>NW_019154116.1:7663-27921 GCF_002288905.1 Enhydra lutris kenyoni | reverse complement strand
CCCCCCCCACCCCGGCCCCACCCGCCGGACCCTACCTCGGTGCCGGAGACTTTGTCCGCCGCGCTGCGAGCCATGGTGGCACCGCCTTTGTCCGACCTTGGAGGAAAACTTTCCCATAAAGGCCACTGTCCCGCGCGCCCCGCTCCCGGCGCCCGCCTGCCCCGCCCGACCCCAGGCGCGAACGGGACCCGCGGGCGGCCCGGGACCCTCCCCGGAGGGGCGGACCTCCCGCCCCGGAAAACGCCCCTCCTCCGCGGAGGGCCCCTCCCCCCGCAGAGCGCTCCGGGCCGGGCAGACCCCCTCCCCCGCCCCGCAGAGCCCTCCCCGCGGGGCAGACCCCCTCCACTGGGCGGGGGGCGGAGGGTCTGGGAAGACTGCGGGGAGGGGGCGCCGCTCTCACCTCCCGCAGGCGCACCCAGCGCGCAGGTGCCCTCACCTGGGCGGTCATGGGGGCGGGGGCGCAGGGCTACTCCCTCCGAAGCCAGGCCGGGTATTGGCGCGGCGTTTGCTTTTACTTTTGTTCTCAGGAATCCTGGGGACCTGGGATTGTATTCTCAGACCAGTGGCTGGGGCGCTGCGTCGGATTTCCGCCAGTGTAGACCCATCAGACCCTGATTTCTGTTCCGGAAGACCATCAGCCACTGGTTTCCCCCAGTGTGAACAGACTGGTATCTGGTTTACACTGGCGTAGCCGAACTCGCTTTCTCTTCCGTCCAAGTGAGCACATTGGCTGATGGGGTGCCAGGAGAGCCTCCTTGGTGGGGGGCGAGGGGGTCTCACAGAAGGACCCGCTGATCTCTCACCCTGCACGGTGTCTTGACTAGAAACATGGGCACTGGTTCATCCCACCCAATGCAGGACAAACGGGCTCATTCAGGGATAAACTTCAGTTGTACAGAGAAGGAAGCCGCGCTGGAACCGGAAGGCTCCTGGCCACAGGTCACAGAAGGACTAAAGCTGAGGGAAGCACGGAGGAGTTGCCTCCTTTACCCATCACGCTGGCTTTTTTGAATTCTTCTGATTGTCCCCTGCCTCTCTCATCAGCTCAGCTTCTTGGAACCTCCAGGCCTGTCTCAGTGCTTGGGGACCTGGGTGTCCTTCAGTCCCCAAAGCCCCCACCATCCCTGCCTCATCCTCCTCTCACCTACTCTCCCTGTGGGAGTCCTGCCCATGATGCTCCAGGAAAGGAGCCATTCTTTACAAACCTGTGTGGTCCCAAAGCACCTGCCAGGACAGAACTTGGGAAAGTTGGCACACCTCCAGAGGAGACGACTTTGTCCCTGAGGTCAGCTTCTCTAGGGTCCAGGAGCTGACCTCAGGGGGAGGCCAACAGTTCCCCTGATGGCTGGTCAGGGTGCAGCCCTGGAATCTCACTCTTACTGGAGATTTTGGGGCCTACAGGTGAAGCCCACTTTGTCACATCCATTGTGCAGAGGGAAAGCAAAGCCTACACAGGGACAGCAGAAGTTTTTAAGAGTCTAGGTCCTTCTTTGTTGTGTATCCATAGAGTCAGAAGTGTTTTCTAAGAATTTTCCCCCAAAATTTGGACTACTGAAATGGCTTGATTTATTCCAGAAGTACTTATGAGTCACCGACTTTGGGTCAGTGGGTCAGACCCCTGGGGGTCTGATGTTCCAATGGAGGGAGACAAATAAACCAAGGAACAGAGAATAAAGCACAATAAAGCAGGGGGTCCTGACAGAGAAGACTATGCAGGGACCAGAAGAGAGTGTGGAAGCGATCTGCTTGCTACTTCATGTGTGCAAAGGCCTGCCCTGGGGTGGGAATGGTTCTGGTGTGCTTGAGGAAAGCTTTGTACCTGGGAGCATGGTGACAAGGGCAGATGCAGAGCGATCAGGATTGAAAATGCAGCAGGGATAAGTAGGTCATGGCAATGAACTTTGTTTTATTCTGAGTGTCGTGAGAAAGCACTGTGGAGAGAGTTTGGGAAGGAAGTGACATTGTCTGATTTACATTCCAAACATGTCCCCCTGGCTGCAGTGTGGAGCCCACAGCTGGTCTAGGCAGGGAGACCCATCAGTAAGCAACTGCCACAGTCTCAGTGAGAATGATGGGCTGGGTTGAGGTGGGAGTGACAGAGGTTATGAGAAGCAGCCCCAGGAAAGTCAGAGAGATTTGAGAGAAGCAGCTGACAGCTGGATCCCTGGAGAATCAGGGAAAGCATAGCTGATCGGGAGAGTGGCCTGTGCCAGCCCCCAGTAGCATACTCCCTGTAGGTCGAAGCTGGAGACCACAAAACCACGTGTCTCAGATCCTGTAGGTCAGAGCAGACATGCCTGGTTTTGGTAACACATGCACCACGCGAAATGTGGAACCACAGGAAGTAGTGACTCTTCTAGCAGATTGGCAGTGAAGGGGTTTGGTTCATTTGGGGCAGTTTGGGCCTCATCCCTGGCAGCTGTGGTTCTGAGTGGAAGGAAACAGGACTGTGGGGAGGTTGCCTAAAACAGTCCTCGAGTATGGTTGGGTTTTTCTCCAACATTTCTGGATGTTCCTGTTTACCTGACCCTCGCACAGATGCTATAATCTCCCTAATATCTTATAGTACATCCCATCCTGCTTAAATTAGCTACAATAGATTCTGGTGTCTGTAGTTAAGAATCAGCACCAAAACAGCAATTCAAGGATTTGGGGCCTGATCAGCAGGTCAGAAGTTTGGTCGCCTTTACTGCAGTGGGAGAGATTCAGGAAGAAGCAGGCTAGGGAGGAGAAGGCATGTTGACACTGAGACATCTGTTAGCTGTGTTGGGCTGAGAACAGAGGTCAGAGGTCTGGCTGAAACACAGAGCTGGAAATGCCCACACATGGGTGTGTTTGAAGGAGAGACCGAATGTGCAGACAGAAGGGAAGAGGGGCCACGACTGAGATGGGAATATGCCCACATTTAGAGGTTGTAAGTAAGAGTAGATGTGCCTCCTCAAATTCTTCCAAAAAACTGAAGAGGAGGGAATAGTTTCTAATTCATTCTATGAGAACAGCATCTCTGATCCCAAAGCCAGATAAAGACATCACAAGAAAACTACAGGCCAACATCCCTGATAAATGTCTGAAGATGGAAATAATTCCAACAAAATTTTAGCAAATAGAATCCAACAGCACATTAGAGGGTTACATGAATAAGTGAGATTGATCCCAGGAATGCAAAGGTGGCTCCACAGGTAAAACATGGTGGAGTACATCACTATAACTGAACAATGTGGGGCAGGAAGTTTATCTTGATTGACACAGGAAAGATATTTTAAAAAATCCAACACCATCTCAAGAAAAAAGCTCTCAGAAAATGATAATTAGAGAGAAAATTCTTCGACACGAGAAACAGTATTTGTGGAAAACCCAATTAACATCATTCACAATGGTGAAAGACTGAAAACTTTCTCCCTAAGAACGAGAAGAGACCCTGAATTGCTAAGGAAATGTTGAAAAAGAAAAACAAAACTGGGGACATCACGATGCCCGATTTCAAGCTTTACTACAAAGCTGTGATCACCAAGACAGCATAGTACTGGCACAAAAACAGACATATAGACCAGTGGAACAGAGTAGAGAGCCCAGATATGGACCCACAACTCTATGGTCAAATAATCTTTGACAAAGCAAGAAAAAACATACAGTGGAGAAAAGAAAGTCTCTTTGATAAATGGTGCTGGGAAAATTGGACAGCTATGTGTAGGAGAATGAAACTCGATCATTGTCTTACACCATACACAAAAATAAACTCGAAATGGATAAAAGACCTCAACATGAGGCAGGAATCCATCAGAATCCTAGAGGAGAACACAGGCAGTAACCTCTTCAACATCGGCCACAGCAACTTCTTTCAAGATATGTCTCCAAAGAAAAAGGGAAATGATCTTTCGGGACTTCATCAAGATCAAAAGCTTCTGCACAGCAAAGGAAACAGTCAACAAAACAAAGAGGCAACCCATGGAATGGAAGAAGATATTTTCAAATGACAGTACAGACAAAGGGCTGACATCCAAGATCTATAAAGAGCTCCTCAAACTCAACACACACAAAATAGATAATCATGTCAAAAAATGGGCAGAAGACATGAACAGACACTTCTCCAATGAAGACATACAAATGGCTATCAGACACATGAAAAAATGTTCAACGTCACTAGCCATCAGGGAGATTCAAATCAAAACCATGTTGAGATACCACCTTACACCAGTTAGAATGGCCACAACCAACAAGACAGTAAACAACGTGTGTTGGAGAGGATGTGGAGAAAGGGGAACCCTCTTACACTGTTGGTGGGAATGCAAGTTGGTGCAGCCACTTTGGAAAACAGTGTGGAGATTCCTTAAGAAATTAAAAATAGAGCTACCTTATGACCCTGCATTTGCACTACTGGGTATTTACCCCAATTGTTTTTGCTATTAGGGGACACTTGCAATTTCATATGAATTTGAGGACCAGTTTTCCATCTTTGAAAAACAAAACAAAACAAAACGCTGTTGATGTTTGATAGGAATCATGTTGAATCTGTAGATCACTTTGGGTAGCACTGACATTTTGATGTAGTTAACTCTTCCTATCCATGGACATGCTATGTTTTCCATTTAATAGGTCATCTCTACTTTCTTTCAACAACGTGTTGTAGTTTCTGGCATGCAAGTCTTTTACTTCCTAAATTAGATTTAGTCCTAAGTAATTCTACTAGATGCTATTCTAAATAGAATTATTTTCTTAATTTCACTTTTAAATTATTCATTGCTGGTGTATAGAAACACAATTGATTTGTGTGTATTCGTCTTATACTTTGCAACTTCCCTGACTTATGTCACTCAGCATAATCTCTTCCAGTCCTGTCCATGTTGATACAAAAGTTGGGTATTCATCCTTTTTAATGGAGGCATAATACTTCATAGTACATATGGACCACATCTTCCTTATCCTTTCATCTGTTGAAGGGCATCTTGGTTCTTTCCACTGTTTGGCGACTGTGGCCATTGCTGCAATTTTGAAAAAAAAAAGTTGGAAGCACAACATAGTTGGAGGACTCACATTACCTGCAAAGCTACAGTAATGAAAACTCCCATAGGTTGGTTCTGATATAAAGACAGACAGAGATGAATAGAACAGAATAGAGAGCCCAGAAACAAACATTTACATATATGATTAAATGATTTTTAACAAAGATGACAAGAACATTCAATGGGAAAGGACAGTATTTTCAACAAATGTTGATGGTAAAACTGGACATCCACATATGGAAGAATGAAATTGGACCCTTACTTCATGCCGTATTAAAAACTAACCCAAATGGATCAAGGACCTAAATGCAAGAGCTAAGGCTATGAAATTTTTAGAAGAAAATTGGGATAAATCTTCATGACCTTGGATTTGGCAGGGGTTTCTTAGCTACGACTCCAAAGAACATAAGCTACATAAGAAAAAAATACATAAATTGGACTTCATAAAAATTTGAAACTTTTGTACATCAAAGCACACATCAAGAAAGTGAAGACTACACACAGAATGGGAGAAAATATTTGGGAGTCTTATTTTCAATAAGGGATTAGTATCCAGAGTATATAAAGAATTCCTTAGCTCAACAAACAATCCAGGTAAACAACAGACAGAGGACTTAAATAGACCTTTCTCCAAAGAAGATAAACAGAGGGTCAAGAAGCACATGAAAAGACGCTCAGCGCTGTTAATCACTGGGGATGTGTGAATCAAAAGCACAGTGAGATACCTCGCCAGGACTGTTTTAAAAAGGGGAGGATGAATAAAAATTATATGTGAGGGTATAGAGAAATTAGAACACTTGTACATTGCTCTTGGAAATGTAGCATTCTTCAGCCTCTGTGGGAAAGTTGGGCATTTACTAAAAAGTTAAACATAGATTGCCCTGTGGCCGAGGATCCGTTCCTGGGTACATACCCAAGAGAAATGAAAATATAAATTAGCAGAAATACTTGTACATAGGTGTTTGTAGCAAAACTCTTCACAATTGCCAAAAAGTAGAAACAATCCAATTTCTATCCACAGATGAATCAATAAAGGAAACATGGTAGATCCATACAGTGGAATATCCTTCAGTCGTGGAAAGAAAGCACATATTGATTCACGCTACAACATGGATGAGCGTTAGAAACATTTTATGAGTGGAAAGAAACCAGACACAAAGGCCACATACTTACTGTATGATTCTATGTATGTGATATATCTGGAGTGGACAAATCCACAGAGATGGGGGTTGGCGGGGGTTAATGCTCCAGGAATACAATTTGTCTTGTATGGGCAATGCTCTGGAGCCAGATGGTGGTGATGGTTGCATTACACATAAATTTACTGAATATCATTGAACTGTACACTTTAAGATGGGCTGAAATGGTGAATTCTATGTGAGTATTACCTCACTAAAAATAAATTGCAGGGATGCCTGGGTGGCTCAGTAGGTTAAGCCTCTTCCTTCGGCTCAGGTCATGATCTCAGGGTCCTGGGATGAAGCCCCGCATCAGACTCTCTGCTCAGTGGGGGCCTGCTTCCCTCTTTCTCCCTGCAGCTCCCCCTGTTTGTGCTCTCTCTCTCTCTGTCAAATAAATAAATAAAATCTTAAAAAAATAAAAAACAAAAATAAATTGCAAATAGAAGAACAGATTATGAGAAGCAAAACCTTAAAACTGAAAAAAAGAAGATTGTGGTGAAATTGGGATAGGGAAGTATTTGATAATTTGATAAATGCACAAAGCACGGACTGTGAATAAAATGCTGACATACTTGACTACGTGAAGATTAAATTAATTTAAATTCCTATCCATGGACATGAGGAGGATGAATTTAAAAGATAATCCACAAAATGGGTATGTTTCAATCTGTTGTAGTCAAGTAGTGATCAGGACCCAGAACACAAAAAGAGTTGTTAAAAACTAAAAAAGAAAAAAAAAGTGAGACAGAGAGAGACAGTCTCATGGGAAATTAGGCAAAGGTTGAGAACTGGCATTTCAAAACACTAAACTGTAATGATTAATAAACAAAAAAATATTCATTCTTTCTAGTAATTAGGAAAATATAAGTGTAGACAGACTCTCATATCTGTCACTTACCCAAGTAGGTAAGGCCTAAAAATATTTAAAGTTAAAAATAGTTTTTTTTTTTTAAGATTTTATTTATTTATTTGACAGAGAGAGATCACAAGTAGGCAGAGAGGCAGGCAGAGAGAGAGAGGAGGAAGCAGGCTCCCCGCTAAGCAGAGAGCCTGATGTGGGGCTTGATCCCAGGACTCTGGGATCATGACCTGAGCCGAAGGCAGAGGCTTTAACCCACTGAGCCACCCAGGTGCCCCCCAAAAATAGTTTTTATAAAATACAATATCAAGCTAAAACATTTAATATTTTTAAATAGTGTGGCCTAAAAATCCCCAGGGTTTGGTGTCTGCTGAGAGTTGGTGGTGGTGAGTGTCCGTGGAAGTGGCAAAGAAACTTCATGGTCAGCAAATCCCGAGAAGGCGGGCACACACCGGAGAGGAACACTGGCAGTTTCTAGGGGTTCAGCAAGCCCTCACTGTAGCACTGTCAGGCCAGCCCTGAGTGTCCAACAACGGGGGGACAGCGGAGCGCATGGCTCACTTACAGAAAGGAGCTCAGCATATGAAACGAATGAACACGGAGAAGCCTCAAAGGCCGTGTTGAGTAGGAAAGGATCAGAACGGTGAGATGGTGTGTGTCGCTTCGGTAGACCCAGAGGCTCCGGATTGTTTCTCCGCACACGCCCAGGCTGTGAAAGCGTAGAATCGTGGTGCGAGGTCACACACAGTCTAATGTCTGGTCAGATCCCCCTGTGGGCACTCAGCGCCTGTGCCGCCTTTCCTCTGTGTGGTCTTGCACACAGTGACCCAAGACGCGGGCAAGAAGCTGAGCTGCCCGCTCTGGAGGCTGCCAGAGGCTGGGTTCATGGCAGAAGCCGGTTTCAATTCCCAGCTTGGGTTCTACATTTGCTTCTGCTTTCAGTCAAAGTCTTAATCGGAGATTATCTTGGGAACTAGGCTGGTCCCAGGCAAGCATCACATGTGAAACCTCTGAGTGGGTGTCCCAGTGACCGGGATGGATGGTGCATGTATCCGAGGAGAACCCCATAAAGTAGCAGCCTGCACTGCCGGCCTCCACGCAGGGACCGTGCTCAGGGAGCCCCCCTCGTGGCAGAATGCTGTGCACCCAGGGGATGGTGGAAATTCTCTGAGTGAGAGTCCCGTTCGCCAGCGAGGGAAGCCTGCGTGGGGCTGGGGTGCGCTTGCGGAGCACCTGTGTGCCCTGCGGCAGGGCCAGGCTCTGGGAGGGAGGGTCCCATCTGGATCAGCCCTTGGTGCCTTCCCCCTGGTCTCCTTTCTCCTGCAGGCTCTCTCACACTGCTGGCCTTCCTCCCCTAACTTAGGCATCTTGTGCGCTGGACCAGATGGCCTCAACAGTCCTTGGAGTTTTTAACCTTTATCTCCCAAGATAAAGGACATGCACACAGCAGCAAGCTGAAGGAAGTGTGTTTGTGGAGGGGTGGATGCTGCTCGTTCATTAGCCCACATCGGGACGTCCCTGAGGTCGGCCTCGCAGGGAAGCAGCAGAGAGAGGAGGGAGGCGCCCTCTTCTGTGCACCTGATGCGCTCTGGACGCTGAGCTGGACACGCCCGGAGGCGAGCCCTGCCCGCCGAGCCCTCACATCCCAGTGACAGAGATGCCCAACCAAACAAAAGACAGAGTAAGGGTTTTTTTATTGATATAAAATGTATTATTTGCCCCAGGGGTACAGGTCTGTGAATACCCAGTCTTACACACGTCACAGCACTCACCACAGCACACACGCTCCCCAGTGTCCATCCCCCACCACCCTCTCCCTACCCCCCAGCCCCAGCACCTCTCCATTTGTTTCCTGAAGGACAGACTGACTTTTGAGAGTCACCAAGAGGGGACAAGATAGAGAAGGGCAGGGCTGGGACCCAGCTGTAGACATGTCAGGCTAAAGGAAGGGCTCGCTGCCCAGTTGTTAGTGGTCAGGCCCACCGCACAGAGGGAGCAGCAGGCACAGCAGCCCTGAGGCCGGATGAGCGCAGTGTATTCTGGGACTACAAAGGGGTAGTGTGGGGGCTGGGGTCATGGCCTGTGTGGCTTTGGGATGTCCTTGGGGAGATGACCTATGGCTCTACATTGGCCTTCTATGGCAGGAAGAGGAAGTATCTGGTGAGTGGGCTGGGTCTCCCCTGCTGACAGCACCAGGAGACTCCACCATTAAGGGTCAGGGCCTTGGGGGGCTTTGGGCCACAGCTGCGGTTTGGCCTTTACTTTGTGAGCATTTAGGTTCTGTTGTTTGAATATTAAGAAGTCTCAAATAAAGAGAGATTTCTGAGCATGCTCTAAGATCCAAACTGGGTATGAATTCTGCCCTTCTTCATTCACTTGTCTGTAGAAGACTGTAACTTTTCATATTTTCTATTTTATAGACACCACTTAAATTTGACGTCTGGATAGTTCATCTCTTTTTATCTCAACCCCTTGTTTTTCTGATAAGTTACAGTAAAGGAATATAGTAACAGAAAATATCAACTTTCCAGATGAATGTTTCCACAGTCCCTAAATATCAGAAACTGGCCAAATGGCTGTGACCACCCTCAGGACACAGCAGCACAGAGAGGCAGGGAGCTCATACCCAGAGCAGGACTTCTGCTGTGAGGCTGTCCCGGTTCTCCAGGCGGTGCTGGCTGGCTGACCCCATGCACAGGTCACGGAGCAGGCTGGGCACCGGCTCTTGTATCCCGGACAGCCCCTTCACAGTTCACATGGGACCCTGAGCAGAAACCCGTATGTCCTGGCCCTCCACAGTCTGCTTTTCGGAAAACTCTCCACTCTTTGCTCATTGAGGCCAAAGCAGGAAAACAAAGATGAAAGAGTCTCTTCTGTTGAAGGTTTTGCTGTTTTTTTCCTCAACCAGCATTTCATATTTAAGTAAATACCATTGAGATAAAAATCTTTGACATGTAGGAAGTTTCTAATGTGTTAATTTGCTAATTCTTCTGAGAAACCCAGAGGAACCATACCCCTCAGAACAATCACGGAGCACAGGAATTAAGATTGTTTCCAGTTCAGGGTGCCTGGGTGGCTCACTTGGTTTAGCATCTGCTCAGGTCGTGATCCCCGGGGTCCTGGGAGTCCCGCAGCACGGGGCTGCCTGCTCAGCAGGGAGCCTGCTTCTCCTACTCCCTCTCCCTTTGCTCCTCCCCCTGCTTTACTCTCCCTCTCGCTCGCTCTCTGTCAAATAAATAAACATACACATAAATACATAAATAAAGAATAAAATCTTTAAAAAAATAAAAAATAAAAACAAATTGTTTCCAGTTCAGAAGTAGTGAAAACCAAATATAAAGAGAGGGTTTAGAAAATCCACCTGTTCCGACCCTGCAAACCCTTTGCCCCTCCAGGGAACTCAGTGGCAGATGTGGGCAACCGTCTGCTCACACACATTCCATTGTTCTCAGGATTTTACTCTGACAAAGAGAGACTCAGGCCCTCCCCTCCCGTGAAGGCAAACATCCAGTCAGCCTTGGAATGCGAGCTATCTCAGAGCAGGGAGGGCCTCCTGTGTGTTACGGCACACTGGGGGAACCTGCCGCTGAGGACATGGAGAGCCCCTGAGAAAGCAAACCCTGGTGTGGGCTCAGACCCTTCAGTCCTGGCCACCATATGTCAGCCAGGTCAGGGCTTCAAGAACATTCTTGAGGGCTGACCCATCTCCCACTCCTACAGAAGTTGTCCACCACCCCTAAGTCAGGTCTGAGCTGGTTTTGGCTGCCTTTAGTGGAGTGTGAGGGGCCGGAGACAAGTGAAAATGCTCCTAGAGCCACAGATCAGTCATACGCTGTACCCACAGGGAATTTGCACTCCTGGCCACCCCTCGCCCAACTCCTGCTCATCTGCAGATCTCACCTGAAACCCTCCCTCTGCCAAGCACGCCCCACCCCACCTCTCTAGCCAATCTGGGGCCCTTTGAAAGGCTCTCCCTGCAGCCACAGGTAGCCTTGTCCTGTGCAGCTCTGCACGTCATTCCTGTGGCTGTCACGGTAACGTCTGCCTTCCCCATGAGGCTTTGGCTTCAGGAGGGCTGCACCCATCCTCTGTCCCCTAAGAGCACCCACAGTGCGGGACGTGTGGCAGAAATGGAGTCTCTGCTGGGTGTTCCAACCGTTACCTCAGTTTAGTGGGACCAACATACACCATCTGCTAAGCTCAGCCTAGGCAGGAGGCCAGCTGATGCCGTCTCTGACAGAGAGACTTGAGCAAGTGAACCGAGGTCGCGGTAGTGGGTGGAAATGCCACGTCCCAGATGGACGGTTGTGGGTGCGAGGGCCTCCTCAGGCCCTCTGTGTTCCCCGGGCCTGACCTCGGGCTGGCAGGTGCAGGGGCAGAGTGGTGTGGCAAGAGGCCTTTGCAGTCCGGCCCGGGTGGGTGGTCCAACAGAGGAAGTGGATTCTATCCTGAAGAAACACAAAGAGCGCTCAAGTCCTGACTATGCAGACTCAGCTCCCAGGGTTCAAGTTGAGGGTCCTGTTTTGTTTCCTCTTAGTTATTTTTTTCTCTTCTATTGTGACCTGTCATAGGATCAAAGGAAAATATAGATCCCTGCATAATCTCCTCTGTTTACCATCACTCACGTTAGGGTACCGAGTGTCTGAAATGCCTCTGAAGCCCTTTTTTTCCCTCACGCCATTCCCACTCTGAGACCATCTTTGCCCTGATGGGGGATGTCCCCGTGCCACCCACACGCACAGCTGCACGGTAGTTTGGGTCTCCTGGCCTGGAGAGCTCCTACGTCGTGTTTGTGAGATTCACAGATGGATGCGGTTCTGAGTTCGCACGTGTCTGTGAACACACAGAGCTTCGGTCCCTTCCTCCTGTCATTCTGTGCAGGTCTCCATAGTGAGAAACTCCACACCTGTTCACTGTCCTCTGGTACACACCTGTGTCATCTGCACTTCTTGGTCACTGAGAATAGTGTTGCCATGAACGTTCTTGTACCAAGGAGCATGTCCTGGAGCAGACCTGGTGGGTATGTGCACCTCCAGCTCTACCGTAAGGCCGAAGTCTTCCCGAAGATGACCAATTCCAAATGCTTTTTCTGCTGCCATGGAGATGAAGTTAGGGCTTTTTTCCCTCCTTTAATCTGTTGATATGTGGAGTATAGTACTGATTTTACAATGTTAAACTAGCCCTGCATTCTGGGATAAACCCTACTGATCACGATATATTGGCATTGTTCCACGTTCCCTGCCCGGGTGTACTAAGTGAGAATTTCTGTGCCTGTGCTCACGCATGACCCGTACTATTCTTTCCTTGTTCGAGTCTCTCACTGTCAACTTTTAATATCAATATTTATGCTTATCTTACAAAATAAGTTAAGATCTATTCTTTCATTTTCTGTTCCTTAGAAGAGTTTATGTAACATTGGAATTGTTTGTCCCTTAGGTGTTTGATAAACTTCCCAGGGGAGCATCTGAGCCTGGGAGTCTTTCTAGACAAATGACTTTTGATGATTGATTTAGTTGTTGTTTTGTTTTTTAGGGTTATAAGACTTTTTGATTTGCTATTTGTGTTTGAGTTATTTTATTTTTTTTTTTTTGTTTTAAACTCTTTAGGATTTTTAAAAAAAAATTTAATTTTATTTTTCAGTGTTCCAGAATTCACTGTTTATGCACCATACCCAGTGCTCCATGCAATATGTGTCCTCCCTAAAACCCACCACCAGGCTCACCCAACCTCCCCACCCCTCCCCTCCAAAACCCTCAGTTTGTTTTTCAGAGTCCACAGTCTCTCATGGTTCATCTCCCCCTCTGATTTCCCCAAATTCACTTTTCCTCTCCATCTCCCAATGTCCTCCATGTTATTCCTTATGCTCCACAGGTAAGTGAAACCATATGATAATTGACTCTCTCTGCTTGACTTATTTCACTCAGCATAATCTCTTCCAGTCCCATCCATGTTGATACAAAAGTTGGGTATTCATACTTTCTGATGGAGACAAAATATTCCATTGTGTGTATGGACCACATCTTCCTTATCCATTCGTCTATTGAAGGGCATCTTGGCTCTTTCCACAGTTTGGCGATTGTGACCATTGATGCTATGAACATTGGGGTACAAATGGCCCTTCTTTTCTCTACATCTGTATCTTTGGGGTAAAAACCCAGTAGTGCAACTGCAGGGTCAGAGGGAAGCTCTAGTTTTAATTTCTTAAGGAATCTCCACACTGTTTTCCAGAGTGGCTGCACCAGCTTGCATTCCCACCAACAGTGTAAGAGGGTTCCCCTTTCTCCACACCCTCTCCAACACATGTTGTTTATTGTCTTGTTGGTTGTGGCCATTCTAACTGGTGTAAGGTGGTATCTCAACATGGTTTTGATTTGAATCTCCCTGACTGCTATGAACATTTTCTCATGTGTCTGTTATCCATTTGTATGTCTTCATTGGAGAAGTGTCTATTCATGTCTTCTGCCCATTTTTTGACATGATTATCTATTTTGTGTGTGTTGAGTTTGAGGAGTTCTTTATAGATCTTGGATGTCAGCCCTTTGTCTGTATTGTCATTTGCAAATATCTTCTTCCATTCCATGGGTTGTCTCTTTGTTTTGTTGACTGTTTCCTTTGCTGTGCAGAAGCTTTTGATCTTGATGAAGTCCCAAAAGATCATTTCCCTTTTTCTTTGGAGACATATCTTGAAAGAAGTTGCTGTGGCCGATGTTGAAGAGGTTACTGCCTGTGTTCTCCTCTAGGATTCTGATGGATTTCTGCCTCATGTTGAGGTCTTTTATCCATTTTGAGTTTATCTTTGTGTATGGTGTAGGAGAATGGTCAGGCTTCATTCTTCTACACATAGCTGTCCAATTTTCCCAGCACCATTTATTGAAGAGACTGTCTTTTCTCCACTGTATGTTTTTCCTGCTTTGTCAAAGATTATTTGACCATAGAGTTGTGGGTCCATATCTGGGCTCTCTTCTCTGTTCCACTGGTCTATATGTCTGTTTTTGTGCCAGTACTATGCTGTCTTGGTGATCACAGCTTTGTAGTAAAGCTTGAAATCGGGCAACATGATGCCCTCAGTTTTGTTTTTCTTTTTCAACATTTCCTTAGCAATTCAGGGTCTCTTCTGGTTCCATACAAATTTTGGGATTATTTGTTCCAGCACTTTGAAAAATGCTCGTGGAATTTTGATTGGGATGGCATTGAAAGTATAGATTGCTCTGGGCAGTATAGACATTTAAGCAATGTTTTTTCTTCTGCTCCATGAGCATGGAATGGTCTTCCATCTTTTTGTGTCTTCTTCAATTTCTTTCATGAGTGTTCTGTAGTTCCTTGAGTACAGATCCTTAACCTCTTTGGTTAGGTTTATTTCAAGGTATCTTATGGTTTCTGGTGCTATAGTAAGTGGAATTGATTCTCTAATTTCCCTTTCTATATTTTCATTGTTAGTGTATAAGAAAGCAACTGATTTCTGTACATTGATTTTGTATCCTGCCAGATTACTGAATTGCTGTAGGAGTTCTTGTAGTTTGGGCGTGGAGTCTTTCAGATTTTCCATATAAGATATCATATCATCTGCGAAGAGAGAGTTATTTTATTTTTTCTAAGAATTTGTCTACCCCATTTAAAAGTTTTAATTTATTAGCATAGAATTATTCAAAAATACCCTCAAATTTTAAAATGCCTGCAATATTGGTAGTTAAGTCTCTTTTTTAAATTCTTTACCAAAATTGGGATGATTTGACCATAAACTAATCAAATTTTCTTCCTGCCTCATTTTCTCTCACCTCTTCTTCAAGAAATCTAGTTGTCCATATATTAGAGCTCTTGATACTATACCATAGGTTCTTTAGGTTCTATTATTTTTAATTTTCCCTTCAATTATCCTCTGTATTCTTAATATTGGATATTTCTATTTCTCTGTATTCCATGAATCTATATCCCATGAATTTGGCCTTGGCCACAACAGCCATATAGCTGACTGGCCTTGTAGTCCTTTGGCTTCCCGACTGTAATGTAAACCTTTGATACACATATTCATTAAGAAGCAAGGATGTAGGAGCAACTGTGTCTTCCAGTGTGCAGTTGTTCATTGAGGTTACATTGTCTTGGAGATCCACGAGCATGACCTAGGGACCGCAGCCTGCCCACTGTGGATTCTGTGTTGTGGAAAAATCCTTGAGTCTCCCACGGCTTCACTGAACAATAATTTCCTGACCATCCTCACGTTTGCTCTCTGCTTTTTGTAAAGGAGAGAGAAGAGACTGAAAATGAGCCAGTTTGTTCCCTGGAGTTGGGTGATTAATGTGTGTGTGGGGGTAGGAGTGACTCCTCCCAGGGACATGAGTGAGGTCTGTGTGCCTTCCAGTCTCTGAGATACGAGGACCCAGTGCCCAAGGCAGGAGTCTTGAGTTTCCCACCAAAAGCAAAGTTGCTTTTTCAGCCATTGAAAGAGTGTCTGGCCATCGTGGAAGGACAGGAAGAGCACTGGATGGGGAAGGACAGGAAGAGCACTGGATGGGCGGTTGAGCTGCTGACTCTAAGTGCACCCCTTCATTCCTTGGGCTTCAGATTCCACAGCCGTGTAGTCACCGCCAGTGAGGTGGGATATGCAGCTTTCTCAGCTCAGCATCTGTTCTTACGCACAACTCCAGCACCTAAGCTTCCCTTTGGCAAACACATCATCTCACCTGCCTCCCACCCAAACAGTTCCAGAGGGCAGACCCCACATTCCCCCCACCCTGAAGATGGACGTATGATCCAAGTCTACCCAACCCCATGCTCTGTCCTCTGGGTGCTCTGATGGCTTCAAGGATGAGAGCGTGACCCAAGCCAGGCTAAAGACACTTAAGTCCATGACTTCATGGAACCCAAGAGAGAGAGAAACCCTTTCCAGTAGAATGGATGGTGAGTGGATGTCAGCCCGGAGTTGTGGGAGACCCCATATGCAGTGAGAGAGACTGTGCCTGGGAATGGGGCCTCCCCAGAGCACTTAGCAGGATGGAGGGTTGGAGATGATCCAGGTCACACTGTGAAATTGTGAGGCCTTGGGCCTGCCAGGTCGAAACCCAGTCTTGACTTGCCTCTTGCAAGTGTTAATGTATTTCTATCACTAAAAGATGTTAATTTAGGGGCACCTGGGTGGCTCAGTGGGTTAAAGCCTCTGCCTTTGGCTCAGGTCATGATCCCAGAGTCTTGGGATCAGGCCCCACATCGGGCTCTCTGCTCCTCGGGGAGCCTGCTTCCTCCTCTCTCTGCCTGCCTCTCTGCCTACTTGTGATCTCTGTCTGTCAAATAAATAAAAATCTTAAAAAAAAAAGATGTTAATTTATTTTACTTCAGTGAGTGTGTCTAGTTCCTTGCTATCCAAAGTGCTGGGTGACATCAGGATTGACAACCCCTGAGACTTCCCATGCACACTTTACTCACAGGAGGGCCATGGCTGGGGGAGACAGGATGGTGGAGTCAGGTCTCAGGGGAGCTCCCGAACAGTTCTGTCCCTGTTCTTTCTCTGTTCCAGGAGAGGAAAACCCCGGAGCAGTGAGGGGAGAGCCAGCAAGAGGAAGAGACCCTGGATAGTTAATTGGTCTGCTTGTTTTTTCCTTATTTTGGGGTTCATTTTGTCAAAGTGTATTTTTACTAGGAAATCACCCATTTCCTCTAGGTTTCCAATCTGATGCAATAGGTTTTTCTTATTTGACCTTTAATTTCTACTCTCTGTTTTTCCTCAGAATTTTCACAATTACTGAACAAATATTGATATGTTATTATTTAGTAAAGACCATACTTTATTCAGGTTCCTTCTGTTCTACCTTCTCCTGATCCAGGATCCCAAAACAATGTGCCATGTGACATGTGGTCCTCATGTCTCTTTAGGCTCTTCTGGGCTGTGACAGTCTCCCAGACTTGTCTTGTTTTGATGGCCTTGGCAGTATTGTGGAGACTGGTCAGGTATTTGGTAAAAAGTTCTGCATTCAGATTTATGGTGTTTTCCTCATGACCAGACTGAAGTGCTCTTTCATCACTTTGTATCAAGGGAATGTGCTCTGGAGGTCACTTGTCGTTGCCCTTGTTAACATTGGTCATCTGGCTGAGGCAGTGTTGGTCGCACTTCCCCACTATGAGTTCCTCTTTTCCATGTGCATACAGTGTCTTCTTGAGCAGGAAGACACTATGTGGAAGCCACACGGTGGGAGAGGGAGTTAGCTCTCCCCCTTGATGGATAGCAGAATATCTGGATCTGTTATTTGGAATTCTATTAAGAGAAGTCTATTCAACCCATTTGTAAAAACAAAACAAAACAAAACTATGTAATCTGTTAATAAGCCAAGTAATTTAAAAGGCAGAGAAGGCATTGAAAAAAGGAAAGTATTAGCAAAGGATGCACTGTTTTTGGCAAAGTCACTATCCTAAGGGGACCAGAAGGGACCATTTCTCAGGTTGAGTGGTTAGAGGTTACATGGAGTGTGTATGTGTGAAACTGCAGTTAGGTTAGGTAGTAAGTCTTGGTTTGCTGATCTGGGTCTCTTAACATGAATAACTCCACTTTGGGGCCTGTAGATTCCTTTTTAACTAATCACTGATTTTTACTAGCGTGGACACCAGAGCAGTCATTTGAGGCTCGGTGGTTATACTCTAGCGCTGCAGTGTTTGGTTTGGCTGGTTCATTCCTGCCTGGCTATTGGGAGGGCTTTCCACTAGCTGCACTTTCCCTTTGACATCGTTCTATCTTTGTGGGGGTTTTTCTTGGTATTTCCTTCCTTTCTGATACTTCAAGATTATCCCTGCTTCTATATTTACTTAGTCCTAGTGTCAGCAATTTCTTCAAAGGCCCTGGTTCCTCTTATTAGAGAATGGTATCGAAGTCTCACCTGTGGGAACTGAGTGTGCTCAGCGGATAATAAAAGGCAGCATGTACTTCAACCTTTGTAAACACACCTAGTTAAAGATTTCTATGTGGAACTGCTGTGTCCATATTAAGCTAAAGATGAGTTTATACTGGTATCTCCAACCTGGCCCATCATCACGTGGATATTGCCATCTTCTCCCTTTGCTGATCGGTAGCGCCTACTCCAACAGCGACAAACTTGGCTCCCACCTGCTGTTCATTTAACTCGTTGCCCTGTTTCAAATACAGACGTGGTGTTTTCAGAACTGTTAGCTACCACTCTTATGGGAAAGAACTTATCAAATAGGTCCACTGTGTATATACAGTATATTTCTCCTTAATCAAAATATTCCACTCATTTCCAAAATTACTTAGGTCAGTATCTTTTGTCGTACAACATACAGTGAGGTTTTTCTTATATATGCATTTCTAATACAGTGAGGATATGTGTTGCATTCTGTATTCCATTGAAGGGGAGGAAGATATTTTCCTTGGTCCAAGGTTCTAACCTCGGGGCTAAGAATGAAATTGACATGAGAGAGAATAATAGGAGGAAAAAACCCAAAGTGTAGTGATGTGCACATGGAGGCCCAATAATGAAACCGATGTCTACAGAAATGACCAAGGAAGCCAGATTTCAAACCTTTTAGACAAAGAAAATAAAACTGTGATGAAATCACAGGACAAAGAGAACTTAACCTTGGGAGCCTCAATAAATAAGGATTTCTAAATAGAATAGAATAGACCCTCCCTTCTGTGGGCACCCAGCAGTGTGGTTTCCCACAGGTGTCTCAGGCTGGAATCCAAGCCTTTGCGTATGCTGTGCCTCTGCCAGGAGCATGGTTCTCTCCTCCTGCTTCACATCTGGCTTGTTTCCCCATTGGCTGAGCCTCAATTTGCCCCCTGATGACCTGGCTCATGCCTGTTGGGTGTGTGTGAGCTTTCCCCCCACTTAAATGTAGGGCTGCATGGGTTTCCAACCTTCTAAGCCTTAGGGTCCCCTTTGTAAGGTGGGGTACTGATGGCCCCCATCTCTGGGAGCAGAAGGTAGGGAGGCCCCATGGGCAGACTCACTCAGGACAGGCTGGGAGAGTGGCTGTTGCTTAAAATAGCCCAGAGCCTGCCCCCTTGAAGAAGGTGTACATGTTCACAGCCCCCAGCTCTGGGGTCCTGCTGTCAGCCTCTGGCAATGAACCTCCTCACACCCTGTCTCCTGTCCCTATAGCTTCCTGGACCTGTTCTTGCAGACAATGGAGAAGCCCTCCATGGTGGGACACGGGGTCACCTACTACATCTTCACTGACCAGCTGGCTGCTGGTTCCATGTGCCCTTCCGGGAGGGCTGAAAGATAGTGGTCTTCATGGTGAGACACAGGGTCACCTACTATATCTTCACCAACCAGCTGGCTGCCGGGCCCTTGTGTCCTCACCGGGAGGGCTGGAGGGTGGTGGTCCTCAAGGTCTCTGGTGCCCCACACTGGCAGGATGTGTCCATGCAGCACATGGTGATGGTCAGCTGCTTCTGCGAGTAGCACTTCCTCTTCGAGTTGGACAACTTGGTGTGCAGGCGTAGACCTGAAGTTCTGTGACCACATGGGTGTGGAGATCCTGTCCCCCTTCTTTGGCACCCTGTACCCCAGTTTCTATTGGGCTGCCTGCAAGGACTTCAGCTACGAGTGCCAGCCGTAGTCCCAGGCCCACATCCCCAGGGATCAGGGCAACATTTACTACATGGGGGCCTTTTTTGGGGTATTGGTGGTGGAGGTTCACTGACTGGCCTTGGCCTGTCACCATGCGATGGAGGTCGACCTGGTCAATGGGATGGAGGCCATGTGGCATGATAAGAGCCACCTGAGCAGGTATCTGCTCAACCACAAACTCACCAAGATGCTATCCCTGGAAGACCCGTGGGACCTGCAGTGGCTGTGCTGTCCCCTGGAGGACCTGTGGTATCCACAGCTGCTGGGCTGTCCTGGCAGACCCATGGGACCTGCTGATGCTGGGCTGTCCCTGGGGGATCTGTGGGATCCGCAGCTGCTGGGCTACCCACCACCCCCTCCCCCATTATGAAGAAGCTGAGAGACATGGCTGTGAACCAGGAATCACCGGGACACCAGGAACACGTGAGGGGCTGACCCCATTTCCATCAGGGGATGCTGCCAGTGGAGCCATCAGAGCAGGTTCCTTCTTCTGTCCCCTTGAGGGAGACTATGAGGCCCAGATGTCCAGGGTCCCTGCACATCTGGGGCTGCACCTGCATATGGGAGGCCTGCCTGGGGACACAAGTTCCTCTCTTTGTGGTCACTACATTTTGATAACTTCTGGGTCATTGGCAGCTGTGAA
>NW_019154116.1:0-5876 GCF_002288905.1 Enhydra lutris kenyoni | reverse complement strand
TGCCAGCAGTGTTACAGTGTGGGCCAGAAAATCACATGTCTCTGCACCCAACACCACCTGAACTATTGGCCCTTTCTTGTCACTTGAGCTGAATACAAAGGATTGGGAGTAGGAGCTTGAGGGCAGGTCCTGTGTCAGACTTTGTGTTTGGGGGACAAAGGCCATCCAGACAAGCTTGTGCCGAGCCTGAGGAGGGGGTTTATGTGGAGACCCCAGCTGCAGACACTGCTGTCTCCTGATGCCCCTCAGCCCACCCCAGCACACCTGCTGCTGGGAGACCCCTGCCCCTCCTCTCTGCGGAGGGCTCTCTCCTGCTCCAGGGGTGCCTCCTCCCCTGCCAGTCACCGCCAGCCTGCAGCATGGGAGGGTAGACGCCCTGATGTCCTCCAGCCCTGGGGGCAGAGCCAGTGCGGGTGGGGTGTGCTCTTCCAGTTGGCTTGAGCGCCAGGCCCCCACCGTGCTCACTCTCCTGTGGGCTCAGTGTACTACGTCCTCTCTCAGGCTCCCTAGGCCCAAGTCGTCCTCTGCTCAGGGACCATTCTTGGCCCAGGCTCCACACGCTGGGATTGGGAGCAGGTTATCTGGACCTTCTGGACTCGTGCTTCCATGCCCATGACATGGGCCTAGGCTGGCCTCACAGACTCGTCAAAGGAGACCCGGTGCAGGAAGATGCAGGCCACTACATGGGAGATGCCAAGTGACCCCACAGGGAGCGCACAGGCCTTGCACAAAGCACTGGGCTCAAGGGACCCAGCGCAGAATCTGGGCACCAGGCCACAGGGCATGGGGAGTCCTGGTGGGGGAGGCCCTAGCGGGGGTAGGGGTTCATAGAAATGTCCCAGAAGAGGCAGGAGACAAGGAAGGCAACAGGACTGAGCTTCCCCGGAGGTTGATGGAAGAGTCAGAGGATCACACAGAACTTTGGGTAAACTCAGAGGCTCTGGAGATGTTGGCTGAAATGTTATTTGATCAGAAAAGTTGTGTCACAAACCCCCAGTCAACATTGAATGAGTTACTCTTTGTTGCTTCTAGGCATCAGTGTGTATGGGCCATTAGCACTCACATTGCATGAAGTCTAGGATATATTTACTTTTCATTTTTCAGGACTAGATTTTTCTTGAGGAAATGCTAAGCATGTGTCTTTCCATTCTTTTCTTTGTGAAATGGGTCTCTGTTTTCAGGAGCAGATTCCTGGTTCTCATCACCACTGTGAGCCCTGAGGACTACCCCCTGTCACTTACCCCGATGGATGTGACCACATGGGTTGAGGGGGGCTCACTGATGAAGGCCCAGTGCTCAGTACAGAGAGCAGGGACCCCAGATCCTTGGCTGAATGAGGGAGGACATGAGGGAGGATAGGAGTGAGGGAAAGAGAGAGGGAGGCAGGATGGGAGAGAGGGAGGGGAGAGAAGGAGCAGGAAAGGGAGGATGGTAGGTGTTGGGGTCCGTGATCAAGGGAACAAGACAGATACAAAGCGAAGGTCAAGCAAAGCTTTATTTCGTGCCAAGCATCAAGAATCAAACTGACCAGTCAGGGCTGTCTCTTACGAAAAGATGATGACGACGACCCCAGCAAGGCCGCTGCCAACGTGGCCGCTCTGGACGAGGCCGTTCCCTGACAGGGCTGCTCCAGACGAGGCCTCTCCCCAGACGATGCTGCTCCTGACTAGGCCACTCACCGAGGAGGCCTCACGTCGAGGAAGCCGCTCCCGGAATGAAGCTGCTCCCGCAAGTCCGCTCAGCGAGGCCGTGGTCAGGGCAGCGGGGCCGCTGGCGGCTCTCACGGCTCTGACAGAGCTGTCGGCTCTGACAGCTCTGAGAGCTCTGACGGGAGCTCTGACAGCTCTGACGGCTCTGACGGCTCTGACGGCTCTGACGGCTCTGGCGGCTCTGGCGGCTCTGGCGGCTCTGACAACTCTCCTACTCCTCCGACGGCTCTCCTTCTTCTTCTCCGGCTCTCCTATTTCTTCCGACACCTCTCCTTCTTCTCCGACGACTCCCCTACTCCTCCCCAGCCTCAGCCTCGCAGACTAACCTTTATAGGGGTGGTTGAGCCCCGCCCACACACAGGTGGCCAACGGGATTTAAACTCACCTCAGTAAATATATGCGCGCCCCTCTGATTGGATGTCTTCACCTGGCCTGACTCGCCCTTGTATCTAGGCTTTGCAAGTAAGTTCCTCTGGGAGGGGCAGGGTCAATCTAAGTTCACTGCATAGGGTCAATCTAAGTTCACTGCAACAAAATGGCTCCCTCTGGCCAACCAGGCCCTTACATTATGGAGGGAGGATGGCAGGGAGGGAGGGAGGATGAGAGTGAGGGAAGGAGGAGGATGAGAGGGGAGGGAGGGAGGCAGAGAGGGAGGCAGGGAGGGAGGAGATTGGAGTCCGGGAGCGAAGGGAGGGGTAGAGGGGAAGGAGAGAGGAGGGAATGAATGATGGAGTGAGTAAATGAGGTAGGGAGGGAGGGAGTGAAACCACAGAAGTTTATCCACATATCAGGAGCCATTATTTTGGGTGAGATCGGAGGGAATCACAACTCAGGCCCTGGATGGTGGCTCGGGGCACGTCCATCTGTCCTCCCAGTGCTGACCTTCCTTCTCCTTGGCCCTCTGTCATCCTGGATCCTCTCCACCTCCTCCTTAAACAATTATGAATGTCCTCAGGAGCAGAGTGGCAGGAATGGGGTCTCAGGAGGGCCTATCCCGATCCTGTGCCCCAGACAACACTGAGATAGTAGCTACAGGTCATTCTGTCATGAGGACTGGGATGAGGATCCCATCCATCTCCTTGGGCATGAACATTGTTCCATTCCCTGCTGTCTCCACCACTGCTGTGCCAAATACTACTGAAAACACATCTGTGACAAACCGAGCCAGAGTTTCTGGGGGTGAGTCCCAGGCTGAGCCCTGCTAGGTGATAGGTGCCCCTGTGGCCTAGGATGGGTGCCGCTCACTGTTGTCCTAGACAGGGGTGCCTGTCCCCCTTCTCTCCAGGGGACCTGCATTGGACGTCTGCTTCCTCACGTTCTCCCCAGGGCTGCTGGTCCCCAGACCAGACACCTGCCAGTCTGAGGGTGACCAGCACTGCCTCCCCAGGGTTTCCTTTGCCTGAGTCCTTCCCCGGGAGCTCCTGCATCTCCTGACACATACTCCCTGTGTGCCTGTCCTCCCCCTTGAACTTGCACGTGTTTCGTCTCTGTCCCTGTCTCTGTGGGACCCAGTGACTTGGAGCATGGATTGGAGCAGACCCATGGGAAACCTTTCTCTGGCCTAGGGTTCTGAGTGATGCTTTTGCCCTCTGCGGTGTGTCTTCCAGCTTTCTTCATTTCCCTGGTTTCTGTGGGGGCCACAGGAGAAAATAGCCGTGTCCTGTCTGGGGACTGACTGTGGTGTCCCAGCAGGAACAGGGGCCTTGGCCCCAAGATGGTGCCCAGAAATCCTAAAGGGGTCCCTAGGATGACATCTCCTCTGTAATCCATTGGGCGTTTCCACATCCACTAAGGGCAATTCTAAGTCCAACAGAGAAACAAACAAAACGAGTGCCCTTTGACAATCGGTGCAGACACAGACACCTATGGAGGGATTCCACTTCCAGAAACCTCCAGAACACGTGCAGGAACAGCAAGAGAAAGCAGCTCCGGGGTTGCGAGGGGCCAGGCTGGGGGAGCGACGGGCAGGGAGGGCTTGGGCTCGGGGTCTCCTTTGGGGAAGGAGCTATCCTGCAGCGAGGTTCTGGGGTGTGGTGGCACGGCGTTGGGCATGGACTTCATGCTCATGACGTGTTCAAGGAAAAACAAGTATTTTATTTAAAATAAACAATACACAGCATAGAGGAGAGGGACGGCGACGATAACGGTGACTACACACAGGAGAGGAAGAACACAGGGGAGGGGATGAAACATTCTGGGGGGATGTCGGGGTCAGGGGAGGGAACGGACGGTGTTTTTATGGGGAGATCTCCCCGCAGGGTTGTGGGCTCTGGAGGCGGGCCTGGGAGCCCTGCAGGAGCAGGTGTAGGGGCAGGGGTTGGGATCGGGGCAGGGACAGGGTCAGCAGTCGTGGCCAGTACAGGACCCAGAGCAGGAGCTCGGTCAGAGAATGGAACAGGAGCACAGGAGCAAGGGCAGGCAAAGGAGCAGGAGCAAGGAATAGGGGCTGGGTCTGGGGCGGGAACAGGGGCCTAGGCAGGGGCAGGGGAAGGGGAAGGGGAAGTAGTCCTGGCAGGGCCAGGGGAAGGGACGAGGGTGGTCCGGCCCCAAAGGACAGGGCCAAGTAGGAGACCGCCACAGGCTGAGGAGTAGGAGGCGTCGTCCTCGCTGGAGCCTGCATCCGGAGGGCATACTGGCGGGGTTCCAACACGACCACTCGCGAAGCCAGGTGAGGCCCAGGGGGTGGTCCTGCAGACGTGCGGTGCCTGAAACGAGTTCGCCGGGCGATTTCCGGCCAATTCTCCCGAGCGTCTGCCCAACTGGGATCAGTTTGGGCAGAACGCTCGGGAGAATTGGCCGGCATTGGGCAGCCCTGCGGACCGCCCTGCTCCCCGAGGCTGAGGGCCCTTTCTTGCTTGGGGCCTGTCGCGGCCACCTGGAAAATGTGCCGAGACGACGCGGCCCGCTGGGGGGCCCCGGTGCAGGAGAGCGTTCCCGGAGCAGAGTTAAGGGACGGGTTGCAGATGTGTGTCCGCCTCCAACTTTTTGGGCGGCTCAGGCGCCCAAGGATGAGGCTGACCTCAGTTGGGGAACGAAGGTTTGTCTCTCTCTGAGGCTCTTCCGAAGCACGGAAAGGCAAGGTTTGGGCCGGGGTGGGAGGTGGAGTCGTGGCACGGGACTCAGGGTTCCCCAGTTGGAGGCCCCGAGGCACCAGACCCTGGCAACGGAAGGCTGAGGGAGCAGGCGAGGGTTCGGGTCCGGGGCTTGGGGAAGGCCCGGCCCCAACGGACAGGGCCAGGTAGGGGACCCCCACAGGCTGAGATGCAAGAGGCGTCGCCCTCGCTGGAGCCTGACTCCCGAGGGCGTTCTGGCGGGGTTCGGACGCGACCACTCACGAGGCTGGCCAGGCCCATGGGGCGGCCCTGCAGACGTGCAGCGCCCGAAGGGAGTTCGCCGGGTGTTTTCCGGCCAATTTTCGTGAGCGTTCTGCCCAAACCGAGATCGATTTGGGCAGAAAGCTCGTGACAATTGGCCGCCGTTGGGCGGCCCTGAGGATCACCCTGCTCCCCGTGGCCGAGGGCCCTTTCTCGCTTAGGGCCTGTCGCGGCCACCCGGAAAACCTGACGAGACGACTGACCCTAGCCGGGGCCCGCGGCGCAGGGGAGCATTCCTGGAGCAGAGTTCACGTACCTTGGGGCTGGTTATCTAACTCCGATTTTTTGGACCATTGGGGTGCCAATATTTGGGTGTGGCCTCAGGTGGGTCATGAAGATTTCTTTCATTTTGAAGCTTTTACCCAACTCTGGAAGTCATCGCTTTGCTTTTGTGGACTGTGGACTCGTCAGGTTGGCCTAGTAGGCCCAATCTGGAGGACAGTGTCAGTGTGGCTTTCGACCTACAGAGGGTTTGCGCTGCTGCATTAGGAGTCTGTGGAATGCTCGGCAGTACCGATTGATGCCACTGGAGGGCGTGGTGACCTGTGGTTCCCTAGAGCATGGTAGGGTGCTCTGCTGCTTGCCACCCCTGGGCGCAGCGGCGAGTTGCCGTGGCAAACACACCAGAAGAGGTGACTGTGCAGCCTGCTGGTTCTTAGAGCAGTGGTGAGGTCCTGCAGGAAACGTGAGCTCCTGCAGCTTGTTTTTCCGGGACAGAGTGTTGAGCTGAAGACTCTGTTTCCCCAGGCTCAAGAATGGTGGGAAGAATTGCTGGAGTCAGGCCCGCACTCCC
>NW_019154115.1:22679624-22715393 GCF_002288905.1 Enhydra lutris kenyoni | reverse complement strand
TGTGAGAAAGGAATCCATCAAAATCCTTGAGAAGAACACAGGCAGCAACCTCTTCAACCTCAGCCGCAGCAACATCTTCCTAGGAACTTCACCAAAGGCAAGGGAAGCAAGGGCAAAAATGAACTATTGGGATTTTATCAAGATCAAAAGCTTTTGCACAGCAAAGGAAACAGTTAACAAAACCAAAAGGCACCTGACAGAATGGGAGAAAATATTTGCAAACGACATATCAGATAAAGGGCTAGTGTCCAAAATCTATAAAGAATTTAGCAAACTCAACACCCAAAGAACAAATAATCCAATGAAGAAATGGGCAGAAGACATGAACAGACATTTCTGCAAAGAAGACATCCAGATAGCCAAAAGACACATGAAAAAGTGCTCCATATCACTCGGCATCAGGGAAATACAAATCAAAACCACAATGAGATATCACCTCACACCAGTCAGAATGGCTAAAATTAACAAGTCAGGAAATGACAGATGCTGGCGAGGATACGGAGAAAGGGGAACCCTCCTACGCTGTTGGTGGGAATGCAAGCTGGTGCAACCACTCTGGAAAACAGCATGGAGGTTCCTCAAAAGGTTGAAAATAGAACTACCCTATGACCCAGCAATTGCACTAGTGGGTATTTACCCCAAAGATACAAACGTAGTTATCCGAAGGGGCACATGCACCTGAATGTTTATAGAAGCAATGTCTACAAGAGCCAAACTATGGAAAGATCCTAGATGTCCATCAACAGATGAGTGGATAAATAAGATGTGGTATATATACACAATGGAATACTATGCAGCCATCAAAAGAAATGAAATCTTGCCATTTGCGACGACGTGGATGGAACTAGAGGGTATCATGCTTAGTGAAATAAGTCAATTGGAGATAGACAACTATCATATGATCTCCCTGATATGAGGGAGAGGAGATGCAACATGGAGGGTTAAGGGGGTAGGAGAAGAGTAAATGAAACAAGATGGGGTTGGGAGGGAGACAAACCATAAGTGACTCTTAATCTCACAAAACAAACTGAAGGTTGATGGGGGGAGGGGTGTTGGGAGAGGGGGAGTAGGGTTATGGACATTGGGGAGGGTATGTGCTATGGTGAGTGCTGTGACGTGTGTAAACGTGGCGATTCACAGACCTGTACCCCTGGGGATAAAAATATATTATACGTTTATAAAAAAATACTCAAAAAAAGTGTTTATTTGAGATCAAGAATTGTAATTTGGGGTATACTAATTACACAACCTAAAAAGTGTCCAACTAGAGAGCAAAGAACAGGGGTTTGTGGACAGAAAAGAGGAATGCTTTTTTTTTTTTTTTAAAGATTATATTTAGTTACTTGAGAGAGAAAGAGAAGGAGCCTGTCTGAATGGGGGGAGGGGCAGAGTGAGAAGCAGACAAACCACTGAGCAGGGAGCCAGACTTGGGGCTCCATCCCAGGACCCAAAGGCAGACTCCTAACTGAAAAACCACCCAGGTGCCTTAAGGAGAATGTCTTTGTACATTATTTACAAAGAATTTTGATGGGTGTTGGTGCCAGAAAACGAATCTTGGATAAAAATAATTGGTTGATAAGGCAATCACTATGGAAAAGTCCAACAGATACCATAGCAAGATGCAGGTATTCTGTAGTCATTAGAGTCTTTATGGTTTGGCCCAGTTCAAATTTCATGACACCAACCAGTGAGGGTGTGCATAAGGGCCACCTCCTTAATGACCTCCCTGTTCCATTTTAAACTTTTTTTGTTTTGTTTTGAAGTAAACTCTTGTTTGACACAAGTAACTTTTTTTTTTTGTTTTGAAGTAAACTCTACCCAGTTCCTGAGGCTCAAACTCATGACCAAAGATCAAGTCTCATGCTGTTCCAATTGAGGCAGCCAGACAACCTATTAATGACTTTCTTTTCTTTCACCTTTCACAGAGCATAGAGGGAAATTATCCTTTCTTGTTTTTTAGTCAGAATGTTAAGTTTATACCAGGAACTTCTCTTCAAAGCTTATTAGTAGCAATGTATCCTGGCGAATAGTCTCTTGATTCTCTCTTGGGAAATATGTCAACAGGCTTAGACAGAGAAATCTGGTATTTATAGAAACTCATTGGTGTTTCTATAAAAAACTCTGGTGTACCTCAAAACCCAGCTCAAGTCAACCATTCCTTGATTAACATGGACTCATATGCTGATAGACTGAATGGAGGTTGTGTCATGACCACGTTATGAAGGAGTTCACATTAGTTATGTCTTTTCACAATGTCAGCTCTAGTCAATCATGAAGCAAAATTAAATCACAATTAGAAAGCAGGTTCAGGGTTTCAAACTCAATGACATTTCACCATGTTATTCATGTTGGCTTCTTACACAGCACACAGGGCAGGACACAAGACAAACCACAGCACAAAGCAGATAACAGAAGGGTGTAGTAGTTAACAATCCAAACTCGAAGTCAGTCTGTGGGCGCACAGTTGATATAAGGCCTCATTCATGTTCTGGTCAGCTCTGGGCACTCACTGCCTCCTATGATCCAGCAGGGAAGGATCTCAGTTCTGTTCGGAGATCATTGGGGCAGAACGTTTGGGAGCAGTTGCCTTTTTAAGTGGTGAGACATCCAGGGCTCAGGTCTGAAGAGTCTGACAGTTTGCTGCCAAACTGAGGGGTAGGGATGGTGTAGAACAGGCCTTGTGCCTGTCATGTGGGGGGCCTGGAAGTACAGATTTGGAGGTTATGCATGCAGAAGCCATTCCTGCATCACATATGCTCTCTCAGCTGTGTGCTTCCCCTAGTTCTTGTTCAAGGCCAGTGTCAGGTGTCACATTAGTTACCATGTGTCCTTAGCCACCTTTAATCTATAACAGTTCCACCGTCTCTGTATTTTAGGTCTTTGAAAGTTTTTTTTTAACATTGACATTCTTTTATTTTATTTTTTTTTCAGTATTCCAAAATTCTTTGTTTATGTACCATACCCAGTGCTCCATGCAATACATGCCCTACATAATAACCACCACCAGTCTCACACAACCTCCTACCCCTACCCCTCCAAATCCCTCAGTTTGTATCTCAGAGTCCACAGTCTCTCACAGTTTGTCTCCACACCTGATTTCCCCCAACTCACTTCACCTCTCCATCTCCCAATGTCCTCCGTGTTATTCCTTATGCTCCATAAGTAAGTGAAACAATATGATAATTGACTCTCTCTGCTTGACATATACAATGGAGTATTATGCCTCCATCACAAAAGTTGAATACCCAACCTTTGTATCAACATAGATGGACTGGAAAAGATGATGCTGAGTGAAGTAAAAGTCTGAAATTTTTGAAGAAATCAGCATCACTTTTTAATTTTTCCTTCTAAATAGACATCATTTTGGGGGACAGTTTAAGATTCACAGCAAATAATGAGCAGAAAGCAGAATTCTCATATTCCCTGGGTCCCCATGTCTCCCCATGCACAGCATCCCCCATTGTCAACATCTTGTACTAGAGCAGTACATTTGTTACAAGTGATGGACCTACATTGACACACCACCCAAGTCCATAGAATCCATTAGGGTTCACTTTTGGTGCTGTATATGTGTATGTAACTCAGGTTTTATCTCTTGCTAGTCTATCTTTTGTCAGTTTAATTTGTACATTCCTAGTCTCTGAACCTAAGAGAGTGGAGGAAAAAGTTTCTTCCTCCACTCTGTTTCCTCCACCTATTCCGTAAACACATGTCCAGGTTGAACCCTGGCTCTTCACAACATTAACCCTTGTGCTCATTTGCTCACTCTTGTAATACATCTAACATAGTCTGAGAATTGTTTTGCCCATACCACTATAATGAAATTCAAAAGCTTAGGATGTGTTTGCAGTTTTTCCCTTATCTCTACCCTACCCTGCTGAAGACTGATGATTTACACCTAAACCATAAAATCAGATAATGAAAGTATTGGTGTTTAGTAAGTGTGCTGTACACACAATGTATAAGCAGCACCATGTTGTTAGCCGTAAGCTATACTATGACGCTGGGGCTCTAATTCAGGCGCATGCTTTTTCTCACTACATGATGTTCCACAAAGTCACAAATGAAGTTAAGTGGGCATAGAGTCAGGAATAGAAAGTGTTTTTGAGACTGAGATGATAACATGCAGATAAGCAGGCTTACCTATTTGGTCATCCCAGAGACAGCCCTCTTCTCTTTCCTTAGACTCGTCATTGGACAAAATGAACCGAGTATAAGGGCCACCCTCTCAAGGGGCTGGAAGGTCAGTGGAAGGTCAGGACAAACCCCAGACCTCCCTGACTTGCTCCTACACCCAGTCTAAATACTTTTCCTGGAGGAGAGTATTTTCTGAAACTTGATCAATCAACAAGCACTCAGAAATGTTAAACAAAAACTACATTGTTCACTGAGAACTTAAGCCAATAATGATTTCATTCTTCAGCTGTAACCCCAGGCATCTGAGCTGGCTGGCCAAGTTCCAGTTCTGAAATTCTATCCCCAATGGTCCATTTTTCTGAGGCCTGGGTACATCAGAGAGATTTGAAGCTGTCTTGAGGCAACATCCCCCAGGAACCTAACAGGAATCAAGACCTCTTGAGAGGCAGTTTTGGAGATAGGGCAAGACAGGGGACTGCAGATAAGATACCTCCTGCTCTGGATCTACCCCCTTCCTCTTTCTGGCCACTCTATTATCTACCACACAGAAGGGAGTAGCCAAAGGCAACCTTTAGGTGCAAGGTAAGCTGCATTGTTTAGACCCCTCTCCCTCCAGCCTTCATTCACTCCCTTTGCTTCCTATTTACAAACTTGTCTGTCCCATTTTTACCCCAGGGAGACTCAGGTACAGCCATGTTTCCCACCATCGTCCCTATGAGTTATGCTCAGTTGTACATGGTTATCCCAAGGCTCTCTCGAAGGCACTGCTTTGAATGTCTCAGTGCCTTCTGACAGTTACCCCACAGTAAATCTCGGTGCGTCTAGTATGATGTCCAAGCCCAGATCTGCCTGTGTTTTCCTGATACACCCATTCCATTTTCGCTGCTCTCTGATTCTCTGTAAAGATAGAAGTTATAGCATCTGGGTGGCTCAGTCGGTTAAGGTCTGCCTTTCGGTCAGGCCATGATCCCAGGGTCCTGGGATCAAGCCCCTCACATCGAGCTCCCTGCTCAGCAGTGAACCTGCTTCTCCCTCTCCCTCTGATGCTCCTCCTGCTTATGCTCTCTCTATCTGTCCAATAAATCAATAAGGTCTTTTAAAAAAAATAAAGAGAACTTTGAAACTTTTCAGTTTATCCTTCCCTCCCAATCAGAAACTTCAATCACTGTCACCTCTACTGTCACCTCTACTACTAGATTGGAATTAAAAGTGAACTTTTAATTTTGACTCTTGAAGAAACAATATCAGTAGTGGTAATAATAATAACATTAAAATTCTTTTAGGGCTTACTATGTGCTTTGAATAGGGTGACCCTATAATTTGCTGTCTGATTGGGACACTTTTGAGAGTGAAAAGGGACATTATTATTTATTAGCCAAGAGAATGAGCATAAATAAGGATGTCCCTCGGCCAACAGGGGCATATATATGGTTTCATAGCTATGAACCAGTTTCACATGATAGAGGAGTAAAGGAGCTCTCCATGGTCTCTCTTATAAGGGCACTAATCCCATTCACGAGTGCTCCACCTTCGTGACATAATCACCTCTCAAAGACCTCACTTCTAAATACCATCCCATTGAGAGTTAGGTTTTAATATACAAATTTGGGGTGGGGGTGGGGAAACAAACATTCAGTCTATAGCATCTTAAAATAAGGTATTTTATTATTCCTAATTTACAGATAAGAAAACAATTACAGAAGTTGATATATTACTGATCTTTAAAATCATAATGCAGGACTTTTGGGTATTCATTTGCTTTCATCCAGAAAAATGCCAGTCAGTGTTGCAGGAATAATTAAAAAGGTGAACTGATTCCACAGCCCTGTCCAAACACACTCCAGTCACTATGCATTTAAATTCTCTTTTATAAGTACTTTGCCAATCATCCAGCTTGTGTGTTTTATAGATGATGAAACTGAGGTCCAGAGAGGTGATAAAATTTTCCTGATCACAACATACCAGTCATGAAGCTGCAACTAATACATATGGTCTCCTCACTCTTTAGACTCTAGTCAAATTCTCAAGAGTAGATTATGGAAATGAATATCACAACGTATGTGCCTAAGGAAATGACAACTGTGATGTATGTCAAACTACTTGAGAGAAATTTTGAGAGATTGATATCATATTTAATCTGTGTAATGAAGATAAATACTGCAACTGTAATTTAATGTATGGGAAATGAGGTCTCTCAGTAAGGGCTCACAGACTCATTCTACACTGGATAGCTGTCCCCATGACCTAGAGGACAACAGAGATGATGCAGGCATTCTCAGAACCCAGTTTTAAAACAGAGGTTTGAGGCAAACAAGACTCAAGTCTCACTGCTTGGAGAAAATCCCATTGCTGGAAGGGACATTCTTCTGCTGCTCATATTCTTAGTCAACTTCACTGTTTCTCAGCTGCATCCTTTTCCTTGTCTGGTATCCGCCTCCCCCTTTCCACCATCCTCACAGACAAGACAGTCTCCTGTTCCTTTACCCATGTCAGCCCTCTTCCTGGAGCTATGCTCTCTCTCTGTGCTGTATTTTCAGTGTCTTCTCCCGTACTGACTCTTTCCTCAAGATGTGTACCCTTTCATGTCACCTTCTCCCCAGCCACCCCAATCATGCTAGTGCACAAATTTGCTCCATCTCGTCACTGTCAGCCTCCTTGTTAACTCCATTTCTTTCACTCTGACTTTCTCTTCAACCTATTGGAATAAGCGTGCTCCGAAAGTACTCCAGCAAATAATCCATTGATCTCCTGATTATCACATCTCATCATCTAATAAAATATTACCTTCTTAAACATTTTTAAAAATTGTAAGTTATCTATATGTATATGTATATACATATAGATATCTTACATGTATTATGTGTACATAAATATACACATAGTGTGTGGGTATACTCTCTATATATATGCACATAGAGAAAGAGTGCCAATTTTTTTCTATCAATTTTGTCTTTTAACTGTACCATTTAGTCCATTTATATAATTATTCATTTTTATTTTCCTCATTATTTTTATTATTTTATTATTATCCCACCTTATTTTGCCTTTCCTATTAGTGTCATTTGTCTGGCATTTCTATTTCCTATCCTTTCTTCCCTTATTTTGGATTAATGGTCTAATTGTCTGTCATTCTGTGACAGCCATTAGAGCTGTTCAAAATAATTCTCTCATTCCAGGCACCTAGAAGGATCCTATTTCTCTGTCCCTTGTACTTAAATGTGACCATGAGGCTTTCTCTGGTCAATGAAGTGTGAATAGAAGGGACATATGTCCCTTCCAGCAGAAGCATTAAGAGCTGTCCTCTGGGGTGCTATTTTTTTTTTAAGGTTTTACTTATTTACTTAGATAGAGACAGAGAGAGTGAGTGGGTGAAAGGCAGAGGGGGAGGGAGAGAGAGAATCCCAAGCAGACTCCAAGCTCAGCCCAGAGCCCAACTCAGAGCTTGATCCTATGACCTGAGATCATGACCTGAGCCAAAATCAAGAGCAGGATATTTAACCAGCTGAGCCACCTGGGCATCCCAGTGCTATGTTCTTTCCTCTGCCTCTTCGATTAAGACAGTGTGTGTCAAGAGGAAGGATGAAGGCTGTGTCAGCCTGTTTTCCCAAGTGACAATAGCAGGCAGAGCCCCTAGGCTGGACCAAGATAGATATATAGCAGGAATGAGAAAGAAACTTTAAACTACTGAAATTTTGAGATTGTTTGTTACTGCAGCACAACTAGACTCTCCTAACTGATCCACAGTCTACTTATTCTCTGCTAGTTTGGAATTCAAACCCTGTGTTTCCCTTCTTTTCATTGCTTATCTCAGAAATTCTCAACTGCATACTAAACATAGAAAAGTCTAATCAATACTTTTAGTCATCTCTTCAACACTTGGCAATTCACATCACTTCCAAGTTATGTTCCTGACATATATTTTAATTCTATCTTCTTAACTCAACAAGGTATTATGGCTTTATATAGTCAAAAGGTCTTTTATTTGTCCACATATGTATCATCATCTTTTTTTATTCCTTCCTGAATTTCATATTTCCATTGAGTAGCTTTTCTCAGTGACCTGAAATCCATGCTTAGAAATTTTTTTAGTGGGAGGCTGCTTTAATGAAGTCATGAACTCCATTAGGTTTTGCTTTATTTTATTGTTTTGTCAGCATCCCTTATTTTATCTTCATTTCCAAGTGCCAGGGTAAATAATTCTATGTTGGCGTGCTGAGAAGTCAGAGCTAGTGTATTCAATTAAGATTATGACGTGCCAAAGAGGCGGAAAGCCATTCACATGGTCAGGTTACTCCCTCAGCATTCCAGCTGCCACTTTCAGTAAGTAAAAAGCCCAGGGTGCCATTTCAGGACATGGATACAGAAGCAAAGTCACAAGATTTTTCTCATGCCCTGGTGACTGAGCCAGCCTAACATCCCTTGGGGGTTTCGTTTGACTTTAGTTCCTCTCCTCCACTCTGACCTTCTAGGAGTGGTTGCTGTGGCCAAGAACTGCCGCACACCCACCTTCCACATGCAGGAGAGCTGACTGGGTGAGGTCACAGGTCTCCTCCTCTCCCTGCCCAGGAAACATCCCCCTCCCAGAACCTAGGTCTGCCCAGTCTTCCAGCTGCGGGCAGCTGGATGACCACCCCACTAGCCCCCGCCCCCAGAAGAAATGCTATTGGAATTCCAGCCAGGCCAGGACTCCTGTGGAGATAGAGTACCTCCCTTTCCCTGCTGCTCTGGTAAATCACACGTTTATGTGTCCTTTGCAAACCTGCAAGAGCTATTTGTTTGATGCAAATGGCCCCCCGAGATGAAGATGACTTTCCGGGGTTCAGGCATCATTACCATAATGGCTTTCATTGTTGCTCCTTGTGAACCAGCAGAGAGATGAGGTTCACATGATACCATAAACAAGACTCACCCTTCCCAGCAGTCCTGAAAAAAGAGTGGCCTGGATGGTTCCCTACAATGTTTCCTTCCTCACAGGTCCTTGGTTCCCACTAAAGTGAAACCAAGATGCTCCTCCCACCTATCTTTCCTTGGAAGCCAAGCCCCTTTGTAATCTGTATAAGATTCCCTCCCCAGAGATCAGGGGATCACAGAGATTGGCTTTCTGCTCTGTCCTAGAGAACAAGCTAGAGATCCAGGTCAGTGGCTGAAGAGATGGTCTCAGGAACTCCTTCTATTATGCATTGATTGGAGGGACCAAGGTGGCTGAGGTTAGCACTTAAGAAAGCTTGAGCTGGACCAATATCGGGATGGAGCATGTGGGTTGCAAGGAACCAAAGGCGCTGGAGGAGGGAAGCATTGCTCTTGGGAATACACTGGCATCCCTCTATGATGCTGGTGTTAGACACTGGGCTGTTGCCTTTGTGTTGGAGGAAAACAGGCCTCGCTCTGTCCATCATGATCCTGCAGGTCATGTGGTATTTCAGGAATGACGATCAGCTCATGGTTTATTCAAAAGGATTTTCTAATAAGCCCCTTGAGCACTGGGTATAAATATATTAATTTTTCAAATGTATTTTATTTTTTTGTCTTGTTTTTAAGATTTTATTTATTTATTTATTTATTTATTTATTTATTTGACAGGGATGGATAGAAAGCACAAGCAAAAGGGGTAGCAGAGGGAGAGGGAGAAGCAGGCTCCCCACTGACCAGGGAGCTGGGTTCAAGACGGGACTCGATCCCAGGACTCCCAGATCATGACCTAAGCCCAAGGCAGACACTTAACAGACTGAGCCAACCAGGGGCCCCCTCAAATGTATTTTAAATTTTTAAATCTCTAATATTCAGACACAGGACTGCAGGATTTTAGTTCACTGTCAGGTCACCACCCAGAGGCAAACACCCACCTCTCTGCAGCTAGTGGGAGTTGAATGCTTTCGGACAAGAGTGTATGTAACTGTCACATTCCTTGGAAAATTGCACAGGAGAAAGGGTAGCTTTCTGGCTGACCAAAAGGGAGAGTGTGAGCCAGGGAGGCCACATGTAGGAGCTCGGGTTCTTTCTAAGGCAATGTTTTTTCTCCTCTCTCCCTTTCCTGGCTAGGCTCTTCCAGAGGAGTGAGACCACCATGGATCAGGAGAGGTTCTTCATCCTCTTCCTACCACTGGTCCTGGTGCTGCTGGTGCTGGGCTGTGTCCAGCCATTTCTGGCCAAGGAATCGCAGGCTGAGAAGTTCCTGCAGCAGCACATGGACCCGGACACCTCCACCGTCACCTCCAGCTACTGCAACGAAATGATGAAGCACCGGAATAGGACAGTTGGATTTTGCAAGCCGGTGATCACGTTTATCCATCAGCCTCTGCCAGATGTCCAGGTCATCTGCTTCCAGGGAAATGTCCGCTGCAAGAACGGGCAGTCCAACTGCCACCAAAGCAGCTCCAAGATGCGCATCACCGACTGCCGCCTGAAGAAAGGCTCCAAATACCCCAAATGCGACTACAAGACCCAGCAGCTACAGAAATCCATCATCGTGGCCTGTGAGTGTGTACAGTATGAGACAGTCCACTTTGACGGTTCTGTGTAGGTCTGCACCTGAGGCCAGAGCAGCGAGATGCCCCACCTCCCTGTTGTGACACCTGCTTCTCCCCTCTCCCTTCCTGGCTCTGAGAGAAAGAACTCCAGCCAGGGCTCCTGTCCCAAACACAAATGTGTTCCCACCCAGGGCTTGCCCCTGCGTGGTTTGGGGGGTAAAGGGGCCCCGTGTAAACCACTTCCTGGACTTTTTCAATAAAACACGGTTGCAACCACCTGGATTTCTGAAGCTGTCGCCATCCGGTACTGTCCGTGTGATTGTGTTCCTGCTCTGGTGAGAACTGTAAATCTGGGTAGATTTCATAAGCGTGGAATAGAATCATTACATACATTTGCTCCTGACTCTTGGTTCTCGGTGACCTGAGATCATTCCTTTTCTCAGAGATGCCTTGCTGTCTAATATGAAGCTATTAAGTATGGGCTATTTGAGCTGAAAGGGAGCTACAATCTGGGACTGTCCTGCTGGGTGAGCTGATGGAGGGCGAGCTCATATACCAAACTCTCTGGCATGGAAGGAAGGACAGGGTGACCTCAAGAAGACCCTGCTCAGACCCTGGCTGGGAGGAGATGGGGATGAAATTATGATCCTAAATATTCCTTTTCCTTTTATTGAGTGAGCTATTACCAGATCACAAAAATGGCCATCTCTTAGTTGGAAAGTCAGAACCTTCCATTTAGGAGCTAGAGGGGTCTGTAGAGATTATTAAATTGCAGGAGAATAAGTAGATTTTGACTTCTGTATCCACTTTCATGGGAAACGCCTGCCTAGAACGTTGCAGAAAAAAATTCTAATAAGCGATGTGGTTGAAGAGCAGCCTCCGTTGAAGGCAGGATGGAGGTAATGTATGTGTTCCACTTGCCATCCCTGAGATAATGTAATCTCCACTTTTACAGAGGAATGGCCTGAATCTCAGAAAGGGTAAGAGACTTGTTCATGGTTGCTGCTTCTTAGTGGCTGAGACTAGACCCCAGGTCTCCTGGCCTCCAGTCCTTATTCTTTCTTCACCACAGTGGACTCAGGAAGAAAATCCTGCAGTCTCCCTTTTCTTAAGTGCGGTGGAGGAGGGCACCTGGGTGGCTCAGCCTGTTAAGGGGCTTACTCTTTATTTCAGTGCATATCATGATTTCAGGTTCCTGGGATTGAGTCCCGTCTGGGCTTTGTGCTCAGCTCAGAGCCTGCCTGGAGTCTTCCTCTCCTCCTCTGACCCTCCCCTGCTTGCACATTCTCTCTCTCTCTCTCAAATAAATAAGTAAATCTCTAAAAATAAGAGGTAAGCTAGAGGTAATTATAGATATGGCACCAAGAAGTAGGTCCAGGGAGACCTGAGAAACAAGATCAGAAAGGATGGCAGAATAGGGTACATAGTTCCCTTGGTTCTGTTGACCTCCTGTTCTGGAAAGTTCACTGATCAAATCACTCAGGAGGAGGAGGAAAATCATTTTTTCTCACAGGAAACATAGCTTCACTTTTCCAGAATTCTACCTTCGTCTCTTGGGCTTTTAGGAATGGCGGTACACTCCATGTCAGCCTTGATATTTTATTTAAGTTCAGTAATGTGATGTCCAGAGCTTGTAGTTTTTGCAGCATCAATGCACTCCTGAAATTCCTTTAGGCAGCCTAAACATACAGAGATGTCAAACGATCAATTCTTTCCTCAATACATTTTTTTTTCTTTTTCCTTTCTTTTTCTTGTAAAGATTTTATTTATTTGACAGAGAGAGAGCACAAGTAGAGAGAGCAACAAAGGGAGAGGGAGAAGTAGGCTCTCAGGGAGCCTGAGGCAGGGCTCGATCCCAGGACCCTGGGATCATGACCTGAGACCTTTAACGTCTGCCTTTGGCTCAGGTCATGATCCCAGGGTTATAGATGGAACCCCACCTTGGCTTCTCTGCTCAGTGGGGAACCTGCTTCTCCTTCTCCCTCTCCCTCTCCCTCTCCCTCTGCCTGCCTCTCCCCCTGCTTTGTGCTGTATCGCTCTGACAAATAAATAAATAAAATCTTAAAAAATTAAAAAATAAAAACAGAAAAAAAAATAAACACAGCTTGCACCTGGAGATGAGAGGGGTATGAAAGGTGAGAAAACCATTGGAACAGAGGCTAGTTCCATCTGTCACATTCTACAAATACATCTTGTTAAGGAAACATAACTACCTAGGAAACAAAACCCTGACAAGCCAGGTAGTTCAGTCTGGATGATATACCCTTCTTAGAGATGAGACTCAGAGGCAGCCCGAATGGGGAGAACCAACCTTAACCCTACCACACCCTGCCTCCCTCTGAGAAGCAGTGCCCAAGGAAGCACTGGAGCTTGAAAGTAGCCCCTCAGGACTCTGCTGCTCCTTGCTATCACCATCCTGTCTGGGCCTCAGGACAATCTCTAGCATGGGGAGAGTCAGAACTACCTTGTAGTCTGGTGTGAGGGTTAAGTGAGGCAATTTTGATAAATTGTCTTACAAATGGGAACTTTCAATCCACTCCACAATATGTTCCAAGTAAATGTAAAAATAAGTTAGTTGTCCATCCTAGTACCTTAGTTTGTCCGCCATATACTAAAATGGCTATTATTTTAACTGTCTCCAGTATTAAAAGACCAAAGTCTAATCCAATTGATACTGACTTCTCAGATACCCATTACAAAAAAATAATCATAATCATAATCATAATAAAAATAACTACTCAGTTGTGCCCAGAATGTTCACTTTTCCTAGGCTTCCTTAGATGTGGTAACAGCAAGTGCATCTGGAAGGGTTTCCTGTTGTCAACCCACAGTCCCCGGAACCCACACTCATGCGGGAGCTTCAGAACTTATCTCCAGGGATCGGGAGCACACAGAGGGACTTATGGACAGCACATGCACTACAGATAAATCCATGGGCCTTTGGGCTGCTGTTTTGTCCAGTATATTCCTCCTAACTGGTTTATGCTAGTAAGAGTTGGCAAAAAAAAAAAACAGAATGTCCTGAACATGGGTCTGATTAAAATATCATGCATATCCTTACAACAGAATACTATGCAAATAGAACCAAATACACCTTTGCTACTGACATGAATAGGTCCAAAATATATTCTTAGTGGGAAAGAGGAAATACTGTACAACATTGCGTATAAAATGTTATTATCTGTGATGGAAAAAGAGGAGAGAAACACATGCACCAGTATACATGTTAATTCATTTTTTTAATGTTTTCTTTATTTACTTGAGAAAGAGAGAGCCTGTGAGCAAGGGGGAAGGACAGAGGACAAGAAAGAAGCAGAGAGCAGGGAGCCTGACCACTCAAGACCAGGGGCTCCAATCCCAGGACCCGGGGATCATGACCTGAGCTCAAGGCAGACATTTAACCCACTAAGCCTCCCAGGTGCCCTGTCAATAAACTTTTATTTTTATTTATTTTTTTTGGTAATAATATATTAGTTTATTATTATTTTAAATTTTTTCATTTAACATCATCTAATTAACATACAATTATTGTTAGTTTCAGAGGTACAGGTCAGTGATTCATTAGTCTCATATAATACCCAGTGCTCATTACATCATGTGCCCTCCTTAATGTCCATCACCCAGTTACCCCATCCCTCTACCCCTCTCCCCTCCAGAAACCCTCAATTTGTTTCCTATGATTAAGAGTCTGTATGGTTTGTCTCCCTCTCTGGTTTCCTCTGGTTTTATTTTTTCCTCTCTTCCCCTATGATCCTCTGCTTTGTGTCTTAAATTCCACAGATCAGTGAGATCATATGACAATTGTCTTTCTCTGAATGACTTCTGTCACTTAGCATAACATCCTCCAGTTCCATCCAGTTGTTGCAAATGCCAAGATTTCATGTTTCTGGCGGCTGAATCATATTCTATCGAATATATTAATAACATTTAATACTTAAATCTGTGTAATAGATAAAGACTGTGAAGGGACATAAAAAAACTGAACTGCGTCTGGAAAAGAAAACTGGGGCCTAACAAACAATGACCAAAAGAAAACATCCTTTTTACCAGATTTATTTCTCAGTGTTGCATTTACGCTTACCATTTGCCTATGCAAGGCATACATAGATATAAAGGAAAAAGTCAAAGGGACTACCTCACTGCAGCCCCTTCTCGGTCGATAAGGAAGATCCTGGTAAAAGAAAGTCCAAACAATGATGTTAGGAAGAAAACTTATAAGTACCACCACGATGAAACCTTGAGTTGACCAGGACACCCCCACCTGTCACCCTGCAGCAGCCCAGCAGACAGAAGCACACAACCCCGCCTTCCACACAACTAACCACCGTCGTGATGGAGAGTTCGTGGTACACAGTAGGCGCACTTTATCTGAAGCCTATTGACTTACTTTCCTGCAGTGTTCCTCAGTGTCAGCCATTTTGACAATCAGGCCTGTAGCTCTGCAGAAACAATGAAACTAAACCTTAAAAGGAACGTGGAGCTCATCAGGTAGCATTAGTCTCTGACTCACTATTCTGACCACTCATGTCAGGTGTCTGACACAGAAAGATCTCAGCAACCAGGGAAGACGGAGTGTTCTAAGAGGTTGAATATGGCTGATATCATGTATGATTCAAGATGCTAATGTTCTTTCAGTGACAAGAATTTGGCACCATTACTTTCCCAGTCAGCAAGCATATAAAAGTCTAGAGAAAGAAACAGCCCAAATAGCGGGCTTTTGAACTAATCCCCTTCCAGCCAGGCAGCAGTGTGGAAAAGACACAGGCGTGTTGCAACAGAGACCATGCAATGGACACATCAAATGCCCTGAACTTGCTTTAGGATTGTGGTTCTAGACCAAGGACCAAACCAACCGCCAGGTCCATTCACATCACACTCAGCTTCTGACAGAGTTCAGGACATGCTATTACAGAATATGGCAACTTGGCAAATTCAATCTTTTAAGTTGAAGAAAATTGAGAAAGGACAGGTACAGGAAAGACTTACTGACCTTCTCTGGAAGCAGGTCATTAAACCCTCCTAGGAGAGGGTTTCCTACACCCAAAGGAAAGGAGTGTCATTATCTGCAAAAATGGAGTGACATCTGAACAAACGTCTTCCTAAGTTGCCCCCACTTACTACACTTACCTTGTACCTTTTATTCTAGCGCATCTTTCCACCACTTTCCACTTTTCCTCAAAACTAGCATACACACACTCAGGTTTAACCACTTCTTTAGGGCTTTATTTCCTTGGGAAGGCTTTCCTCACACCTTAAACCTATGTGAAATAAATGGGAATTCTGTTCTCTTGTTAATCTGGTTGTTGTTGTTGTTGTTGTTGTTGTTGTTTTTATTATAGGGTCCCAGCTGAGAACATAGAAGGGTAGAAGGAATGAATATTATTCCTCCACTACATTTGTAAGATTTGGGATAATTTAAGAGAGATAGCGAGCAGAGGTAGACTCTTCCAGTTGTGTCCTCCCCAGTCTGTCTTGCACTTTACTTCTGGTAGCAGACAGCCATTCAACTGCCTGTTGAATGGCAGTTGAAAAGTAGAAACTTTGTTTCAGGAATCAGGTAGAAGGCCAGTCTTGGGAACTTGGACACTGGGTGAAAATCAGTGTCAGCTAAGAAAAATGGTTCTCCACTAGAAATGGATATGAGATTCACCATGGAGCTCATCAAACACAGACATGCCAAAAAGACCTCCTTCCCAAAGGGACTGTTTCAGGAGGCCTGGAATCTAGGCCTTCTTAAAAGTCTCTTAGGCACTTCTGATGAGAGGGGCCAGGTTGGGAACTCAAGTTACGCACAGGGATAATCTGATACTGTTTACCTCTGCTAGTGGGCTCAGGCTGCTATCAAGTTGTGGGACTTGATAGAGAAGGGACTTGTGAGAAAAGGGGGACTGTAAAATAGGATATATGAGGGCTAGGCACACAGACAGTTGTTTGGCTTGGTTTGGTTTGGTTTGGCTCTAATTAAGTAGCTTTAATTCTTCCGGGCAGTTTTAGGTTTACAGAAAATTTGAGTAGAAAGAATAGAAAATTGTCTTGTGCTTCTCCCTTGCCCGCTTTCCTACCCACACAGCCCATAGTTTTCCTGTTATCAACATGTTCCTTGGGGTGGTCCTTTTCCTATAATTGATGAGCCAATATTGATGATGGCTAACTAAAGTCCACAATTTAATAATGATCAATTCTCTGCATTATATATTCCTATGGGTTTGGACAGTGCATAATATCATTGTAGGAGAAGAAACCATCTTCCTCAGCTCTCTTATGGTCTCTGACTGGGTCTCAAAATTGAACTGACAGAGATAAGTAAGAATAAAGCATACAAATTCGCTTAAATTTTCACATGTACATGGGAGCCTCCGTAAGGGAATGAAGACCTGAAATGGTGACCAGCACTGGAAGCTTTTATACCCTTTTGACAAAGACACAATACATTTTGGAGACTTGACAGGATAAAGGGGTTTGGTTTATGGGTAGGAAATGGGGAAGAAATAACTACAAAGAAAAGAATTAGTATAACAAGGTCTGTTTCAGATTCCTCTGGTGCCACCTCTGGCTGGTAATGTTGTCTCCAGGAAAAGAATTTATTTCCTGCCTTCAGGCAAAAAAGGAGAGCTTTTCCTGCATTTATGGATTCTTAACTGCCTTTATTACAAAATATTATTTGTGTCAAAGAGCCACAGTTTGGGTTCACAGAGCCTAGTTTCCTTCAGCATGAACAAAGATGATCTCCTCATGTACTTAGATTTTCTTTGAATCCCTTCAGCAGAGTTTTGTAGTTTTCCTCATATTGATCTTATTCATTTTTTAGTAGATTCATATCTACAGATTTCATTTCTCTTTGGTGCGTATGTAAATTTTTTTCTCAAATTTCAATTGTTCATTGCTGGTACCTAAGAAAGCAATTGATTTTTGTATATTAACCTTGTATCTTGTGATTTTGCTCTGAAAGACATCATTTTTATCCTGTAGATAACTGAAGACATTAAAAGCAAGAGGGTTCCCCTATTCTGTTGATGCTCAAGGAGTACTAATCTGGAAGGGATGTGTAAAACAGATTGGAAGGAAAAGAGGCTAGAGGCAGGGAGTCCCTGTAGGAGACATTTCTGTGAGCCCTCCAGAAAACAAAAAGATTCCAAGTAAGTGTATTACAGCACCAGTGGAAAAGCAAGAACAGACCAAAGAGGCAAATACCCTAAACTGGCCTTTCTCCTTCATGTCCATGGGTCTCTGTTGCCAGACTCCAACTTGTCCGTGTACCCAAAGTGCAGCAAGCCAAATTCTGAGTCACTGGATTTAAAGCAAGGAAAGCTTTGTAGTCTAGAGAGCAGCCCGAGGAGAAAGTAGGGGATCATTCCCAAAGCTGCCTTGCCCTCTTGCCCTGTGGATCTATAAGGGACAACTTACACACATGAAAGGAAGCTAAGGGGTTTCCTGACACTTGTTGGGAGGTCCTTGAAAAGTCTGGAGATAAGCATTCTTCTGGACAGTGAGGCACAACTTGGGATCTGGGATCAGATATATCAAGATACATGAGAAGCCCAGAGTCTGGCCCAACAACATACCCATAAATCAATAATTCATTGGAGTCTGCTGTTGCAATTCAGAACATTACCAGGTACCTGGCAACTATTGTATCAAATCTACATTGGGTGTTTTCTCCTAAAGAACTGAAAGCATAGAGGTTCAAAACACTAAAGCTTCCTATGGAGAAGGAAGCACCAAACCGGTATAAGGAAGTCACCATTTCCTCACAATTTCTTTGAGGAAGTTATCACTTCTCCTTTGTTCCTTTAAGGAGGCTTGGTCTTCCTGCATCTGCAGGGATACTGGCTTTAAACAGTGAGTTGGAGGGTGTGGGTCTCATCCACACTGTGCACAAGAAAGGCATCTTCCAAGCCCTAGGTTTCCCTTTCCTCTTTCCTAGGGCTCAGAACCCTTCCCTGCTGCAGGCAGGCCACGCTGGCATACCTGGCAGAGGAACAGCAGACAAAAGCCTCTGAGCCTGGGACTAACCACTGCCTCTGTCCTCAGCAGGACCCCAAGCAAGGAGACCTGGTAAGAGGAGAAGCCTGGGGGCTGGGGAGAGTAGAGCCGTGATGATGGCCAGATAGCCCAGGTTAAATAGATGGAGGAGAAATTATCCAGGAGGGAGGAGGGAAGAGGCAAGATTCTGGACCCATAAGAACAGGACAAAGAGAAAAACGGTATCTGCCAGTCAGAGGAAAGATCATTGTAATTCACATACCTCCTCATTGGGCTTTAGGACCTTCATAGAATTGTGAAACTCATGTTGTAATGATGATGCTTTAAAAAGAAAAAATGGACTTAAGAAATCTTGAAAGGGGGCACCTGGGTGGCTCAGTGGGTTAAAGCCTCTGCCTTTGGCTCAGGTCATGATCCCAGGGTCCTGGGATCGAGGCCTGCATCGGGCTCTCTACTCAGCAAGAAGTCTGCTTCCCTTCCTCTCTCTCTGCTTGCCTCTCTGCCTACCTGTGATCTCTGTCTGTCAAATAAATAAATAAAATCTTTAAAAAATTAAAAAAAAGAAATCTTGAAAGGCTCGATGAGATCTAAATGGTTGTGAATGATAATTTTGCTCTTACTGCTTCTACTACTATCATTCTCTTACTTTCTTCCCTCTTCCCACACAGAAGAGATGATGCTGGATCTTCTGGGACCATTTCCTCTCCTCCGGGTGCTGCTGGGATCATGGGGGCCATTGCACTTGCTGCTAGGCCTCCAAACCTGAAAGGGTTCAAGGGTTTGAAATTCAGCATATAAGAGCAGGTCCTGTCCAACGCAAGACAGAAATGCGTGGGGCCAATAATTATACTCAGACCTGTAAACCTTCAGACACCTTTCTGCACGACCCCTTCCAGAACGCGGCTGCTACCTGTCTTTTGCCCAAGACAGACTGGCCAGAAAAACTGCCACTGGAGTGCGAATCATATTAACATGACTTACTGCTGTCACTCTGGAGGGATAGTGTGACTGCCACTACAAGGCTACACTCCAGAACTGGTTCTACCTTGTTAAATGTAACAAGTTTCAGCGAGGTTACCCTCCCAATAGTCTGCTTCCTGTACACTTAAACAGTACCAGATCAGCCTCCTGGATAGTTTGATTAGACTAAGGTTCCCATTACTTTGCCTTACACTTGGTGCAGGTTCTCTTATGCTCCCTTCTGCCTTTTTTTTTTCCATTGTTGATTTCCATGGTTCCCATAGAAGAAAGAAGGAGGGCAGTGAGAGAATTATGGGGCCATGATGCCAGACCAGAGCTGGGGACAAAAACAAATAGCATTCCTTTCTGCTTTGGAGCTTTGTGTGTTTTGAAGAAGGGCAATAGGGAAAGGGGCAAGGAAAGACCCAGGCCCCCATATTTTCAATCTTGGAACTTCTTCCAACTTTGTTGCATTCTGTTCACAGCAATAAAATCACTTTCTGCTGCATTGTAATGACCTTGAGTGTGTGTATTTGGGATGCCTTTCACATCATTGCCAGCCTGGAGCCATCTAGATTGCATTTGCTGACATTCTTAGGAGAACTAGTTTGGCCTTAGGCGTCCTTTGAGGTTAATCTGCAACCCAGAGCCTCTGCCACTTCTCTTACCCCTGTGTCTTTTTGGAACTTTGGAGCAAGAAGATTCTCCATCTCCTCAAACTCTACTCATGGCTTTTACATATTTCCCTTGACACCCTGATCTATGTTTATTTGGAGGTGGCACAGATATTTCATAAATTGTCTGTAGTACTTTCACACACAGGTTCTAACCCTGACAACCAATGCATCCTACATCTTTACTGTTGATTTCCGTATTTCATGAGATAATGTTTTTTTTTAAAGATTTTCTTTATTTATTTGTCAGAGAGAGAGAGAGAGAGAGAGCAAGCACAGGCAGACAGAATGTAAGGCAGAGGCAGAGGGAGAAGCAGGCTCCCTGATGAGCAAGGAGCCCGATGTGGAACTCGATCCCAGGACGCTGGGATCATAACCTGAGCCGAAGGCAGCTGCTTAACCAACTGAGCCACCCAGGCGTCCCTCATGAGATAATGTTTTAAATGTCAGTAGTAGTAGGGAGAATAATCCACTGTAGGCTTAGAGTCAATTCTCCCATGATCTATTGCAATGCATGAAAAGAAAGCATAGATCAAGAAAAAAAAAGTACTGGGGAGCTAAAAACATGCTAAAAAAAAAAAAAGTACTGGGGAGCTAAAAACATGCCTAAAGACATAAGAAAAAAAAAAGTACTGGGGAGCTAAAAACACTGAAATATCACAGAGTAATGGTGTTTTTGAAGAGGTAGAAGACATAGAAATTGAGGGACTGGGATTCAGAATTTGGCTGGGATTAAGAAGTTAGGTCCTAGATGTAGGAGAGGAAAAATAATTTTCTCTCTACCATTCTAGATTCTTAGCTGTTAGTCCCATGCCCCCCTATATAAAGGCAGAGTAACAGGACAAAAACTATTATAATTATGTACATACACAAGGGATCCCCACAAAAATATGAAACTAAAAAGCAGCTATCCACCAGGGGCTTATGGACCATCCTGAGCTAAGGAAAGGATACGGATCTAGGGCTTTAAAAGAGGGAAGGCAATTCAGAAGAAGGTGAGAGGAGGAAATGTTTGTGGAAGGAAATTAGCGCTGTCATGAAGATGACTCTCCCAGATGAAAGCAACCCCTGACATGGCTCACTTCCTGTTCTGGACCCCTTTCTAATATAAATTTCCCCTAGAAAAGTGTAACCTCTACTCTGCTTTCAGAACTTCTCCTGGTCTACACTTTCTCAAAATAAACAGCTTAAGATAATTCTTGTGCAAAAAAGAATATTTGGAGGTGGCCTATTCTGCTACCCCTCATACCTTTCCATTTCCCTGCCAACTACTAGACTCACTGGGTTAACAGTCCAATGGAAGTCAAAATGTTCTGTAGCCTGATCTGTCTTTGAGTAGCAGCCAAACATAATGCCTATCCAAAAGGCCACCTACTGAAGTAGTTACAAGTGTGTCAGTTATCTGTGCTACACAATGGTTCTTTCCAAACCAAGGGATTCCTTTAACAGCTGTGCTAGTCAGACTCACTTTCCTTTATGCCACATCTTTACGTCAGGTCTTAGAAACAAAGACAGAAATATGAAGTTTCGGGTTTCAGGAGCCTGGATTCCAAGGGTGCTAAATACTCAAGGCCCCTCTCAGTGGGAAGACATAAGAAGGCCAGGACAACCTGGCACTTGACAAAACGGGTACCCATTGGGGAACTTCTCTTGTGGGACTTGAGTCCTCCAATTTAGAGCAGGTTTCAATAGTATTAATCTTAAGCAGCGTGACATTTACATTGCATAGGTTCAAAGTATTCGAGCCAAGTGCGGGGGGAGTGGACACAAGGATCTGTGTTCACATTTAGTAGGAACCAGTGTAGGAACATAGCATCATCCTCAGCGAAAGGGGTGCATTGACCTGATCAGTGATCACAATGGACTTACGTGTTGTATAAACATTACCTGGACATTTCAGCAGATTCTTGGAGAAAGTAACCTAGTAAAAGGCTGAATTTCCTGTCACCCAACCACTCAGTTACTCTACCTTACTCAACTATTTCTCAACAATCATTATTTATACATTCCAGAACACACAAATTGAAGAAATTGTGGGAGGGAATAAGAATGAAGATAACTTGGGGAAAATCTTTTATAGCCAGAGGCATTTGTTCTAAATTAACAGTCCAGACCAGGGTAGACTTTCTCTCAGATTCGTGTTATTCTCTGTGTGCAATCAGATATTGTGGGAGAGTCAAGATAACTGACTAAATCAGATATTCATTCAGGTATATTCCTAAGTCAGTTTCAATGACCTGACAGTCATTATAGGAATGACTCAAAAGTAGCAAACCTTAGAAATGAACTTAGCAAATATTCCAGCAGCTCTCAACTCTGCTTTCATATGAAGTTCCTCTGGGAGCTTTATAAAAAAACAAAATCAATGACTGGATCCCTGTGAGAAAGTAGAAAATATATGTTGATTTCTGTCTTTGATTCCTGGCACAAGGCTCTTGAAACCCTTGTAAATTCCTAAGTGATAAGAGCCCTGGGAACATCTTTTCTTATAAGAAAGAGAACCCTAGCAGCCACCTGGGAGGTCTCTGGATGGGGGCTGATCACCAGAAAGATGGAACCATGATGAAAAGCTTGGTAATTTTGGCCTCACCCCCAACCTCAAGAGAGAGGAGAGCAGCTGGAAATGGAGGTAATAATTGCCCTGCCTGTGTGAGGTAGCCTTTATAAAAAAAAACAAAAGTTCAGGGTTAGGGGAACTAATGGGTTGGAAACACATCTATGATGTGAGAAACAAAAGCAAAAGAAAAACTAAATTTCCTTACTACCTGCAGCCCATGACAAGCCCTTGACACAGGCCAAGTGACACTCCTCTAAGATCTCAGCTGCATCAATGTTACTACTTTGCCAAGGACAAACGGCAGTCTTAGCCTGATCTCCAGGATCCTGTAAGTCTACTAAAACATATAAAAGTCCTTTGGGAACTTTCATTATCTCTATTCCTTCCCAAGATATATGATAACATGATCCCCAACCATATGGCCCACTTACATAAATCTGAAGTACTGATGACTGAAGTTTCACTAGACAATAGTAAATGACCTCTTCCTAGCAAAGCTAGCCCCTTCAAGGTCCTGGAATTCTTCCTGCCCAGTTCTTTAGAGATTTACCTATCCCTAAAGTCCTCTGAACTTGGAACTATATAATGGGCCACTCCTCATCACCTGAGTGCAGCTCTATCTGCCCTTAGGTCCTGTCCCCCTGCTTTAATGAAACCATCTCAAGAATTCCAAAAACATCTCAAGAATTCGTTCTTGGTCATTGGCTTTGAGGCCTAACATCATTCCTACATCATCTACACTGGGAGGGTGATGCATGCCAACTCCATGAGGACAGAAGCTCAATCATTAGGGACCCTCCCAGACCTTACCCAACATAACTCTTTGTCTGGCTGTGCATCTCTCTCCTTATCATATCCCTTCAAAAACTGGTAAAGCATATGTGTTTCCTTAAGTTCTGTGAGTGGTTCTAGCAAATCAATCCAACAAACAAGGGGGTGGGGGGGAAGCTGAGACTTATAGCCAGGCAATCAGGAGACTTGCAATTGACATCTGGATTGGGTGAGCCTCGGGGAATGAATCCTTAATCTGGGGGAGCTGACACTATCTCCAGGGAGGTAGTGTCAGAATTGAGTTAAACTGTCAAACATCCAGCTGGTTCCCCAGAATTGGCTGTTGTAGGAAACCACCTCCCCCCCACACACACACCCCTGCTGCATATCTGGGGTCAGAGGTGTTGTGAGTGTGGTAGCAGTGTGACAGTAAAGGAGAGACACAGAAGTTGTTTGTCCCATTAAATGAATTTGATAAACATTTAATAAACAACCATATGAATTTCTGAGGATGGGGCCTGGCTTGATGGAATATTTTAAAGGCCCATGCCTGACTGTAATGGGCAGTCTGATTCAGGAACTACTGTCCATCTAGAGGTAGGACTACCAGGCAAGGGGGAGGGGAGGAGAGAAAGAGAGGGGAAGAGAGACACCACATGTAACCCCCTAATATAGAAATAGTTATTGTCTGGCCCTGTATAGAAAAGGTCTGCTACTTCTGGTCAACAAAACTATTCCATGGATGTAGTCTTCTGGCTGTGGCTGAATTCAGTAGGAGGGAAGACATCCAGCAGGCTGAGAATTTGTAACTAATGCCTCAGGAAATCATGGACTCAGAACTGGAAAGATATTTGGCCTCTTGGTGTCTCTCATCAGTGTTCTTTTCTATGCATTCACTCAGTCTGTAGATAGCAGATTCATTTCCTCAACCCTTCTGTTTCACGTGGTGAGCCCATGTTCATCTCACTTTCTACTTCTCCCTTAAATATAATTTCCTGCTGAAAGATGTCTGACTGACCCACCTGAGTCAGTCAATCATCACTCAGACAGAGTTCAATGGCACAAATGTGTCTTCTGGAGCCTTCTTGTGGGCCACGCAGGAGATAGGATTAGAGCTGGAATTGCCCTTACACAGAAAAATTGAGTCTCTGGAGTCTTGGCCCACATGTCAGGGATGCCCACCCACACACTTTGCAACACTTTAGAAGTTCTCACCTTTTAACTTTCCATTTAATTTTTTTTTAAAGCAAACTCTAGTGAACTTGAGGCTCGAAATCATGACCCTGAGATGAACCATCTCATGCTGTACAGACTGAGCCAACCAGGCACCCCCTTTTAAGGCGCTCCTTAACTCTACCTGTAGTGGTAGGAAGTCACTTCCAAGGAATAGAATCAAAGTGACTTCTCGCATGATTTCCAAGGCCAAGTCATAAGTAGTGATACAGCTTCTGCTTGGTTCTCCCTTTCTGTCTTGGGATGCAATCACCATGTTCTAAAGAAACCCATGCCACCCAGAGAGGCCATGCATAGATGCTCCAGCCACCTAAGACCTAGGCCACCTAAGGTCTCAGCCAACATCAATCACTCATCCTATGGGTGATTGAGACTATAGATGATTCCAGCTCTTAACCTTTGAGTCTTCCAGCTGTGGCTTCAGTTGTTGGAACAGAGACAAGCGACCCTCACTATGGCCTATCTGAATTCCTGACCCATTTCAATTTGTCACTTATTTTTTTTAATTTATTTGACAGACAGAGATCACAAGTAGGCAGAGAGGCAGGCAGAGAGAGAGGGGAGGAAGCAGGCTCCCCACTGAGCAGAGAGCCCGACGCGGGGCTCGATCCCAGGACCCCGGGATCATGACCCGAGCTGAAGGCAGACGCCTTAACCCACTGAGCCACCCAGGTGCCCCTTGTCACTTATTTTTAACAACGACAACAACAACAAAACCAAAGCAGGGATATTTGTCCCACAAAGCTTTTAAGGGAAATATTGACCAATATAGCAGACCATGGCCCCAGTTTTTACCCAAACGTGGGGATGTTCTTTCTTCCCTTCCTGGGGTCATGTTGTGTAGCACCCTCTGAACAACAGTTTACCAACAGTTGGTAAACTCACAGTAAGTGAGAGTGCAGGGCAGGCTGCCAATTCATGTCCCAAACTCCACTAATGCTGTGTTCCAGCTACAGTTTTAATCAAACCAGCTCACCAGGAGGGAGTCCCAGAGTGTTCGCTCCCACAGACAAAGGAAAGCAGGGAAGTATTTTAGTTGTTTTATTTTTAGTATGATTGAACTGAAACCCATACTTGATTCAGAGTTCCTTAGTTTCTACCAACATCCTTTTTCTGTGCCAGGGTTCCATCCAGGACACACTTGACATTTCATTACCTTCTCCTTAGGCTCCTCCTGACTATGACAGTCTCTCAAACTATCCTTGTTTTGGATGACCACGACAGTTCTGTAGAGAACTGCTCAGGTATTTGGCCGAATGTAATGGTGTAGTTTGAAACCAATTTTTCTTCAAAGTAGTTATTAATTGGTAGGCCCAGGCTTTCAGAATTCTCCCATGCAGGCAAGGGGGAGGAGTTGACTCTTGCCCAATGAAACCTGTGGGAGGAATAAAAAGGTAAACTCCTCGGAAGTGGAGCTTGAAGGTCAGTTAGTACATACTTCATTGAGGGAAGTGATAGCGCCGCTAGGGTGGAAAAATTCGCTCTTAAGAGCAAAAACATGTTATTTTATTGCACTTACTTATTTATTTTTCACACTGACCCATTTTTAACATGCAGCTTTCCAAGCAGAGAGGACGGGGCCTGGCAGGTGCACTGGTACCAGGGTCTCTGCACAGACCCGACTCCCGGGGCAGAATGTTCATCATACCACCCACATCTTCCTGCTGTCCCGCCAAGCACAGAGCGGGGTGGCTGTCTGGGTCCAGCTGGGTCAGCCCACAGTGACGTCAGCCTGGTGCTTGACAGCTTTGCCCACATGGGCGCCCCCTCCCACTGCTGCTCCTGGACACCAGGGGTCCCTCAGGGATGGGGTGGGGGACTGCCAGTGCTCCCCACACCAAGGAGCACCCGGTAAGAATGGCCCGGAGCGCCTGCCCTCCCCTGGGGGCCTGGTAGAAAGTGCATCCAGGAAAGGTCTGGGATCCCACCATGAAGATGTGGGGGGGGGGGGGGGGGGGAATTAGGGGCGGGGGTCCTGGACACCTGGGAGGGAAAGCGAGCTGGAGAAGCTGCTGTAGGTCTGGGCTCAGGCATGCCCTCCCCCTGGGGGGCTCTCGCTGTGGTACCCCAGGAGAGGCTTTCATTCCCCCAGCAGTGGAGTTGGAGTTGCTCCACATCTTTGACGGTTTGGGCTATGATCAGTAGTTTTCATTTTGACCATTAAAGTAAGTGTGTAATGGTTCTAATTTGCATTTCCTTAATGACCAATGATATTGAACACTTGGATATTTTGATTTCCTATTACTAAATTTTGAGTTTTGAACTCAAAATGGCTGAAAGACCCACACATGAGGCAAGAATTTATCAAAATCCTAGAGAAGAACACGGGCAGCAACCTGTTCAGCCTCAGGGGCAGCAACTGCTTACTGGACATGTCTTCAAAGGCAAGGGAAACAAAAGCAAAAATGAACTCTTGGGACTTCATCAAGATAAAGAGCTTTTCCACAACAAAGGAAACTGTCAACAAAACTAAGACAACTGACAGAATGGGAGAAGATATTTGCAAATGACATACCAGATAAAGGGCTAGTATCCAAACTCTACAAGGAATTTATCAAATTCAAAATCCAAAGAATAAATAATCCAGTCAAGAAATGGGCAGAAGACATGAACAGACATTTCTGCAAACAACACATCCAAATGGCCGACAGACACATGACAAACTGCTCAACATCACTTGGCATCAGGAAAATACAAATCTAAACCACAATGAGATATCGCCTCACACCAGTCAGAATGGCTAAAATTAACAAGTCAGGAAACAAAAAATGTTGGCAAGGATGCAGAGAAACTCTTACGCTGCTGGCAGAAATGCAAGTTGATAAAGCCACTCTGGAAAACAGTATGGAGCTTCCTCAAAACATTAAAAATAGAGCCATCCTATGACCCAGCAATTGCACTACTAAGCATTCACCCCAAAGATACAAATATAGTGTTTTGAAGGAGCACCTATACCTCAATTTTTAGAGCAACAATGTCCACATGGTTAAACTATGGAAAGAGCCCAGATGTCCATGGGCAAGTGAATGGATAAAGAAGATGTGGTATGGATACACAATGGACTATTACTCAGCCATCAAAAAAAATAAATGAAACCTTGCCCTTTACAATGACATGGATGGAACTAGAGGGTATTATGCTAAGTGAAGGAAGTCATTCAGAGAAATATAATTATTATATGATTTCACTCATATGTGGAATTTTGAAACAAAACAGGGGAGCATAGAGGAAAGGAGGGATAAAGAAAACAGGATGAACTCAAAGAGGGAAACAAACCCTAAGAGAGTCTTAATCATAAGAAACAAACTGAGGTGGGGGGGCACCTGAGTGGCTCAGTGGGTTAAGGCTCTGCCTTCGGCTCAGGTCATGATCCCAGGGTCCTGGATCAAGCCCCACATCGGGCTCCATGCTCAGCGGGGAGCCTGTTTTCCCCTCTTTCTCTACGTGCCTACTTGTGATCTCTGTCTGTCAAATAAATAAAGAAAAGAAAAGAAACAAAATGAGCGTTGCTGGAGGGGCGGGTGGGGGATGGGTTAACTGGGTGATGGACATTAAGGAGGGCATGTGATATAATGAGCACTGGGTGTTATATACAGCCAATGAGTCACTGAACTCCACCTCTGAAACTAATAAGACACTATATGATAATTAATTGAATTTAAAATAAAATAAATTTAAGTTAAAAAAATAAAATGTTGAGGACAACAAGATGGCAGGGAAGTAGGAGAGGCACCAATTCAACCTATACCCTAAAGTGAGCTGATTACCTACCAAAGAACTCTGATCACCCATGAAACCAGCCTGGGATTAGAATTATATACTTCTGGATCTCTATGGGGGCAAAAGACGCCAGTGGGCAGGTAAAGTGGAGTGGAAACATCGGACTGATATCAGAAGATAAACAAAAGAGGGAGAGAGCCTCCAGAAGTGACCCGTTGGAAAATAATACCCCAATACAAGAGTGCCCTGTGATTGGGGACCAGCATTAACTTGGAGTCTGGTTGAAAGCACTCAAAAAGAGCAAAGGATTGTGGGGTAAAATTGTGGGAATCTGGGAAGTTAGGGACAGGGGTTTAAGTCTCCCAACCCAGGACAACCACCCCTGGCACTGAGCCAGAGAGAGTGCTGCGAAGAAGCCAGGTCTTGGTCCCTGAGCTGACAGCATGACAGCACGCCTGAGAGCGTTTGGGTGGCAGCTCCCGTGAGGGTGAGGGACACTCACCAGCCAGCAGAAACACAGCCTTTTGCACTCTCCACATGTGAGCTGCACTACCAGAGTCTGAGTCTCGCCCCACACCCTCCCCTGAGAAAGGTGCGTGCAGGTGCCAGCCGGTGCTCTCTCAGACCCTGGGAGTCTGAGCACTCCCAGGCCCAGCAAGCAGGAAAATCTCAGTGCTCTATCGCTGCTTGGGACCTCTCTGGCCGTCTGTAGCAGCCCAGACAGCTGCAGCTATCGTGGTTTTGGGTACAAGCAGGAGTTCCTGTGACCCCAGAGACTGTGACTGGGAATGTGCTCTGCCAGTGGCCAAGGGGGAATTTATGTGCTCTGGAGCACCCAGAGGGGAACAGACTGAGGCTTCTCTCTGAGAGGGAGGTCTGGGTGCAGTTTGCTTTCCTCTAAACCTCCAAAAGCCACCAAAGTTGCCAAGGTGAGAGAAAACAAATGAACAAACAAACCAAAAAAAAACTTCCAGAGAACAAAAGCCTGAAAAACTGGTTTCCTCAGAGCCCACCCCTTGATTGGGGCAGGAGGACTTAACTCCAGCAAGACTCCCTGAAAACCCACATGGCAGGCCCCTCCCCCAGAAAGTCAACCAAAAAAAAAAAAAAAAAAGACAAGAGGACAACCACCACTACTTCATAGATACAACTTTTATTTTTAATTCATTCCCACTATTCTGGTTCATTTTTTATATATATAACTTTTTAATCTATTTACCATCACAGTGAGATGTCCAGTACATCAAATTCCATAATAACCTTTTAACCTAAACTTTTTGATACATATACCTGTGTTTTTCTTTTGCTTTTCTATTTTTTTAATTTTTTTAATTTTAGTTTAGTTTAGTTTATTCTTTTTTTTTCTTTTTTTTAATATTCATATAGAGTTAAGCTTCAAGGTAATCCCCTTTCCCCAATCAATGCTACCCCTTAGGTAAACCAGTTTTTAATCCCCCTTTATCTTAAGAAAGTTGAGTCCTTTAACAAAGATATCAAGATACAGCCAGAAGAATCAAAATAACCTTCCTCGCACAACTGAGAATTTATAACTACTCTCCCATCTTTTTCTTCCACCAGTGTTTCTGTGTATTTGCTTCTGTACTGGTAATACATAAATCTTATACTTGGGGTACTTGTTGATGAGGTTCTTTTTTTTGTTTTCTTTTTACTTATTTATTTCCTTTTCTTTTGTCATCCACTTTTGTCAGTCTTTTTGTTTGTATACTTCATAAATCTTACCTTGGGGCCCATTTGGGTTGGGACTTCTCTTTTATTTTATCTTTATTTTTTTTTCCTGTCTCTCTCTTTTCTTTTTTTTTTAAGATTTTTTATTTATTTATTTGACAGACAGAGATTACAAGTAGGCAGAGAGGCAGGCAGAGAGAGAGGAGGAAGCAGGCTCCCCGCTGAGCAGAGAGCCCGATGTGGGGCTCGATCCCAGGACTCTGAGATCATGACCTGAGCCAAAGGCAGAGGCTTTAACCCACTGAGCCACCCAGGCGCCCTCTTTTCTTTTTTCTTTCTTTTGGGTGGGGACTCTTGACTGCTCAGAAGCGTTCCAGGGTGCACCTTCCCTGCACCACTGTCAATACATTCAGCTACACATCCATTCAGCCATCTTTCACCAAAATGACTAGAAGGAGGAATGCCCAACAGAAGAAAAATTCAAAGACCGGGCCTTCTGCAACAGAGCTAATGACTATGGACATAGACAATATGTCGGAAATGGAATTCAGGCTAACAATTATCCAGACAATAGCTAGGTTGGAGAAAGCCATAGATGACAAAATGGAGTTGATTAGGGCAGAAGTGAAAGCCACCAGGGATGATGTTCACAATGTTCTCAATGAGTTCCAATCTAATCTAAATTCTCTAAAAGCTAGGGTAACCGAGACAGAATATAGAATCAGTGATCTGGAAGAAAAACAGATAGAGAAAAAGGATCAGGAGGAAGCCTGGAACAAACAGCTTAGAAGCCACAAAAACAGAATTAGGGAAATAAATGACACCATGAAATGTTCCAACATCAGAATTACTGGAATACCTGGGGGGGAGAGGAGAAATAAAGAAGATTAGAAGATATAGTTGAACAAATTCTCCATGAACATTTTCCCAATCTTGTGAATGGAATCAGCATTCATGTACTAGAGGCAGAAATGCCTCCCCCCAAAACCATACAATCTAGAAAGACGTCAAGACACCTGATAGTGAAAATGATGAATCATAATTGTAGACAGGAGCTCTTGAAAGCAGCTAGGACAAAGAAATTCCTTATGCACAGAGAAAAGCCCATCAGAATAACGTTAGACCTGTCCACAGAAACCTGGCAAGCCAGAAAGGGCTGGCAAGACATATTCAGGGCACTAAATTAGAAGAACATGCAGCCAAGAATACTTTATCCAGCAAGACTGACACTCAAAATGGATGGAAAGGTAAAGAGCTTCCAAGACCAGCAAGGTTTAAAAGAGTATGCGACCACCAAGCCAACACTGCAGGAAATATTAAGGGGGGTTCTATAAAAGAGGAAAAATCCTAAGAATATCATTGAACAGAAATATATGGAGACAATCTATAGAAACAAAGACTTCACAGGTAACATGATGTCAATAAAAACGTATCTCTCAATAATCACTCTCAACATGAATAGCTTAATGCACCCATAAAACAACACAGGGTTGCAGATTGTATAAAACAACAGGACCCATCCATATGTTGTCGACAAGAGACACATTTCGAAACTAAGAATACACCCAGACTGAAAGTGAAGGGATGGAGAAGCATCTTTCATGCCAGTGGGCCTCAAAAGAAGGCCAGGGTAGCAATCCTCATATCAGATAAATTAGATTTTAAACTAAAGACTGTAGTCAGAGATACAGAAGGACACTGCATAATTCTTTCTTTTTTTAATTTCTTTTCATCGTAACAGAATTCATTGTTTTTGCACCACACCCAGTGCTCCATGCAATGTGTGCCCTCCATAATACCCACCACCTGGCTCCCCCAACCTCCCACCCCCCGCCCCTTCAAAAACCTCAGGTTGTTTTTCAGAGTCCGTAGTCTCTCATGGATCATCTCCCCCTCCAATTTCCTTCAACTCCCTTCTCCTCTCCATCTCCCCATGTCCTCCATGTTATTTCTTATGCTCCACAAATAAGAGAAACCATATGATAATTGACTCTCTCTGCTTGACTTATTTCACTCAACATAAGCTCTTCCAGTCCCATCCATGTTGATACAAAAGTTGGGTATTCATCCTTTCTGATGGAGGCATAATACTCCATAGTGTACATGGACCACATCTTCCTTATCCATTCGTCCATTGAAGGGCATCTTGGTTCTTTCCACAGTTTGGCGACTGTGACCATTGCTGCTATAAACATTGGGGGTACAGACGGCCCTTCTTTTCACTACATCTGTATCTTTGCAGTAAATACCCAGTAGTACAATTGCAGGGTCATAGGGAAGCTCTATTTTTAATTTCTTGAGGTATCTCCACACTGATCTCCAAAGTGGCTGCACCAACTTGCATTCCCACCAACAGTGTAAGAGGGCTCCCCTTTCTCCACAATCTCTCCAACACACGGTGTTTCCAAGGACACTGCATAATTCTTAAAGGGACTAACAATTGTAAATATTTATATGGGAGCAGCCAATTACATAAGAAAACTGTTAATCAAGAGAAAGAGTCATATTGATATGAATACATTAATAGTAGAAGATCTTAACACGCCACTCTCAGTAATACACAGGTGATCCAAGCAGAAAATCAATAAAGAAACAAGAGCATTGAATGACACATTGGACCAAATGGACCTCATAGATATATACAGAACATTCCACCCTAAAACAACAGGATACTCATTCTTCTCGAGTGCACATGGAACCTTCTCCAGAATAGACCACATATTGGGTCACAAATCAGGACTCAACCAATACCAAAAGACTGACATTATTCCCTGCATATTCTCAGATCACAATGCTTTGAAACAGGAGCTCAACCACAAGGAAAAGTTGGAAGGAACTCAAACATCTGGAAACTAAAGACCACTTTGCTTAAGATGCTTGGATCAACCAGGAGATCAAAGAAGAACTTAAACAATTCATGGAAACCAGGGGCGCCTGGGTGGCTCAGTGGTTAAAGCCTCTGCCTTCGGCTCAGGTCGTGATCTCAGGGTCCTGGGATCGAGTCCCACATCGGGCGCTCTGCTCAGCAGGAGCCTGCCTCCTCCTCCCGTCTCTCTGTGCCCGCCTCTGCCTACTTGTGATCTGTCTGTCAAATTAAAAAAAAAAAAAAATCTTTAAAAAAAAAAAACAATTCATGGAAACCAATGAGAATGAAGACAATCTGGTCCAAAACATATGGGATACAGCAAAGGCAGTCTTAAGGGGGAAATACATAGCCATCCAAGCCTCCCTCAAAAAATTGAAAAATCCAGAGTACACCAGCTGTCTCTACACCTTAAAGAACTGGAGAATCAACAACAAATTAAGCCAACGCCACACAGAAGAAGGGAAATAATCAAGATTAGAGCTGAGATCAATGAGATAGAAACTAGAGACATAGTAGAAGGCATCAATGAAACTAGAAGCTGGTTTTTTGAAAGAATCAAAAAGATCGATAAGCCATTGGCCAAACTAATCCAAAAGAAAAGAGAGAAGGCCCAAATTAATCAAATTATGAATGAAAAGGGAGAGATCACAACTAACACCAAGGAAATAGAAACAATCATCAGAAGTTATTATCAACAGTTATATGCCAATAAGTTAAGCAACCTGGATGAAATGGATGCATTCCTGGAAATCTATAAACTTCCAAAATTGAACCAGGAAGAAATTGACTACCTGGATAGACCGATATCTAGTAAGGAGATTGAAGCAGTGATCAAAAACCTCCCAAAAAACAAGAGCCCAGGACCTGACGGATTCCCCGGGGAATTCTACCAAACTTTCAAAGAAGAAATAACACCTATTCTCCTGAAGCTCTTTCAAAAAATTGAAGCAGAAGGAAAACTTCCAGACTCTTTTTATGAAGCCAGCATACCCCGATCCCCAAACCAGGCAAAGACCCCACCAAAAAGGAGAATTTTGGACCAATATCACTGATGAATATGGATGCTAAGATTCTCAACAAGATCCTAGCAAACAGGATCCAACAGCATATTAAAAAGATTACCCACCATGACCAGGTGGGATTCATTCCTGGGCTACAAGGATGGTTCAATATTCGCAAATCAATCAATGTGATAGAACAAATCAATAAGAGAAGAGAGAAGAACCACATGGTCCTCTCAATTGATGCAGAAAAAGCATTTGAAAATCCAGCATCCGTTCCTGATTAAAACGCTTCAAAGTATAGAGATAGAGGGAATATTCCTGAACTTCACAAAATCTACCTATGAAAAACCCACAACAAATATCATCCTCAATGGGAAAAGCTCACAGCCTTCCCATTGAGATCAGGAACACGACAAGGATGCCCACTCTCACCACTCTTGTTCAACATAGTATTAGAAGTCCTAGTGACAGCAATCAGACAACAAAGAGAAATAAAAGGTATCCAAATTGGCAATGAAGAAGTCAAACTCTCTCTCTTAGCAGATGACATGATACTTTATATGGAAAACCCAAAAGACTCCACCCCCAAACTACTAGAACTCATACAGCAATTCAGTAATGTGGCAGGATACAAAGTCAATGTACAGAAACCAGTTGCTTTCTTATACACTAACAATGAAAACATAGAAAGGGAAATTAGAGAATTGATTCCATTTACTATAGCACCATTATCTTCATTGGAGAAGTGTCTGTTCATGACTTCTGCCCATTTTTTGACATGATTATCTGTTTTGTGTGTGTTGAGTTTGAGAAGTTCTTTATTGATCCTGGATATCAGCCTTTTGTCTGTACTGTCATTTGCAAATATCTTCTCCCATTCCATGGGTTGCCTCTTTGTTTTCTTGGCTGTTTCCTTTGCTGTGCAGAAGCTTTTGATCTTGATGAAGTCCCAAAAGTTCATTTTTGCTTTTGTTTCCTTTGCCTTTGGAGACATATCTTGAAAGAAGTTGCTGTGGCTGATATTGAAGAGGTTACTGCCTATGTTCTCTTCTATGATTCTGATGCATTCTTGTCTTACATTGAGGTCTTTTATCCATTTTGAGTTTATCTTTGTGTACGGTGTAAGAGTATGGTCAAGTTTCATTCTTCTACATATAGCTGTCCAATTTTCCTAGCACCATTTATTGAAGAGACTGTCTTTTTTCCACTGTATATTTTTTCCTGCTTTGTCGAAGATTATTTGACCGTAGAGTTGAGGGTCCATATCTGGGCTCTCTACTCTGTTCCACTGGTTTATGTGTCTTTTTTTATGCCAGTACCATGCTGTCTTGGTGATCACAGCTTTATAGTAAAGCTTGAAATCAGGTAACGTGATGCCCCCAGTTTTGTTTTTCTTTTTTGATATTTCCTTAACAATTCGGGGTTTCTTCTGATTCCATACAAATTTTCAGATTATTTGCTCCAGCTCTTTGAAAAATACTGGTGAAATTTTGATCGGAATGGCATTAAAAGTATAGATTGCTCTAGGCAGTATAGACATTTTTACAATGTTTATTCTTCTGATCCAAGAGCATGGAATGGTCTTCCATCTTTTTGTGTCTTCTTCAATTTCTTTCATGAGTGTTCTGTAGTTCCTTGAGTACAGATCCTTTACCTCTTTGGTTAGGTTTATTCCCAGGTATCTTATGGTTCTTGGTGCTATAGTAAATGC
>NW_019154115.1:22429756-22674624 GCF_002288905.1 Enhydra lutris kenyoni | reverse complement strand
TTTGTAATGATTTAGGAAAATCAGATTTACATAGATAAGTAATGCATTTCCATCAAATTTCCCATACACTTTCCTCTACAGACACACACACACACACGCACACACACATCTAGATTCCTTAATGAAAGTATTCACATTCTAAATAAAGTCTGAGCTGAAAAGAACTCCTAAAGACATTCGTACTAAACCCCTCATTTTCCAGCTGAGGAGCAGTAAAGGTAGAGTAACAGGTCAAGCTCACTAAAATAAATAACAATAGAAATGGGTTTTAAAAAACGTGTTCTCTTGTTTTGAGGATCTCTTAGTACTCTGTGGCAATCTCCAAATGAGATTTGCAGTCTGTAGAGATCTCCGAGGAAACCTGCAAGACCAGGGCACTGAGATGGGAGGGAAGGAAAGAAGGGGGACATAGAGAAAGATGCGTGACAAGGCAGGAGGATGTGATGATGGAGTGAGTTGCTCAGAGGAGTGCTTGGAGGGGCAAGGAGAGATGGAGACAGGCCCAGGGAATGGGAGGTGCTGAGGGCTGGGGTCTGGTTTAGGACAGAAGAGTATCTGTCCAAGTAAATGCAGGTGCCCTATTCTTTGGGTCCTCATTCCCTCCTCTAGGACAGACACTTGATGCAGATAATTATACTGTATGCTTAATCTCCTCATATAAATCTTTGTTGCCTAAGCTATATATTGTTCAGTAATTGCCACTAATCTCAACCACTAATTTTAGTAAATGTGCTTTTTTCCTCTTGGTTGTCTTCAGAGGACTCGGTTAGTCTCATGCTACAAAGATGGTTTTCTCCTCAATATAAACATGAGTGTTTTCATAGAGAATAAATTTCTACATATTTCCTGGTCCTGATGCCTGTCACATATCCCCTTCAGAAAGTTAAGGTCAGATGAAGGACATTAGTTTGAATCAGAGCTCTACTCCTTATGGATAATGAGACCCTATACATAACTACTTAGCCAAGCAGAGCACACCCAAGGATTGGATACTTTAAGACCTATGAGCAGTTATGTGGGGCCATGAACACACAAAATTGTGAAATCTGTAAATAATTAATTAAATAAGAATCACTGAGCATAGTAAAGTTCAAAACACGTAGTTCTCTGTTCTTGACCAATGATAAAGTAGACTGAAGTTCAAGGACATTGTGCGTGACCTGGGTGTTTCAGGTCATGTTCTTAGGGTCCTGGAATTGAACCACTGTTGGGTTCCCTGTACCCCTGAGAATCTACTACTCCCTCTTATGCTTCCTCTCCGCATGTTCATGTTCTCTCTCTCTGTCACAAATAAGTAAATAAAATCTTTGACAGAGAGAGAGCACAAGCAGGGGGAGTAGCTAACAAAAGGAGAAGCAGGCTCACCCTGAACAAGGAACCTGATGCAGGACTGGATCCCAGGATCCTGGGTTCATGACCTGACTTGAAGGCAGGTGCTTAACTTACCAAGCCACCCAGGAGTCACTAAAAAAAAATCTTTAAAAAAGGGGGGGGAACCTGGGTAGCTCAGTGGGTTAAGGCCTCTGCCTTCGGCTCAGGTCATGGTCTCAGTGTCCTGGGATCGAGCCACACATCAGGCTCTCTGCTCAGCGGGGAACCTGCTTCCTCCTCTCTCTCTGCCTGCCTCTCTGACTACTTGTAATCTCTGTCTATCAAATAAATAAAATCTTTAAAAAAAAAAGAAGTTCATGAATACTGAAATCTAGGCATTACATTGCCTAGAAAACAATGCTGCCACTATAAAATACACTCCAGGAAAAAGCTTATAGAAATGGGAAAATATTCTCTTTATATTGTTATGACAAAAAAAAAAGCAGAAAATAAAATGCTATTTATCCTATCACACATTTTCATTTCAAATACAATCAGAAAAAATACTGGTTGGAAATTGTGAAAATGAAGAGTGTTTATCTTTGTTGAGATTACAGCTGTCTAGGTTTTTTGGGTTTTTGTTTTGCTTTGTTTGAAATATTTTATTTATTTACTTGAGATGGAGAGAGCATGCTTCCACAACCTGCAGGTGGGGTGCACAGAGAGAGAAGCAGACTCCTCGCTGAGCAAGGAGTCCCACTCGGGGCTCCATCCCAGGACCCTGAGATCATGACATGAACAGAAGGCAGCCACTTGATCAACTGAATCACCCAAGCACCCCTGTTTTTGTTTTCGGTCTTTTTTAAGATTTGTGATTTTTCCAAAATTCCTAACATTTCTGAATTAAACATGTGTTGCTTCTCTGAAAAGAAAAAAAGTGGAGATGTTATTTAACATATTACCTTCTTAAATCAGATATTGAGGTTGTTTCCAGCCTCATCAAACCCTCTTCTTACTGCAGTGGGACCACACACTCACCTCGAGTTTTGGACTCCTCTTCCAGGTGGGTAATACAGATAGAGGAATGTTTGGAATCCCAGGGTTGCTCATAGAATTCTTGACTGATTTCTATGAGGTTAATTCACTTTTTTCTCCCCAAGAAGACTTCAAGAAAAATGCTTCACCCTCTGGATAACTGCAATTCTTCTTAAGATTTATTTATTCATTTTAGAGAGAGATGGGGCGAGCAAGGAAGTGTGAGGATTGTGCAGAGGGAGAGGAAGAGAGAAACCAGCAGACTCCAGGCTGAGCATTGAACCCAATGTGGGGCTTGACCTCCAGACCCTGAGATCTAGAGATAAGTCAAAACCAAGAGTCGGTCACTTTGATTGTACCACTCAGGGGTCCCAACTACAATATTTTTTTAAAGATTGATTGATTGATTGATTGATTTTTTAACTAATTTCTATACTCAATATGGGGCTCAAAATCATGACACCTACATCAAGAGTCAGCATGCTTTTCTGACTGAGCCAGCCAGGGGCCCCAGCCATTTCTTCTTTGATGTCTCTCAGAAGGATGACGACAACACACACCATCAGAGAATCCCTATTTTGATACAAAAATATTTTTCTCTAAGAAGAATCGTCATTGACTTCTCCCTTGGTGTCCTACCATCCCTTCTTAAGAAAGCAGTTTGGTGTTGGGAAGAAAGCACATTTTGCCTGATGACCATTTTAGGTATCATTAAAACTGTCTATAAAAGTCCTGATACTTGGCGTGCCTGGGTGGCCTAGTAGTTAAGTAAGCATCTGCCTTTGGCTCAGGTCATGATCCCAGGGTCCTGGGCTCAAACCCCACATCGGGCTCCCTGCTCAGTGAAGAGCTTGCTTCTCTCTCTCCTTCTGCCTACCACTCTGCCTACTTGTGCTATCTCTCTGTCCAATGAATAAATAAAATCTTTTTAAAAAAATATTTTATTTATTCAATTATGAGAGACAGAGAAAGAGAGAGGCAGAGGCAGAGGGAGAAGCAGTATCCCCACTAAGCGAGCATGATGAGTGTCCAATCCCAGGATCCTGGGATCATGACCTGAGCTGAAGGCAGATGCTTAACTGACTGACCCACCCAGTGTCCCAGTTGCCATTTAGTTTTATTGATGGTTTCCTTCATTGAGCAGAACCTTTTTCTTTTGATGTAGTCCCAGTGGTTTATTTTTGCCTTTACTTCGTCTCAGGAGACATATCTAGAAATTTGTTGCTATAGATGATGTCAGAGAAATTACTGCCTGTGCTCACTTCTAGTATTTTTATGGCTTCAGGTCTCACATTTAGGTCCTTAATCCATTTGGGGTTTGTTTTTGTTTGGTAAAAGAAAGTGGTCCGGTTTCATTTTTTGTTGTGTAGCTGTCCAGTTTTCCCAGAGATTTGTTGAAGGGACTGTCTTTTTGCCTTTGGATAGTCTTACTTGCTTTGGTAAAGATTAATTAACCACTAATTAATTAAAGATTAATTAGACTAATTAATCAAATAGAGGAAATGGTGGGTAGAAAAACAGAATTGCTACAGACAGAATGTTTGAAATGTTAAATCCCACATGTGATGGTATTAGGAGGTCAAGCACTTGAGAGGTGACTAGGTCATGAGGGTGTAGCCCACAGGAATGGGGCCTAGGAGAACTCCCTGCCCTGCCACCATATGAGGACACAGCAAAAAGGTAGCCATCTATAAACCATCTATAAATGGTGGCATTCTCAGCACACACCAAATCTGCTGGTGCCTTGACTTTGGGCTTTCCAGTCCCCTAAACTGTTAGAAAGAGATGTTTGTTCTTTATAAGCCATTTAATATATAGGCTTGCTACAGTATCCTGAACAGACTAAGACAAGGACCACAGATAGTGTGGTCAGGGTAAAACTCTAATGAAGGGATATTTAAAGTGAAACCTGTCAAATGAGGAGACAGTCATATAAAAGAATATTTCAGGCAGGAAAAAATAACAAGTGCAAAAGCCCTGTAGCAGGCAAAACTTGGCATCTTCTCTCACCCTAAATAGGTTGGTATGGTCGGGGAGAGGTGAGGGGATAGGAGATGGTGGTGACAAGGCTAAAGAGAAGAAATAAAATACCTAATAGAAGGAATCCGGTTGAGGAGTCAGCAGCTCCTGGATTTCTTGTCATAGAGATGGCATGGCCTCAGGAAAATAGGAAAAGGAAAGCCTAGATTTCTTTTTATTTTTTTAAGATTTTATTCATTAATTTTAGAGAGAGTGAGTGGGAACAGGGGAATGGGGTGGAACAGAGGCAGAGGGAGAGAGAAACTCAAGCAGATTCTAACTGAACACGGAACCCAACATGGAGCTCAATCCCATGACCCTCAGACCATGACATGAGCTGAAATCAAGCACTGAGGGCTTCACTGAGCCACCCATGTACTCCAAGAAAGCATAGATTTCCTAAAGGATGAGATGACATTGACTGTAGACTCTCATTTGAAAGAAATTTAGATGAGCTCACCCAGGGAGTTATACAAGATCAAGCAGTCAAATCCCAGGTCAACAGCTCTCTCCACACCTGAGTGAGGTGACACATCTGAGGGGTTCTGAGGTCCCCTCAGACAGAAGGATGTAATGAGCCTCAGTACTAGACAGAGAGGAGATGAGTGATGCTTTCCCTGGAGGAGCCATTCAAAGAGTCCCACCATTGGCAGCAGGAAGTAAGAGCAACAGACATTGAAATGACAGCAGTGGTGGCAACAATAAACTATGTTAAGTAATGACAAATTCTGTACAGATGTTGACTTACCGTCAATACTGAGAAAAGACAAAAATTAACTGCATTTAAATACAAACAGAGATTTAGAACCATTATTACAGAGCGACAGAGAAGGCTGGGAGATGCGCCACTGGACTATGAAAGAAAAATGTGGACTCTCCATCCATTGGATCTCTCTATACAGTTTTCTTCCTACCAAGAAAAGTGGAATACATGGGCTGGTCTTTGAAAGAATCAGGGTTCCCACACATCAACGATCATGAAAGACCACTGATGAAATAAAGATCTTCTGTCTGATTGTCCCCTTCATTCTCAGAAGCCTAATTCCCTTCTTTATCAACATCATTTATTGTGGTCTGGTCAGTCTGTCCACACAGAGTGCACACATCTTATCCTCTCTGGGCACATGGACACTGTGTGCAGCCTGTCCAAGAGCCTGAAAGCTTGTTCTCAAGAGGGTTTCATTGAATTTGATCAATCACATGGTCTGTCCACACATTCTTGATTAAGATCAAGGTTGTCTTCTCATTTCTCATCTTATGGCAAATCCTGAAACTGCACCTGCCCCACTCTAGGTCCTCCTGTGTAGAGCAATGGCTTTAAATCTCCAGGGTCACTCATCTCCACATCCCTCTCGTGTGCATTTGAGCAGTAGGGATTGTTTAGGACAGCGCTTGTGCCTGTCATGTGAGGAGCCTAGAAGTACAGACTTGGAGGTTATGCATGCAAAAGCCATTCCTGCATCACATTATGCTCTCTCAGCTGTGTGCTTCCCCTAGTTCGGGGTCAAGGCCAGTGTCAGGTGTCACAGTTAGTTGCCATGTATCTTTAGCCACCTTTAATCTATAATATTTCCACAGTCTCTGTATCTTAGGTCTTTGAAAATTTTTTTTAGCATTGACATTCTTTTATTTTTAATTTTTTTCAGTGTTCCAAAATTTTGTTTATGCACCACACCCAGTGTTCCATGCAATACAGGCCCTCCATAATACCCACCAACAGGCTGACCTAACACCCCACCCCTACCCCAGCCAAAACCCTCAGTTTGTTTCTCAGAGTCCATAGTCTCTCATGGTTTGTCTCCCCCTCTGATTTCCCCCAACTCACTTCTCCTCTCCATCTCCCAATGCCCTTCGTGTTATTCCTTATGCTCCATAAGTAAGTGAAACCCTATGATAATTGACTCTCTCTGCTTCACATATACAATGGAGTATTATGCCTCCATCAGAAAGGATGAGTATTCAACTTTTCTATCAACATAGACAGGACTGGAAGAGATGATGCTGAGTGAAGTAAAAGTCAAATTTTTGAAGAAATCAGCATCTCTTTTTAATTTTTCCTTCTAAGTAGACATCATTTTTGGGGACAGTTTTAGATCCACAGAAAAAAATGAGCAGAAAGCAGAATTCTCATATACCCTGTGTCCCCATGCCCCCCATGCACAGCCTCCCCCACTCTCAACATCTTACACTAGAGCAGTACATTTTTTACAAATGATGGACCTACATTGACACACCACCCCAAGTCCATAGAATCCATTAGGGTTCACTCTTGGTGCTGTATATGTGTATGTAACTCAGGTTTTATCTCTTGCTAGTCTATCTTTTGTCAGTTTAACTTGTACATTCCCAGTCTCTGAACCTAAGAGGGTGGAGAAAAAAGTTTCTTCCTTCCCTCTGTTTCCGCCACCTATTCCATAAACACATGTCCAAGTTGAACCTTGGCTCTTCACAACATTAACCCTTGTGCTCATTTGCTCACTCTTGTAATACATCTAACATAGTCTGAGAATTGTTTTGCCCATACCACTATGATGAACTCCAAAAGTTTAGGATGTGTTCGCAATTTTTCCCTTATCTCTACCCAACCCTGCTGAAGACTGATGTTTTACACCTAAACCATAAAATCAGAGATAATGAAAGTATTGGTGTTTAGTAAGTGTGCCGTACAGCAATGCATAAGCAACACCATGTTGTTAGCTGTAGACTATACTATGGCATTGGGGCTCTAATTCAGGCCCATGCTTTTTCTCACTACATGATGTTCCACAAAGTCACAAAAGAAGTTAAGTAGGCATAGAGTCAGGAGCAGAAAGTGTTTCTGAGACTAAGATGATAACAGTCAGATAAGCAGGCATATCTATTTGGCCATCCCAGAGACAGCCCTCTTCTCTTTCCTTAGACTCGTCATTGGACAGGATGAACTGATGACAAGGGCCATCCTCTCAAGGGGCTGGAAGGTCAGTGGAAGGTCAGGACAAACCCCAGACCTCCCTGACTTGCTCCTACACCCAGTCTAAATACTTTTCACTGGAAGAGAGTATTTTCTGAAACTTGATCAATCAACAAGCACTCAGAAATGTTAAACAAAAACTACATTGTTCACTGAGAACTTAAGCCAGTAATGATTTCACTCTTCAGCTGTAACCCTGGTCATCGGAGCTGGCTGACCAAGTTCCAGGCCAGAAATGCTATCTCCAATGGTCCGTTTTTCTGAGGCCTGGGTACATCAGAGAGATTTGAAGCTGTCTTGAGGCAACTTACCCCAGGAACCTAACAGGAATCCAGACCTCTTGAGAGGCAGTTTTGGAGATAGGGCAAGACAGGGGACTGCAGATAGACAGAACCTGCTCTGGATCTACCCCCTTCCTCTTTCTGGCCACTCTACTGTCTACCACACAGAAGGGAGTAGCCAAAGGCAACCTTTAGGTAGCAAGGTAAGCTGCATTATTTAGACCCCTCTTCCTCCAGCCTTCATTCACTCCCATCGCTTCCTATTTACAAACTTGTCTGTCCCATTTTTCCCCCAGGGAGACTCAGGTACAGCCATGTCTCCCACCATCGTCCCTATGAGTTATGCTCAGTTGTACATGGTTATCCCAAGGCTCTCTCGGAGGCTCTGCTTTGGATGTCTCAGTGCCTTCTGACAGTTACCCCAGAGTAAATCTTAGTGTGCCTACTATGATGTCCAAGCCCAGATCTGCCTGTGTTTTCTTGATACACCCATTCCATTTTCGTTGATCTCTGATTCTCTATAAAGACAGAAGTTAGGGCGCCTGGGTGGCTAAGTCAGTTAAGTGTCTGCCTTTGGGTCACGTCATAATCCCAAGGTCATGGGATCAAGCCCCACATCTCGGGCTCCCTGCCAGGAGTGAACCGGCTTCTCCCTCACCCTCCGATGCTCCCCCTGCTTATTCTCTCTGTCAAATAAATCAATAATATCTTTAAAAAAAATAAAGATAGAATTTAGAGATTGTCAGTCTATCCCTCTCTCCCAATCAGAAACATCAATCACTGTCACCTCTACTAAATCAAAATTAAAACTGAACTTTTAATTTTGACTCTTGAAGGAACAATATCAGTAGTGATAATAATAATATAAAAATTCTATTAGGGCTTACTATGTGTTTTCAATAGAGTGACCATATAATTTGCTGTCTGAATTGGGACACTTTGGGGAGTGAAGAGGGACATTATCATTTATTAGTCAAGGGAATGAGCATAAATAGGGATGGGCTTCGGCCAACAGGGGCATATTTATGGTTTCATAGCTATGAACCAGTTTCACATGATAGAGGGCTAAAAGAGCTCTCCTTAGTCTCTCTTGTAAGGGCACTAATCCTATCCACTAGTGTTCCACCTTCATGACATAATCACCTCTCAAAGGCATCACTTCTAAATACCATCTCATTGAGACTTAGGTTTTAATATACAAATTTGGGGTGGCGGGTGGGAAACAAAAAAATTCAGTCTATAGCATCTTAGAATAAGGTACTTTAATTATTCCTGATTTACAGATAAGGAAACAAATACATAAGTTGATATACTACTGATCTTTAAAATCCTAATGCAGGACTTTTGGGTATTCATCTGCACTCAACCAGAAAAATCCAAGTTGGAGTTTCAGGAATAATTAAAAAGGTGAACTGATTCCACATCCCCCCCCAAACACACTCCAGTCGCTATGCATTTAAATTCCCTTTTATTAGTGCTTTGCCAATCATCCAGCTTGTGTGTTTTATAGATGACGAAACTGAGGTCCAGAGAGGCGAAAAATTTTTCCTGAACATAACATACCAGTCATGAAGCTGCAACTAATACATATGGTCTCCTCACTCTACAGGCTCTAGTCAAATTCTCAAGAGTGGTTTATGGAAATGAATATCACATTGTATGTGCCTAAAGAAATGACAACTGTGATGTATGTCAAACTACTTGAGAAAAATTTTGAGAGATTGATATCACATTTTAATCTGTGTAATGAAGATAAATACAGCAACTGGTGATTTAATATATGGGAAATGAGGTCTCTCAGTAATGGGTCACAGACTCATTCTACACTGGATAACTGTTCTCATGACCTATGTTGTCTCATGACAACAGAGATGATGCAGACATTCTCAGAACCCTGTTTTAAAGATTTTTTTTATTTGACAGAGAAAGAAAGCTCACAAGTAGGCAGAGAGGCAGGCAGAGAGAGACAGGGAGAAGCAGTCTCCCCCTGAGCAGCGAGCCCGATGTGGGGCTCAATCCCAGGACCCTGAGACCATGACCTGAGCCTAAGGCAGAGGCTTAACCCACTGAGCCACCCAGGTGCCCCCTGAACCCTGTTTTAAAACAGGTTTGAGGCAAACAAGACTCAAGTCTCACTGCTTAGAGAAAATCCCATTGCTGGAAAGGACATTCTTCTGCTACTCATATTCTTAGTCAACGTCACTGTTTCTCAGCTGCATCCTTTTCCTTGTCTGGTACCCACCTCCCCCTTTCCACCATCCTCACAGACAAGAAAGTCTCCTGTTCCTCTATCCGTGTCAGCCTCCTTCTTGGAGCTATGCTCTATCTCTGAGCTATATTTTCAGTATCTTCTGCTGTACTGACTTTCCTCAAGATGTGCACACCTTCAAGTCACCTTCTCTCCAGTCACCCGCATCACACTAGTGCACAGATTTGCTCCATCCCCTCATTGTCAGCCTCCTTGTTAACTCCATTTCTTTGTCTCTGACTTTCTCTTTAATATATTCGAATAAGGGTGCTCTGAAAGTACTCCAGCAAATGCTCCATTGATCTCCTGATTATTACATGTCATCATTTAATAAATATTTCCTTCTTAAACATTTTTTTAAATTGTAAGATAGATACATATCTTATACATAAATAATGTTATGTATATATAAATATACACATGGTGTGTGTGCCTACTCTCTCTGCATACGTGCACATAGACAGAAAGAGAAAGAGAGAGTGTTAATTTTTTCCCCACTATCAATCTTATCTTTAACTGGACCATTTAGCCCATTTATATAATGTAATTTTTCACTTTTATTCTCCTCTGTGAATATCTACTATCTTATTTTGCCCTTTCTATGTGTCTCATTTGTCTGGCATTTCTATTTCCTATCCTTTCTCTGTTCTTTTGGATTATAGGTATATTTGTCTGTCATTCAGTGACAGCCATTAAAGCTGTTCACAAATAGTTCTCTTGTTCCAGGCACCTAGAAAGATCCTATTTCTCTGTCCCTTGTATTTAAATGTTAACATGAGGCTTTCTCTGGTCAATGAAGTGTGAATAGAAGTGACATGTGTCCCTTTCAGCAGAAATTTTAAGAGTGTCCTGTGGGGTGCTGGGTTTTTTTTTTTAAGGTTTTATTTATTTACATAGGGAGAGACAGAGAGAGTGAGTGGGAGGAAGGCAGAGAGAGAGAGAATCTCAAGCAGGCCCCATGCTCATCCCAGACCCCAACTCAGGGCTTGATCTCATGACCCAAGATCATGACCTGAGCCAAAGTCATGAGCAGGTTGCTTAACCGACTGAGCCACCTGGGCATCCCAGGGCTATGTTGTCTTTCCTCTGCTTCTGTGATTATGACAGTGCATGTCAAGATGAAGCCTGTGTCGGCCTGTTTTCCCAAGTGACTACAGCAGGCAGAGACCCTTGGCTGGACCAGGATAGACACATAGCGGTAAATGAGTAAGAAACTTTAAACTACTGAAATTTTAAGATTGTTTGTTACCGCAGCACAATCTAGACTATCCTAACTGATCCACAGTCTACTTATTCCTTCTGCTAGTTTGGAATTCAAACCCTGTGTTTCGAATCTTTTCATTGTTTACCTTAGAAATTCTCAAATGCATAGTAAACACAGACAAGTCTAATCAGTACTTTTAGTCATCTCTTGAACACTTGGCAATTCACATCACTTCCAAGTTATGTTACTGATTTTATTTTAATTTTATCTTCTTAACTCAAGAACACATCATTGCTTTATATACTCAAGACATCTTTGATTTGTTCACATATTTGTCATCATCTTCTTTTTATTCCTTCCTGAATTTCATATTTCCATTGAGTAGCTTTTCTCTGTAACCTGAAATCCATGCTTAGAAATATTTTTAGTGGAGGGCTGCTTTAATGAAGTTATAAACTCCATTAGGTTTTGTTATATTTTATTGTTTTGTCAGCAAATGCCTTATTTTATCTTCATTCCCAAGTGCCAGGGTAAATAATTCTATGTTGGTGTGTTGAGAAATCAGAGCTGGTGTATTCTGTTAAGATTATGATGTGCTGAAGAGGGGTCAAGCCATCCACATGGTCAGGTTACTCTCTCATCCTTCCAGATACCACTTTGGGGAGTGAAAAACCCAGGTCACCATTTCAGGACATGGATGCAGAAGCAAAGTCTTAAGATTTGTTACTTACAGTTCCGAGAAATGGGGAGATGGAGAGTTGTGGGGAGAGAGTGAATTAATGGCACAGTGAACCAGAGGAAGGGGCAGTCCTCTGTCGCTGGTCAGAAGCAAGCAGGAGAGGGAGAGCAAGGTAACAAGTACCCATCCCTTAAGAAGTGGTTGATGTAGAAGTCACTAACTTTTCACTTGCTCAGCTCTAAGTGGTTATTTTATTTTATCTTTGAGAGGTAGGGGAGGAAGGGCAGAGGGACAGGGACAGGGAATCTTAAGCAGACTCCCCGGTGACAGGGAGGAGCCTGATGGTGGCTGGATCCCAAGACCCTGAGATCATGACCTGAACTGAAATCAAGAGCTGGACACCTAACCAAGTGAGGCACCAGGCGTCCCTCAGAGATTCTCTTACCTGAATAAAGACAATCTTCTGAGAGTGAAACTGCCCTAGATCTCCACTGGGGAAGTTTTACAGACTGGAAAAGAACAGGCTACTCATGCCTACATAAGCAAACATTATCACAAACTGTCTTACTTCCCACTTGTTCCCTAAAAGCTAATTTATCTCCCCCAAAAACACAAAAACAAGACCCCATTTATATCCTATTTCCCTCCCTTCCTTCCCCTATAACGTTAATCTAGAAACCCCTATCCCTTGCTGTTCAGGGAGCCACTTCATTGAGCTCTGACACAGGCGTGCAAATAAACATTGTCTATTTTCCTGTCAGTCTTTTTTTATCAGGGACATTGCAGGCTCTCTGACATGAACCTAAGTGGTTAAGGGAAGTTTTCCTCCCAACACCACTCCAGGTGATATGCGTGCTATGTATAAGACAAAGAGTCAGACCAAACCTGGGTGAAGTGTAGGGTGCTGGGCAAATTACATTAAAAAAGTAAAAGTTCACACCATACCACATCTTCCTCACCCCACTGGCACTTTCCAATTCATACTTGTTAGCAAGTCATGCTGACTTCGGAAGGAGTTCTTGGATATCATGTGGCAACATAATAAAAATTCTTCCCTTTAAAGAATTCTGTTCTTTCTACTAAAGTCCCTCTCTTCTCTCCTCTTCCCCTTTCTTCCTCTCCTCAGGGCTTCAAAACTGCCTACTTTTTCACGTTCAGGTTTTTTGCAAAAAAAAAAAAAAAAAAGCCTGGGAGGTTTTTACTTCACCCCTACTTTCTTAGGAAGTCAGAGATGGCTCCATGTCAATGATACAGATCCTTTATGGAGGATCTCAAGAGCACCCTATGTGAGCCATCACTAGAGCTAGCATTTATCATGCTTTCCAAGGACCTCTCCAAGCCTTCTGCCCATCTTACCTTATTTTGTCCTCATAATAAACCTAAGACGTACTTATCATCATCCCCATTTCAGGGCTGAGGAAATGGAGGAACAGGGAAAGAAATTCAGTTCTGGGAGTTGCCCAGCTCCTCAGATGCTAAATCAGAATTTGGACTGAGACCATCTAAATCCAGAGCAAGGAGGCAGTTATGATTATTCTTCTCATTCCAGAGGAATGTAAATTGTCACCCAGAAAAGACAGGTCTCTTTTTAGGAGGTGTGAAATCGTATAAAATTTCTGGGCATGACAGACTCCATCTTGAAGCTCCATTTCCCCTTGTAGTGAAGTTTTGAACTGGGCGGAAAGACCTTTTGAACTGGCCAGACACAGTAATTGTTTTATAAGCAGTTGCGTATAAAAGCAACGGGACACCTGGCATCTGGGTCATAAAACTGCCAGTGTGGCCTTCGGATAACAGATTATTAATTCATGCAAATCAGAAATCGTGTGTTGTGGTAACACCAATGCATTAATCAACCCAAGTGTAAATCAGCAGGGCTCAGTCTGTCAGAGCCTTCTGCTCCCTGATGCAAGTCAGATACTTGTCCCCGACCCTTTATCCCCAACACTCTGCTCTTCCTGTACAGGAGAGAGCTTTTGAGGCATTGCTCCAAAAAACACAATCCTGAGACTTCCCAGTAAAGGCTTTTGTTCTTGTTCAGTTTTCCCTACTTTCTCAGTTGACAGAGGGAATTCTGCTGCTAAGAAATATGGTGTTCTCTACTTTTTTCACCAAAAGGGATTGGAGGGTGTTGTTGTTTTGTTGTTTTTTTTTTTTTTCCTTATAGGTCGTTTCCAATCCCAGGATGGGGCTCAAACCTGCAACCATGAGATCAACAGTCTCATGCGCTGGTGACTGAGCCAGCCTGACATCCCTTGGGGACTCGGTTTGACTTTAGTTCCTCTCCTCCACTCTGACCTTCCAGGAGTGGTTGCTGTGGCCAAGAATTGCCGCACACCCACCTTCCACATCCAGGAGAGCTGAAGCGGCCAGCACTGGGTAAGGTCGCAGGTCTCCTCCTCCTCCCTGCCCGGAGACTGCCCACGCCCCTCCCCAGACCTCAGGTCCTTGCAGCCTTCCACTGGGGGGCATCTGGATGCCCCACCCTCTTCCCCACAGAAAAGGTGTTGGAATTCCAGCCATGCCAGGACTCCTGGGGAGACAGAAGACCTCCCTCTCTCTGCTGCTCTGGGGATCACATGTTTATGTGTTCTTTGCAAACCTCCAAGCGCTTTTTGGTGAAAATGGCCCCCTGAGATGACCAGGACTTTGCTGGGGTTCAGACATCAGTACCGTAGTGGCCAAGACTCACCCTTCCCAGCAGTCCTGAAAAAAGAGTGGTGTAGATGATTCCCTACAATGTCCTTCTTTACAAGGTACTTGGTTCCCTCTAAAGTGAAACCAAGATGCTCCTCCCACCTATCTTTCCTTGGAAGCCAAGCCCCTTTGTAATCTGCAGAAGATTCCCTCCCCAGGGATCCAGGGATCACAGAGACGGGCCTTCTGCTCTGTCCTAGGGACCAAGCTAGAGATCCAGGTCAGTGGCTGAAGAGGAGATCTCTGGGACTCCTTCTATTTATGCGTTGGATTGGAGGGACCAGGGTGGCTGAGGTTAGCACCTGAGAAAGCTTGGGCTGGACCAGTATGAGGATGGAGCATGTGGGCTGCAGGGAACCAATGATGCTGGGGGAGGGAAGCATTTCTCTTGGGAATACTATGGCATCCCTTTGTGATGCTGGTGTTAGGCACTAGGCTCTTTCCCTTACGTTGCAGGACAACAGGCCCCTGTCTGTCATGATTCTGCAGGTCATGGTGGTAGTTCAGGGATGCCGTTCAGTTCACGGTTTATTCAAAAGGATTTTCTGCTAAGCCCCTTGAGCACTGGGTATAAATGTATTTATTTTTCAAATGTATTTTATTTATTTTTTAGTGTTTTAAAGATTTTATTTATTTATATGACAGAGATTGATAGAAAGCACAAGCAGAGGGGGCAGCAGAGTGAGAGGGAGAAGCAGGCTCCGCATTGAGGAGGGAGCTGGGCTGGAGGTGGGGCTCATTCCCAGGACACCTGATCATGACCTGAGCTCAAGGCAGACACTTAACAGACTGAGCCATCCAGGTGTCCCCTCAAATGGATTTTAAATTTAAAATTTCTAGTATTCAGACATAGGACTGTAGGATTTTAGTTCACTGTCAAGTCTCCACCCAGAAGCGAAGACCACCTCTCTCCAGCTAGTGGGGCTTAAATGCTCTTGGACAAGAGTGTATGTGAGCGTCTCATTCCTTGAAAAATTGCACAGGAGAAGGGGTACCTTTCTGGCTGACCCAAACAGAGACTGTGAGCCAGGGAGGCCACAGGTAGGAGCTGGGGTTCTTTCTCAGGCAGTGCTTTTTCTCCTCTCTCCCTTTCCTGGCTAGGCTCTTCCAGAGAAGTGAGACCACCATGGCTCAGGAGAGTTTCTTCATCCTGTTCCCACTACTGGTCCTGGTGCTGCTGGTGTTGGGCTGTGTCCAGCCTTCACTGGCCAAGGAGTCTCGGGCCGAGAAGTTCCAGCGGCAGCACATGGACCCGGACACCTCCACCGTCACTGCCAGCTACTGCAATGAAATGATGAAGCGCCGGAATATGATGGTTGGACAGTGCAAGCCAGTGAACACGTTTATCCATGAGCCTCTGCATAAGGTCCGGGCCATCTGCTTCCAGGGAAATGTCCGCTGCAAGAACGGGCAGTCCAACTGCCACCAAAGCAGCTCCAAGATGCGCATCACTGACTGCCGCCTGAAGAAAGGCTCCAAATACCCCAAATGCGACTACGAGACCCAGCAGCTACAGAAATCCATCATCGTGGCCTGTGAGTGTGTACAGTATGAGATAGTCCACTTTGACGGTTCTGTGTAGGTCTGCACCTGAGGCCGGAGCAGCGAGATGCCCCACCTCCCTGTTGTGGCAACTGTTTCTCCCCTCTCCCTTCCTGGCTCTGAGAGAAAGATCTCCAACCAGGGCTCCTGTCCCAAACACACAGCGTTTGCCCCTGCATGGTTTGGGGGCGGAGGGGGGCCCGTGTGAACCACTTCACTGCTTCTTTCAATAAAACACTGTTGCAACCACCTGGATTTCTGAAGCTGTCGCCATCTGGTACTGTCTGTGTGATTGCGTTCCTGCTCGGGTGAGAACTGTAAATCTGGGTAGATTTCGTAAGCATTGAATAGAAGCATTACATGCCTTTGCTCCTGACTCTTGGTTTTCAGTGACCTGAGATCATTCCTTTTCTCAGAGATGCCTTGCTGCCAAATATGAAGCTTTTAAGTATGGGCTATTTGAGATGAAAGGGAGCTACAGTCTGGGACTGTCCTGCTGGGTGAGCTGATGGAGGGTGAGCTCAAATTCCAAAATCTCTGGCACGGAAGGAAGGATAGGGTAACCTCAAGAAGAGCCAGCCAGGTCTTCTTGGGCAGGAGTAAGGGATGAAATTATGATCCTAAATTTTCCTTTTCCTTTTATTGAGTGAGCTATTACCAGATCACAAAAATAGCCATCTCTTAGTTGGAAAGTTGGAACCTTCCATTTAGGAGCTAGAGGGGTCTGTAAGGATTATTAAATTGCAGGAGAATAAGTAGGATACTCGTGTATCCACTTTAATGGGATGGGCCTGCCTAGAACGCTGCAGAAAAAAATTCTAATAAGCGATGTGGTTGAACAGTAGCCTCTGTTGAAGGCAGGATGGAGGTAAATGTGTATGTTCCACTTGCCATCCCTGAGATAATGTAATCCCCACTTTTACAGAGGAACAGCCTGAATCTCAGAAAGGTTGCTCATGGCTGCTGCTACATAGTGGCACAGCTGAGACTAGACCCCAGGTCTCCTGGCCTCCAGTCCTTGTTCTTTCTGCTACCAGAGTGGACTCAGGAAGAAAATCCTGCAGTCTCCCTTTTCTTTTCTTTTTTTTATTTTTTTTAATGATTTTATTTATTTATTTGAGAGAGAGAGAGAGCAAGCAAGCATGAGAGGAGAGAGGTCAGCAGGAGAAGCAGACTCCCTGCCGAGCAGGGAGTCCGATGTGGGACTCGATCCCAGGACTCCAGGATCATGACCTGAGCCAAAGGCAGTTGCTCAACCAACTGAGCCACCAGGCGCCCCTCCCTTTTCTTAAGTGCAGTGGAGAGGGACCCCTATGTGGCTCAGTCTGTTAAGGGGCCTACTCTTGATTTCAGTGCAGATCATGATCTCAGGGTCCTGGGATCAAGCTCTGTATTGGGCTTTGTGCCCAACTAGGGCCTGCTTAGGAATCTCTCTCTCCCCTACTCTGCCCGTCCCCTGTTTGCACATGATCTCTCTCTCTCTCTCTCTTTCTCTCTCAAATAAATAAGTAAATCTCTAAAAAAAAGAAGTAAGGTAGAGGAGATTATGGATATGGCATCAAGGAAGTAGGTCTAGGGAGACCTGAGAAACAAGATCAGAAAGGATGGCATAGTAGGGTACTTAGTTCCCTTGGTTCTGTTGACCTCCTGCTCTGGAAAGTTCACTGATCAAATCACTCAGGATGAGGAGGAAAATCATTTTTTCTCACAGGAAGCGTAGCTTCACTTTTCCAGAAATCTACCTTTGTTTCTTGGGCTTTTAGGAATGGGGGTGCACTCTATGGCAGCCTTGATATTTTATTTAAGTTCAGTAATGTGATGTCCAGAGCTTGTAGTTTTCGCAGCATCCACGCACTCCCAAAATTCCTTCAGCCAATCTAGACACACGGAGATGTCAAACCATCAATTCTTTCCTCAATACATTTTTTTCTTTTTCCTTTCTTTTTCTTTTAAAGATATTATTTATTTATTTGACAGAGAGAGAAAGCACAAAGTAGGGAGAGCAACAGAGGGAGAGGGAGAAGCAGGTTCTCTGATGACCAGGGAGCCTGAGGCAGGGCTCAATCCCAGGACACTGGGATCATGACCTGAGACTTTTAATGTCTGCCTTTGGCTCAGGTCATGATCCCAGGGTTATAGATGGAGCCCCACCTTGGCCTCTCTGCTCAACGGGGAGCCTGCTTCTCCCTCTCCCTCTGCCTGCCTCTCCCCCTGCTTTGTGCTCTCTCTCTAACAAATAAATAAAGAAAATCTCAAAAAATAAAAATAAAAAAAATCAGAAAAAAAAATAATAAACACAGCTTGCACCTGGAGATGAGAGGGGTGTGAAAGGTGAGAAAACCATTGGAACAGAGGCTAGTTCCATCTGTCACATTCTACAAATACACCTTGTTAAGGAAACATAACTACCTAGGAAACAAAACCCTGACAAGCCAGGTAGTTCAGTCTGGATGATATACCCTTCTTAGAGATGAGACTCAGAGGCAGCCTGAATGGGCAGAACTGACCTTAACCCTATCGCACCCTGCCTCCCTCTGAGAAGCAGTGTCCAAAGAAGAGCACTGGAGCTTGAAAGTAGACCCTCAGGACTCTGCTGCTCCCTGCTGTCACCATCCTCTCTGGGCCTCAGGACAATCTCTAGCATGGGGAGAGTCAGAACTACCTTGTAGTCTGCTGTGAGGGTTAAGTGAGGCAATTTTGATAAATTGTCTTACAAATGGGGGGACGCCTGGGTGGCTCAGTTGGTTAAGCAGCTGCCTTTGGCTCAGGTCATGATCCCAGCGTCCGGGATCGAGTCCCACATCGGGCTCCTTGCTCGTCAGGGAGCCTGCTTCTCCCTCTGCCTCTGCCTGCCATTCTGTCTGCCTGTGCTCACTCTCTCTCCCTCTCTCTCTCTCTGACAAATAAATAAATAAAATCTTAAAAAAAAAGAAAATTGTCTTACAAATGGGAACTTTCAATCTGCTCCAGAATATGCTCCAAGTGAATGTAAAAATAAGTTAGCTGTCCATCCTAGTACCTTAGTTTGTCCGCCGTATACTAAAATGGCTTATTTTAACTGTCTCCACTATTAAAAGACCAAAGTCTAATCCAATTGATACTGATTTCTCAGATACCCATTACAGAAAAAACAATCTGAGGGTTTTGAAGGGGCGGAGGGTGGAAGGTTGGGGGAACCAGGTGGTGGGTATTAGGGAGGGCACGGATTGCACGGAGCACTGGGTGTGGTGCAAAAACAATGAATACTGTTACACTGAAAAGAAATTAAAAAATTTTTTAAAAGGAAAAAAAAATCATAATCATAATAAAAATAACTACTCAGTTGTGCCCAGAATGTTCACTTTCCCTAGGCTTCCTTAGGTCTGGTAACAGCAAGTGCATCTGGAAGGGTTTCCTGTTCTCAACCCACAGCCCCCGGAACCCACACTCATGCGGGAGCTTCAGAACTTACATCCAGGGATGTAAACAGTAAAACGCGGAAGGACTTATGGACAGCACACACGCTACAGATAAATCCATGGGGCTCCTGCTGCTGTTTTGTTCCAGTATATTCCTCCTAAGTGGTTTATACTAGTAAAAGTTGGGAAACAAAGAGAATGTCCTGAACATGGAACTGGTTAAAATATGATGCATATCCTTACAACAGAATACTATGCAAATAGAACCAAGTACACCTTTGCTACTGACATGAAATAGGTCCAAAATATATTCTTAGTGGGAAAGAGGAAACAGTGTACTACATTGCGTATAATTGTTATTCATCTGTGAAGGAAAATGAGGGAACACATGCACATATATACATGTTAATTAACTTTTTTGAATGTTTTCTTTATTTATTTGAAAGAGAGAGAGAGAGCCTGTGAGCAAGGGAGAGGGGCAGAGGTCAAGAAAGAGGCAGACATCCCACTGAGCAGGGAGCCTGACCACTCAAGACCAGGGGCTCCAATCCCAGGACGCAGGAATCATGACCTGAGCTGAAGGCACACACTTAACCCACTGAGCCACCCATGCGCCCTGTCAATAAACTTTTATTTTTATTTATTTTTTTGTAATAATATATTTGTTCATTATTATTTTAAATTTTTTAATTTAAATTCAACAATTAACATATAATTATTGTTAGTTTCAGAGGTACAGGTCAGTGATTCATCAGTCTCATATAATACCCAGTGCTCATTACATCATGTGCCCTCCTTAATGTCCATCACCCAGTTACCCCATCCCTCTGCCCTCTCCCCTCCAGAAACCCTCAATTTGTTTCCTATGATTAAGAGTCTGTATGGTTTGTCTCCCTCTCTGGTTTCCTCTGGTTTTATTTTTTCCTCTCTTCCCCTATGATCCTCTGCTTTGTGTCTTAAATTCCACAGATCACTGAGATCATATGATAATTGTCTTTCTCTGAATGACTTCTGTCACTTAGCATAACGTCCTCCAGTTCCATCCAGCTGTTGCAAATGCCAAGATTTCATGTATCTGACGGCTGAATCATATTCCATCAAATATATTAATAATATTTAATACTTAAATCTGTGTAATAGATAGATGGTGAAGGGACATAAAAAACTGAACTGCGTCTGGAAAAGAAAACTGGAGCCTAACAAACAACAACCAAAGGAAAACATCCTTTTTACCAGATTTGTTTCTCAGTATTGCATTTACGCTTACCATTTGCATGTGCGATGCATACATAGATATAAAGGAAAAAGTCAAAGGCACTACCTCACTGCAGCCCCTTCTCTGTCGGTAAGGAAGATCCTGGTAATAGAAAGTCCAGACAATGACGTTAGGAAGAAAACTTAAAAGTACCACCGCGATGAAACCTTGAGCTGACCGGGACACCCCCACGTGTCACCCCGCAGCAGCCCCGCAGACAGAAGCACACACCCCCGCCTTCCGCACATCTAACCACCGTCGTGATGGAGAGCTCGTGGTACACAGTAGGCGCTCTTTATCCGAAGCCTATTGGCTTACTTTCGCGCAGTGTTCCTCAGAATTTCAAAGAGCCTTTGGCAAGCCACCTCTACGGAAGAACCAGGTCGTCACGTTCCGGTCCCCGGGCGCGCGGGAAGGGCGGCGCAGCGCCCCCTACCGGCCCTGGCAGGGGCGACAGCGGGACCCGCCCGGAAGGGCGAAGGTGCGGAGCGAGAGCTGGGGTCTCCCCTCCTCCGCTACCCCCTCTCCCGGCAGCACCTGGTTCCCGGGCTATGCCCCCCGGGTCCGGGGTTTGCGCCTCTGGAGGAGGCGAGGCCCTCCCTGTAGAACCTCCAGACCTCTCTCCACGAGCGGTGACCCGTCCCCGCGGTGGCGGAGCCCCTGGGGGTGAAGGGACCTAGGGAATAACGGGGCGGGCCCGGTGTCTCGGGGCTCAGGGGCCGCGCCGCCGGAGTGTTATTCGAGGAGCCCGGGAGCTCGGCTCTCCCGAATCGAAGCCCAGCACCGCGTCACCAGCCCCGGCCCCGTGCGAACAGATTCCCCGGGCCCTGGCGTCCTTCCTCACTCCGCCCAGGAAGAAGGAGGGGAGCTGGAGAGAAGCGGGGGCCGGGCCGGGAAACTCAGCCGGAGATCCTGCCCCCTGCTGGCGGCAAGGCGCCTTTACACGCGCGGTTATTGAGGGTTGACGAGGGCGGCCAGCATCAGCTCCTCTTCGTGGTCAAGGCCTCAGCCTCTGGAAAGGCTAGGAGAGAGGCGGTGGGCCGGGGGTCGATGACGGCTGCGGATTTCCGAGAGAAGGCATTAAAAAGAAGAACTGAGGTTCGCACAGATAAAGAGCGGTTGGATCACCTGCACTTGCCACATAGAGGAAAGGGGGTGTCTCCTCCAGGCCCCCCATTAGGCCTCATGGATGGCCAGAGTGGAGATTCAGTTGAGTGAGGAGCTGGTCACGGCTGGCTGGGAGCCCACATCAGTCCGTGACCTTGACATCTCAGGAATATTATGTAGTGGCAGTTGGGCCTTTCATTGGCAGAGCCTTATTCAGTAATCATTTCTTGAGTATCTACACACTAGAGGAATGTGGGACTCATCAGAGAACACAGCAGACCAAACCAAAAGGAGGAGGAGAAGGAGAGGGAGGAGGAGGGGAAGGGGAGGGGGGAGGGGGAGGAGGAGAGAAAAGAAAGAAAGAAAAAGAGAGACAAAAAATATAAGTATGTAAATTATATAGACAGTTAAGGTCATAAGGTCTATGGGAAAATGTAACAGGAAGGAGAATGGGGGAAGCTATGAATAACATTTTTAAGTAGGGTAGTTAAGCATCCTTGATAAGGTGAGGCTTAAAGGTGGTATGTCGTTAGCCTTGCAGAATATCTAGGGAAGGGGAGGTGATTTCTTAAAGAGAGCCTGCTTAATCCCAGGACCTGTGGGACTCAATCTCAGGACCACAGGATCATGATCTGAGCCAAAGGCAGATGACCAACCACTGAGCCACCCAGGCACCTCTTATGTGTCAACTTGACTGAGCCATTGTGTACCTGGATGTTCAATCAAACACTATTCTGGATATTTCTGTGAGGGTGGTTTGGAGTGAGATTAATATATTTTTTAAAAGTTTATTTATTTATGCAATCTCTACATCCAATGTGGGGCTCAGATTCACAACCTCGAGATCAAGAGCCATATGCTCCCCTGAGGGAGTCAGCCAGACACTCTCTTTTTTTTTTTTTTTAAGTTTCGGTGAGATTAATATTTAAGTTGGTAAACTGAGTGAAGCAGAGTGCTCTTCCTAATGTGGGTGGACCTCATCCAATCACTTGAAAGTCTGATTAGAACAAAATGGTAAACCTTTCCCCAAATGAAAGAGAATTCTCTTGCTTGATGGCCTTCGACTGGGACATCGGCTCTTTTCTGCCTTCTGACCTGCACTGAAACATCAGCTTTTCCTGGGTCTCAAGCCTGCCTGCCTTCAGACTGGAACCACACCATCAGCTCTCCTGCATCCCCAGCTTGCCACATCACCTTAGAAATCCTGGAACTTGCCAGCCTTCATAACTGCATGAGCCAATTCCTTATAATAAATCCTTACGTATATCCTCTCGGCTCTGTTTCCCTGGAGAAACCTCACTAATGCAACATGTATATTTATTATTGTTGTTTTGTTTTTTGTTGCTTTAAGATTATCAAGAAAAACATTAAGTATTACACGGAAAGCAACATGCAAATCCCTCTCCCTTGGAGCCGTTTTTCAGTTGAGCAAGAGAAAAGTTCAACACAGAACTACAGGGTGATCTTACACCACTGAGACTGATGGTCATTGGCTAATGCCCTGGAGGATACCGCTCAGTCGGTCCACAAACATCAGTGGAGTAGCTCCCATCCTTGGCTAACTCCAGTAGTTCGACCTCGGGTCTAATAGGAAAACAAGAGGCCTAAAATTCATTAAAACTAAGAGGAAGCTTTGGGCGCCTGGGTGGCTCAGTGGGTTAAGCCTCTGCCTTCGGCTCAGGTCATGATCTCAGGGTCCTGGGATCGAGCCCCGCATCAGGCTCTCTGCTTAGCAAGGAGCCTGCTTCCTCCTCTCTCTCTGCCTGCTTCTCTGCCTACTTGTGATCTCTGTCTCTCAAATAAATAAATAAAATCTTTAAAAAAAAAAAAAACTAAGAGGAAGCTTTAATGGATGGGCTCTATACAGCCTAAAATATCTCCACATCACTCATGATTTGAATGGCTTGTGGGACTGTTGAAAATAAACCAGGAAACAACCATGTCTTTGGTGCACCTGTTTCAGACTGGGCAATTGGGATTAAGCCTTACAATACTATCCAGTAGGTAGCACTCTCTACACTTCCTAGTGTTTTTACCTGTGCTCAGGATCTAGAGTAACCCACCATCAGACTTAGTATGTCTGTGTATCTGGAAAGAATTTTACTGTTTCCCTGGCAGAAAAGGGAAGACAATCACCTTGTCTAAGGTCACAATGTGGTAGGTGAATAGCAGGGCTGTGAGTCAAACCCTGAGCTATCTTTTTAAAAAGCCCGCACACTTTAGCAGACAACCAAGCTAGACCCTCTTAAGGGAAGGATATGAGGCAAGTAGGAGAGAGTAGGGCATGATGCTCCATGCAGGAAAACCCTGGCTTTGAACGAAGAACATATCTTAACAGTTAAGGGGCCTACAATTCCCCGGAAAAGGCATCAAAGGGAAAGACCCAACTGCTAAATATATCAGCAGTAATGACTATTCTTAGAAAATATTGTTGGGAACCAAGTTCAAACTGAGAAGCCAGACAATTAGGGCATCCACCCAGGTAAGCCTGTCTATCTCAGAGTTTCCCAGACGTCAGGCAACCTACACCATGACTCCATTCCTTCTGTATTGTTAATTAACATTTCCTTCTCATCAACTCATGTTTTCACACAGTTTGATTCTAAACAATGATACATATGAAGCCAGAGATTTACCATATTGATTATTCATTCACATTGAAATAAACACATGACAATTCATGCTTAAAATGTCTGTGTCCTGCCTTACATCAGTCATCTCACTTCCTACCAGTCATTCAAACCATTTCATCCTTCTACAAACAGTTTTATCTCAAGTTTTAACTCAAAAAACTTTACCTGGAAAATGTTTTCACGAAGAATAAAAGACCAAAGGACCATATGGAAAGACATGGAACCCGGGGACACCTGGATGGCTCAGTCAGTTAAGCATCTGCTTTCCACTCAGGTCATGACCCCAGGGTTCTGGGATGAAGCCCCTCATTGGGTTCCTTGATTGGCAGGGAGCCTGCTTCTCCCTCTGCCTGCCACTCACCCTGCTTGTACTCTCTCTCTCTCTCTCTCTCTCTCTCTGACAAACACATAAATAAAATCTTTAAAAAAAAAAAAGGAAAAAGAAGCCCAAGGTCAAAGAGTTGGTCATGTTTATCCAGTTCTGTTCAAAACCAAGCAGGCTTTATAATCTCATGATTATGGAAATGTTTCTAGTTGCCTCAGTAGAGCTGTTCCTCATATTTTTCATGGAGTCAATAAAAGAACTAATTTTTGTGACCATTTATTTCTGTTTGCTCTGATTCCAAGAGTAAAGTAGCACTTTAAAAGCTGATTCTGGGGACACCTGGGTGGCTCAGTTGGTTAAGCAGCTGCCTTCGGCTCAGGTCATGATCCCAGCGTCCTGGGATCGAGTCCCACATCGGGCTCCTTGCTCATCAGGGAGCCTGCTTCTCCCTCTGCCTCTGCCTGCCATTCTGTCTGCCTGTGCTTGCTCTCTCTCCCTCTCTCTCTGACAAATAAATAAATAAAATATTTTTTTTTAAAAAATAAATAAATAAAAGCTGATTCTGTCTCAATTTTAGAAAGGGTCTCTAGCTGATAGTTACATTGAGATGATGGTGGCCCTACATTTTGCCTGCTTTAAGGCAAGCCAGAATCTAAATTTTCTATGTGAAAATTACCATCTGGATAAGTTACGACTAACTTCAAAAACCAACAACAAAAAACCCACTGGATAAGCCATCAGAGCGGCTCTTCAGCCAGCTATACCCCCTGTTTCTGCAGTTTGTGAGTTTTGCCTCATAAACACTCAGGTGTTGTGGAGTATAGAATCATGACTATAAGCATTAAGGAGACTATACACATGACAGCATTGTACTTTACCTAATTCATTTTTACATCTCATCACCTATAGAAATGCTTCACATACCATGTATATGAATAAACTTGCTTAACAATCAGAGGAATCAAGGAATTTGACAAAGCAAGATGACAAAGCAGAGGGCTCCTAGCTCTGCATTCAGTCCTGTCCAGGTCAAAATTTGTGTCCATATTTATAGAAGAACATCAACAGTAACATGATTGCATTTTCAGATAAGAACAGAGAAAGATAGTAAAACACTACATGGGTTAATTTTGTTGGAAGATGATATTACACCAGTTTAAGACTTTAATTCCAATTTTTCTCACCTAGAAGAAATTTATCATCTATCTCTTAGCAGTTAGACCTTCCCCACCTTTGTGCCTTTTTCCACACCAATCCATGTGTCAAGAATGCCCATCTTTGGGGTGCCTGGGTGGCTCAGTGGGTTAAAGCCTCTGCCTTCGGCTCAGGTCATGATCCCAGGGTCCTGGGATCGAGCCCCGCATCAGGCTCTCTGCTCAGCAAGGAGCCTGCTTCCTCCTTTCTCTCTGGCTGCCTCTCTGCCTACTTGTGATCTCTGTCTGTCAAATAAATAAATAAAATCTTTAAAAAAAAATAAAAAAGAATGCCCATCTTTTCCCTATTACCCAGTAAACCCCTTGCTCGTCCTCATGGCTCTGCTCAGATGGAGCTCCCTCTTGCAAGCCTTCCTGAATCCAACAGGGAAAAAATAACTTCCTCCTTCTCCTAAGCTCCCATACCACGTTCATACAAGTGTTATTACTTCTATCCCATATTTGGTTTCTCTAATTTCCCATAAGCTACTTGGGGATTATGTATCCTAATATACCCTGTTAATCACAGAAATAGAGTGCACAGTCCACAAATAGCTGGTTTATAAATAAAGATTAAAATTCCCATTCTACATAATGAAATACAATACTGGGAATATAAATGACAGGTGTGTAGAAAACAGCACACATATGAACAAATGCAAGATTCTAGAAACTTAGATTAGAGTCCTTTACATAACGCTCATTCTTTTTGAGATTTCCCAGGACGACCTCAGATATCTCTAAAGGAGGAGGAGTTTCTCTTCTTGCTCTCAACTACCGCTAGCCCAATAGAAAGCAAGAGGGAAAAATATCTTTAACTGTAGGAGGATGTCCCAGGTGGTGAGTAGTGTGATATGTAGCTTGGACCCCTTCAGTGTCCTTCTCCACTTACCTGCCCTATGGCTATCTAAGAAGGCAAAGAAACAAAGAAAGAAACCACTAGCACTTCTAAACACTTACATTGTGTCAGGCATACACACACACATACACAAACACACAAATATCCTATATACATATAGAAAAAGATTTACTATGTATTTCTTATATCTTTATAAATATATACTACATATATTTGCCATATAGCAAATCACCTGAGTGACTTAAAACAGCAATTACTTATTAATTTTCATTATTAGGTAAATTGGCTGAACCCAGCTAGGTTAGCTCAACTCTGGACAACTTGGTGTCAGCTGGGCTGACTCTTATAGTTATCATTTAAGATTATTTCACTCAAGGGGCGCCTGGGTGGCTCAGTGGGTTAAAGCCTCTGCCTTCGGCTCAGGTCATGATCCCAGAGTCCTGGGATCAAGCCCCACATCGAGCCCCACATCGGGCTCTCTGCTCTGCAGGGAGCCTGCTTCCCCCTCTCTCTGCCTGCCTCTCTGCCTACTCGTGATCTCTGTCTGTCAAATAAATAAAATCTTTTAAAAAAAAAGATTATTTCATTCACATATTGAGTCCCCTAGATGGGATGACTATACATCGGGTCTTTCTCTCTTGGTGTTCACTGACCCTCCAGGACCCATCTCCAACACAGGAAAAGCATATCCTACCACAACCCCAACCGTTCATAGATCTCCAGGACCTACCAATTCAGGTGGTATCAGGAGTTCTATTATCACTGCGGCCTCCATCTCCAAATGGAGCAGATTACTAGTTCTTTTTGGCAGCCACTCTGGACTATCTGATATTCCAGTCAAAACAGGGTTTTTGCACCAAGCAGAAGAAATGCTGAAGGCTAGACCAGTCCCCTCACTGGAGTGGCTGGACAACAGAGGTCTTCTCCTCATGATCTCTCAACCTCCAGAGCCTCTCTCCCCCTATGGGGTCTCCAGTAATGAAGGGTTCTATAAAGACCATTGTTTTTCATCTTTGTTGAGGGCAGGGCAATAAAAATACTTCCAATGCCTCCAAATTCTTCAATTTCCCAAATGCAATAGAAGAAAAAGAAAGAATCACTTAATATGGGATCCTTTATGAATCAGAGGAACACAAGGATTATATACTAGTGATAACCATATAGGTTTAAAGTCTTCATGGGGTGCTTGGGTAACTCAGCCAGTTAAGTGTGAGACTTTTGGTTTCGGCTCAGATCATGATCTCGTGGTTTGTGGGAACAAGACCCATAACAGTCTCCCTGCTCATCGGGGAGTCTCCTGGAAGATTCTCTCCCTGCTCCCTGCTCCCTGCTCCCACTCGCTCACACATGCATATGCATGCACGCGTACTCTCTCTAAAATAAAGAAATCTTTTAAAAAATAAAATAAAGTCTTCTTAGGCATCTTAGTAAATACTCAAAAAAAATTCTCCTGGAATCCTACCTTATTTCACTCCTTAATGCAATAGCGGCCCTTCTGCACCTCTAGGAAAAGTCATTGATTGAGTGACCAAACCTTTATGTTTGGGTTGAAAGCTCAGCTCCAATTAACAAACTCCTCCCATTGCCTTGGACAATAGCCTGATACTGGAGAACCATGTTTGTGTCTTTAGCCTCAGAGAGTGGTGGGGCAGAGAAGGAGCAGTAGGGAAGGTATGAATTCAGGAGCCAGTGTAAAACAACTCCTTCCTTTTTGCCTATGTATGCTACACCTGATAAAACTAGTATATTACCTAATAGATCCAAAACCCTAATGAAAACACATTTACTCACATTACAGATGAATAGGATGCGCTAACAAAGTCTTTGAATGTAAAGCATTTTTGTAGAGATAATACCATTTATATCCGGTAATGAGAAGTACCACTTGACAACTATATATGCATGTGATCAACATTAATGGCCCAAAATAAAAATACCAGTTTACTTAGTATGTTCTAAAAACATGTGTTTTGGGTGTTGGATAGCTCAGTCAGTTAAGCGTCTGCCTTAGGCTCAGATCATGATCCCAGGTCCTGGGGTCAAGTCCTACACTGGGCTCCATGCTCAGCAGGGAGTTTGCTTCTCCCTCTCCCCCTCCCCCAGCTTGTGCTCTCTCTCGCTCTCTCTCTCTCTCTCGCTCACTCTCTTTTTCTAAATAAATAAATAAAATCTTTAAAAAAAAATAAAAATTTTAAAAAGCATTTGTTTCACAGGCAGGATTAATGACAGGGGTCCATGGGGTTGTAAAGGGTGAGAACCACCAGAATGAAGACTCTCTCCATCTCTCACATTTAGAATGCATATTTTATTATGGAAACAACATTATTACCTAGAACATAAACCAGATAATACAGATAAGTGATCCTGGATGATTGTCCCTATTTTAGACATGAAGAAACAGAGACAAGAAGAAAGAAAGGATTTACCCTAAAGATACATTGCACCCCAGATCCCTTTAAGAGGCAGCCCAGAATAAATGGGAACACTCTGTCTTTTGGGGAGACACTCTTAGTTCTGTCACTACTATCTATTAACTATATGGGTCTCTGCTTGCTCATCCTTAAAATGAGGATAATAGGGGCACCTGGATGGTGCAGTTAGGTGACCGAGTCTTGGTTTCAGCTCAGGTCATGATCTCAGGGTCCTGAAATCAAGCCCTGCCTGGGGCTCCAAACTCAGCTGGGAAACTGCTTCAGATTCTCTGCCCCTCCCTGCGTTTGTGGGCATACTCCCACTCTCTCTCTCTAGACTAAACGAACAAATCTTAAAATGAGGATAGTAGTATCTATCTTGTGGGATGTTTTGAGAGTGAAATGAGTCAATTTAAGTAAAGTGCTTACCACATAGAAATTGTTTAAAAACGAGTGCTTGTAGTTTGGCCTAAAATTTTCTATAGGTGATCAGAAACTAAATTAGTCGACTTTACTCGTGTCTAAGTTTATCTAACACATATAAACAGGTATTACTTTCACTCTCTCCAGTATTAAAAGATCAGAATGTTAAAACAATAATGTTGACTTCTATGTGCAGAGATGTTACTGGGCTCTCAATTTCAAGGAAAACATTTCTCTGGTCATGTTGTTATATTCCAAAAACTAATACGTTCCTAGGATTCTCTGGGGCCAGTGACACCCACAAGCATCTGGAAGATTTGGTGTGGCCAACCCACAGCTCCCTCTGCCCCACACTGTGCAGAAACCTAGGCCAGACCCTAGGAACACTGACAGGGCATAAGAGTGAGCTTGTCAATAGCTGAATACACATGGCTTGTTGTTGTTATTTTGTTCCAGGACGTATGTTCCAGCTTGTTTACAGTTGCAAAAGGCTAGAACAAAGTGTACACCGTGAATAACAGATTGATTAAGGAAATGATTACGTAGCTATAGAACAGAATAGACTATCATGCAGTCACCAATAAGAGTGAGGTACATCCCTTCCTAAATATGTTTGTGACCCAAAGATAAGGTGCAGAACACTGTATATAAGGTGCTACTATCCCTGGAGCAGAATGGAGGAGACACACACAAACACACACAAACCTGAATACATACCGATAAGTTTATATATATGTACAGGCTTGTATATTATGTACAGACTGTGAAAAGATACAAGGAAACTGAATGCTTGATGCTTTCAGAAGAAGAAACTTGGGCCTGGAACAGACAGGAACTCTGCTGATACTCTCTCCCCAACCCTGGTCCTCCTCCATCCTCGCTCTACTGTTACAGGCTCATGGCACACAATGGATGCTCGTTAGATGTGTCTGTTGCTGCCCTTCTCTCTTTGGAAAAGTGTGACTGAGACAGAGCTTGGGGCCGGTTCGCAGCAGAAGGGTTAAAACCTGTGTTTTGGAAACCAATTTGCTTTGAGATATTTAAATCCTATGTGTCTATTTCTCCCTTGTTCTCTGCAGGGCTCAAAAAGCCTTCTAAGGGGCGCCTGGGTGGCTCAGTGGGTTAAGCCGCTGCCTTCGGCTCAGGTCATGATCTCAGAGTCCTGGGATCAAGCCCCGCATCGGGCTCTCTGCTCTCTAGGGGAGCCTGCTTCCTCCTCTCTCTCTGCCTGCCTCTCTGCCTGCTTGTGATCTCTCTGTCAAATAAATAAATAAAATCTTTAAAAAAAAAAAAAAAAAAAGCCTTCTAAAAGATAAAGCTGGCCGCAGCTTTAGCAAAACAGGGCCAAAAGTTGCACTCTTGGCTCGCGGGAAGCGGGCAACAGAGCGCCCCCCTGGCGGGCCAGTCAGGACAGGAGCGGGAGAGAGAGTACAGAGGCCACGGAAGAGAGAAGCTCCCAGCCAGGATCAGAGTCCTTGCCTGCAGGCGTTTTATTAGAGCAGCTCGGGAACAAAGTGGACTCAAGACTCAGAGAACATCACGTTAGGGTGGGATCAAGGCTTCCCGCAGCAGATGCTTCCCCCACTCCCAACCCTCACACTATGCACCCGTGAAGATTCCCCGGGTGGAAGGGGGACTAAGGAAATTTGAAAGAAAAGCAAGTGTCAGCCTAGGAGGTCCTGTCTGGCCAGAAGGCAATCACCCACAGAGGAGACAGAGTGGCCCTTCTCCCGTTGTCCAACCATGTTTCCTCACCCCACCTCCTGCACATGAGGAGCCTGAGAGAGCATAGCTATCAGGCTGGGGTCAGTGAAGGGTGTAGCTTCTGGGGAAGGAAGGAGAGGGAGGACCACAGAAGGCAAACCAACCAGGGCTCAGATCTTAGAACTGGAAGGAGGGTCAGGGCACCAGGATCCCTAGGAGACCACGCACTTGGTGATCTTGAGTTTTCAGAAGCTGAGGTAACAGTTGGTTGTCCATTGCAGGGTTGTGTCACCTTCTAGGTATGGCACTAAATATGTCACTTATCCTTCAGAAGCTCTAATGAATGAAGGTATCTATGGACTTGCATTACAGATTCTTTTCTTAGGAGGAGCTATAGGTAAGAAATATAGTCTGATAGTTTTCAGCAAGTCCCTAAGTTTTCTGGAAAAGTGCACAGCTGTGAAAATGGCCCTTCCTTTTCATTCTTTAAAACTTGCCATGTCTGTTCTCTAGAATATCTCCCCTTAAACCTCTAGATGGAAAGGGAAAACAGAAGTAGGTGGTAAGCGGTATGGATAGAGCGTAGCTCAAGGACATGTCCACACTGAGAACGTCTTAGCCAGCTTTGTGTTCACCTGGCTAATTGTTGTGATATAAATTTGAGTGACAAAATCCTTTTCTTCAGAAAGTGTAGTCTGAGGTTCTGTCCTAGCCTTACACCTCCCTGGTAGGGACCTCCCTGTTTCCTCTGACTGACAGTTATATAAAGAGCAGATATTATTTTTCCACAATAACAATGACTTTTCACAGTCAGTGCTTCCCTAGATAGCATTAGCGAAGATTTATAGATACTATCTCATGCCACACAACTTGGCTTGGCACAATCTCACCCACTAGAGAGGCCTACTCCAGTTTATTTAAAAGTTCTGTACTGCCAGTCCCCATTTTAGCCCAGAGCCATTTTGTCCCTTCATCTCTGAAGCAGTAGCGTTCTTTCAGCCTGAACTCCAGGCCCAGCCTTTGTGGCTCAAATAGAAACTACTCTCCTAATGTCCATACAAAGCCAACTCAAGAGTATGTCTGGTTTTGTACTCTGCTTGGAGAACACTTCTTCTCTTTCTTTTAAGATCGTATTTATTTGTCAGAGAAAGAGAGCACAAGTAGGGGGAGAGGGAGAAGCAAACTCCCTGCTAAGCAAGGAGTCTGATGTGGGACTTGATCCCAGGGTCCTGGGATCCTGACCTAAGCCAAACACAGACACTTAACGGACTGAGCCACCCAGGTGTCCCCGTAGAACATTTCTAAACTAATCTCTTTTTGGCCAATAATTCTAAACTTCTGCTCTGAAGGCTTTCTCCCTCTTATCTGTACTATAAAGACACTCTTCTTAAAACAACAACAACAATAAAACTCTTCTTTGCTTAAAATTCACTAACTATGGGACATTCAGAAAGCCAGCAACACATCTCTTTCAGGAGCTCGTTGTCCTCACTCAAAAAATATTTGATCAGATATTATTAGGAATCACCTATTGCTATGTAGTTCATTTGGCCAAAGTGCTGAAGATACAGCCAGAACTACCCTAGACCAAGGCCCTTCCCTGGGCCTCACACGTAAGAAAGGCCAACAGGGAACTAACACAAACATACAACATAATAAATATATTAAGGGGTGCCTGGGTGGCTCAGTGGGTTAAGCCTCTGCCTTCGGCTCAGGTCATGATCCCAGGGTCCTGGGATGGAGTCCCGCATTGGGCTCTCTGCTCAGCAGGGAGCCTGCTTCCTCCTCTCTCTGCCTGCCTCTCTGCCTACTTGTGATCTCTGTCTGTCAAATAAATAAATAAAATCTTTTTTAAAAAATAAATAAAAATAAATATATTAAGGAACACAGAGGTGCCTCTGTGACTTGAAATCCAGGGCAACCAAGAATCCTAAACCTCTGCTTTCATGCCTGACACAGCTCTAATCCAAGGGAAATAGTTCTCCACAGTTCTTGCCCAAAGCCTTAAAAGGGAACTATGCCTGAGTGACGAGACCGCTCACAGATTGTGCCTCTGCCAGGATAGGAGACAGGCCTGTTTCCAAGTACTGGAAGGATCTGAGCCGCAGAAGCCCGTCAGTAAAACAAAAGGCTGACTTGTCAAATTCTTCCTTTCAGATGGCATGACTGCCGTGCATTTTATATTGTGATGTATCACGATGCCAAGCATCTCTTTCCTTCTCTCCCTTCATGTTCCAATGTACAGTTTTGAAAGTATTCACAAATTAGCACAATCCCCCCCGACAGTTGTACATGACAGCTGAAGCATGTTTGGCAATATTCGATTTCTTTACCCTTAAATTTGTACATATGTATTGTGACACTTCATACTAATTCTTTACAAAACTCTATATATCTAGATATTGTTTTAAGAAGTGGCAAAAATAGCAATAGAATTTACAGAACTTTATATAATAAAATGAAAATAATCCGTAACATTTACTGTGATAATCTTAATTTAACATATGCAACCCCATTTCAGTGTTACAACATACGTAAAACTCACAACTCATTTCCAAATCTCAATATTGTTTTATTTTCTTTCCTTTTTTTAAGATTTTATTTATTTATTTATTTGACAGAGAGAGAGATCACAAGTAGGCAAAGAGGCAGGCAGAGAGATGGGGGGAAGCAGACTCCCCTCTGAGCAGAGAGCCTGATGCGGGGCTCGATCCCAGGACCCTGAGATCATGACCTGAGCCTAAGGCAGAGGCTTAACCCACTGAGTCACCCAGGTGCCCCTGTTTTATTTTCTTACGAAGGTTTATTTATTTGAGAAAGAGAAAGAGAGAGAAAGCATGCAGTGGGAGGGGCACAGGAGAGAGGGAGAGTGAGGTGGAGAGAGAGAATCTTAAGCAGGCTCCATGCTGACCACAGAGCCCAACGTAGGGCTCAGTCTCGTGACCCTGAGATCATGACCTGAGCCCAAATCAAGAGTTTGATGCTTAAACAACTGAGCCACATAGATGCCCCGAATATTGCTCTAAGAACAGTACTGATAATACATTCCCATAACCTTTTAACAGAAAAAAAATCTTCAAATGGAAATTAATTTTTAAAAATTAATAACTTACAATGATCCAAGAAAAATTAGCTACTTTGACATATCCATTGCTGTCATAAGAAGAATATAAACTGTGTAAAAACTTAGACTGTGGCAACAGTGATTTTGCTGAAACAAAAGCAAAAAATGAATTTTCAGCTGTGCCTTTTGAAGGCCAATCTGTCTGCCTTACTTCCTTCAAACAGAAGACATCCTGCATGCCATCCACTCTCTGCTGCCGTCCACCACAGTGGTCTCCCCAGGACTTTGGGGGGGTGAAGTGGAAGGGATACAATTATACGGTCATTAGCTATTCCAGGGACAGAGGATTTGTAGGACTACAGAAAGAAGACTTGAGGAGAAGGACATCAGACTCTGGGGCTCTTCAGATGTTTCTGGGTCACCTATGCTATCAGCGTCAGAGGGAAATGAGCAGAGGGTGGGAGATTTCAAGCACGGGTGAGTCATGCACTTTTTGCCTCCTCCCATCCCGGGAGCCCTTACATTCACCTTCAGCCACCTCTGCTTTCAGCCATCAGTGCTTTCTCTCCTTCATGAGCACTTCCTTTCCTCTCCCAACAACTTACCAACCCCAACAGGAACCATCTTCAGTTCGAACCGTATCGTTGCAAGAGCGGGAATAAAGCTAGAGAATGGCTCCTTACAACCTCAGGATCAGGGCGCCTGGGTGGCTCAGTTGGTTAAGCGTCTGCCTTTGGCTCGGGTCATGATCTCAGGGTCCTGGGGTGGGGCTCCCTGCTCGGTGGGGAGTCTGCTTCTCCCTCTCCCTCTCCCCTTCTCCCTCTCCCTCCACCCCTTCCCCCTGCTCATACTTTCCCTCTGTCTCTCTCTTTCAAATACTTAAAATTTTTTAAAATGAGGATCAAATTAAAAAAGGACCAACCAGAGCATTTTCCAAAGCTCTGAATCCCCAGCCAGGAGTCTGAGAGGGCTATAAGGGAGCAGATGAATGTGACTTCAAGTGAGTCTGCAGTGAGAAGGATGGAATGAAAATGGGCATGAGAACCACGGACAGGAGCAAGAGCTAAGGTGGCTGGGCCATGGCAACTGGAAGCCAGAGTCAGGAGTAACTTAGGAAGGGAAGCAGGACCTGGAGAAAGTTAGGAAGAACCATGAGAACCACAGGAGGGCGCTGCACTCCCATGGGCTAGCCGGGACTGCCTGGGACTAGCACAGTAAAGAGGTCAATCCGGACAGCAAACCCCCTCTGCCTTGCTCCCCAAAGAGAGCATCTCTCCCTCTCCCTAACTCTTGGGTTTCTTGTGCTGACACAACTATAGGAGAGAGACACACAGTCACCACCCACTTCACACACCAGCTCCCAGCAGATACACACACATATTCATGTGGGAACATGTAAATATCATCTCCTCCCAGTTCTGAAGATTACCTTGCTAATAGTGTTTTCTGTGTAGGCAATGTGCTGAGAAGACCTGCCTTCCCTTCCATAATGCATAACAACACCTCTGTTTTTGTTTTCTTAACTGGGCTTCACACACAATATGGGGCTTGAACTTGTAACCCTGAGAACAAAAGTCTCAAGATCTATGGACTGAACCAGCCAAGTGCCCCTCACAACAGCACCTCTTGCTGGTCAGGACTGATGCTCTTTGGAGTTCTTTACCTTTTCCTCATGTTTTGCCTCAGCTTAAAAATATCAGGGTGTTAGGATATAAAAGTAGCCTAAATGCCCATATTCGGGTGAATGGGTTAAAAAAAAAAATATCCACACAGTGGATTATTCAGCCATGAGGAAGAAAGATATCCTGACATTTGCAACAACATGGATGGACCTTGAGCACATTATCCTAAGCGAGATAAGTCAGACAGAAAAAGACAAATATTAGATGATATCACTTACAAGTGGAATCTAAAAGAGTCAAATTTAAAAAAAAAAAAAAAAAAGAGAGAGAGAGTAAAATGGTGGTTACCAGTGATGAAGGAGAGTTGGAAAGCAGGCAGACAGGGGTAAAGGCCCATACCTCCGGGGGAACGACTCTTAAAAGGATTTTACACCCCCCTGGAAGGAGGCCGCCACCCTTTCCCACATGACAAAAACCTGATTGGATGACAGGCTCAGGGAGGGTTAATCAGATTAAAACAGCTGTCAACCAGTTCACAAAAGTCTTGAGACTTAGAAATTCTGGTGGCATCCCTCTCAGGTCCCCTCCCTCCTCAGGAGCTTAGTACTATCACTTAGCTATCCCTCAACAAACCTGGCTCTGCTGCCCACCACTCTGTCTGGCCTACCTCTCTATTCTTCGAAGCCGCATGACCGAGAACCTCTGGCACTGAGAAAAAAATCCTGTAACACCAGGGGATAGGGGGAGAAAAAATCCTGTAACACCAGGGGATAGAGGGTGAGGGGATAAGACTGATGTAGTTTAAGAGTATAAACTTACAATGAGTAGTAAATAAGTCATAGAGATCTAACTCACAGTATAATGAATATAGGTAACAAAATACTATACTACATTATCAAACTTACTAAGAAACTAAAATGTAATTATCCCAAAGACTAAAAGGAATGGATAATTATGTAATCTGATAAAGGTGCTAAATATAGCTACAAAGGCAATCATATTACAACATATAAATACATCAAGGTAGCACATTGTACATCTTAAACTTACACAATGTTATATGTCAAATATATTCAATTTTTTTAAAAATCAGAGCTTTTGATGATATCCTATCTGTCCTCATCCTAAGTTCATATGTTCTTCCTGATGCCAAACTTTGCCTTCATAAGAAAGAATGACAGGAGATCAAGACAGAAGTCAATTATGGTTCATCTTGGAGAAAAACATTCTGTACAGTTCTCTGGATGGTGTGTGTTATCAGTCAGCCTTCTGAAAAACAACAGAGAGAAAACTGCAATTATCCAGAGGGTGAAGCATTTTTCTTGAAGTGTTCTCAGGGAGAAAGAAACTCATAAAAATCAGTCAAGAATTCTCTGAGCAACCCTGGGATTCCAAACATTCCTCTATCAGTATCACCCACTTGGAGGAGGAGTCCAAAAGTCTAGGTGAGTGTGTGGTCCCCACTGCACCAAGAAGAAGGTTTGTTGAGCCTGGAAAGGACCTCAGAATGTCTGATTTAAGAAGCCAACATTTTAAATAACATCTCCATTTTTTTCTTATTAGAGAAGTAACACATATTCAATACGGAAATGTTAGGAAATTTGGAAAAATCACAAATCTTAAAGAAAAACAAAAACAGATCAGCTGTAATCTCGCCAGCCAAAGATAAACATATTCACAAATTTCCAACCAACATTTTTTCTGATTGTATTTAAAACTAAAATGTGTGATAGGAAACATAGTATTTTATGTTCTGCTTCTTTTTTTCCTCCCTTTCCAATAACAAGAGAATGTTTCCCCCCCCCATAAGCTTTCTCAGGGGGTGTATTTTATAGTGGCAGCATTGTTTTCCATCCTAGATTTCCATCACTTACTTATCCTTTCTCTTATTACTGAGTTATTCGGTTATTCTGTCCACACAGGAGAGCAGCCTGACAGCTGATAACCCTGTCTGAAGTTTTGCCTCAGTGCTGGTGGCCTTTCCCCTTGAGCTGTTTCAAGTGTGTGTGATCACCAGGGTGGGGACCTGTTCTCCTGGAAGTTCTTGTTCTTTGTTTCAGTTTAGAATGCTGTTATAAGACAGAAAACTCCATGGAGTAAATCTGAATATCTAAGTAACTTTATTAATCAGTGCATGAATCAGAAAGCATCCCATCTAGTAAGTAGAGGGGAGCTCCTAGGAATTGTCAAAATGAAGGGTTTCCATAAGAAAGAGGGTAGGACAAGAAGTTATTAGCAAAGGAAAAGAGAGGATTGTATCAAGCCAGGACATGTTGGGGGAGGGGGAACAACAGGGTTTTTATCATGTATATTACTGCACTAGTGCTGATCAGGAAATTTCATATTGACTGTTAAAAGATGGCATTCATTGAATAGATTGAAACTATTAAATTACTTATTCCCTGGAGCCAGGGGGTCTTGGCATCCACATTTCCAGTACCAGTGGTCTGGAATACACACATGTGGCCTCGCCCAGTTACTCTAGCCCCATGGCTCCCTAGATGTTATCTATTGTGCTGGAAGGCTCCAAAGAAATTAACTCCTTGTCCCTTACAAGGAGGACATACACTAAGGTATTTGTAAGATAGGAAAAGGAGGGGGGAAAACAGTTTTTATGGGGTCCCTTCAGTTTCCCTGTCTTAATTAGATCTTCTATTTTACTCAGTTGAATTTTTTTTCTTCAACAATGGAAATTGAGTAAGAAGAAAAGACTGTGTATAGCTCTAAGATACACAGAAATGAATCAGAAGGATATCAGTCAACTAATATTGGACACATATTGTAAATCATGTGAATCGTTTAAGTATTTTTTTAAAGATTTTATTTATTTATTTGACAGACAGAGATCACAAGTAGGCAGAGAGGCAGGCAGAAAGGGGGGGGGGGTGAAGCAGGCTTCCTGCCGAGCAGAGAGCCCGATGTGGGGCTCGATGTGGGGCTCGATGTGGGGCTCAATCCCAGGACTCCGGGATCATGACCTGAGCTGAAAGCAGAGCCTTTAACCCACTGAGCCACCCAGGTGCCCCTGTTTAAGTATTTTTAAAAGATGCCTCATTCCCCACTGAAATGAGCTTGTTTTGACAGATGGTTTTTACCTCACCTTGTAAATTATAAAATTCTATTTTTCTTAAGAAATCTCATAAAAAGGGTGATGTGGGAAAGATATTAGGGTTCAAAGCCAACGGCCAAGAAAGAATTCTTTGGTGCAAAAAAGGTGGTTTTATTAAAGAATGGGGACATTCTTTTTTTTTTTTTTTAAGATTTTATTTATTTATTTGTCAGAGTGAGCACAGGCAGACAGAGTGGCAGGCAGAGGCAGATGGAGAAGCAGGCTCCCGCTGAGCAAGGAGCCCGATGTGGGACTTGATCCCAGTACGCTGGGACCATGACCCCAAAGGCAGCGGCTTAACCAACTGAGCCACCCAGGCGTCCCAGAATGGGGATATTCTTTAATAAGATTTAATAAGAGCTGCACTGGGGTCATGAGCAGTGGCTCATTACATACTTTCAAGCTGGGAGGGGGTCAGGAATATCGAAAGTCTCTAAGGAATTTTGGAAGCAAGGTTTCCAGGACTTTAAGGGGGCTAGCTATTGTTGGGGAAAGGTCGTTTATTACTGTCCAATAAAACCTTAGTCATGAGACCCTTCAGATGTATATCAGTGGATATATGCTTGGGGGATGATTGCCAACCTGTATCTTGGGGGGTAGAGATAAAGGAAGTTCCCAAAGGAATTTTTATAGGTTAAATTAGACTTAAATGATCCTGGGGTTTGGGTTAAGACTGCCGTTTGCCCTTAGCAAAGTATCAACAGCAAGGCAGTTGAGTCCCTAAAGGAATGTCACTCTGCCTGTTTCAAGGACTTGTCAGTGGGCTGTAGGGAGTAAGGAAATTTAATAATTTTTCTTCTGCCTTTGCTTCCCACATCACAGGGGTGCCTGGCTGGCTCATTCAGTGGAGCATGTGACTCTTGATCTTGGGGTCATGAGTTCGACCTCCACGTTTATGTAAACTTGTTTTAAAACTTGTCTTTTTTAAGAGAAATTATTTTATTTTACTTTTTTAGTAATCTCTACACCCAACAGGGGGCTCAAACCCACAACACCAAGATTAAAAGTTCCATGCTCTTCCTGCTAAGCCAGCCAGGTGCCCCTTGAGAAATTTTTTAAAGAAAACATGTTTATATCTGAAATTGAGTAATGTGTACATGTTGTTTTTGAGAGGAAGGCTATGGAAGAATGGATGAGAGTCTAGGGCCAGACCCCTTGGTGCAGTAACCCCCAGTCCCTGGTAAGAGTTCTAGTGTAAACGCCTGTGCAGCCACACTATCACTGAACATGGAACATCAAGCACTAGTCTCTTGCCCTTCTCTTTTTTTTTTTAAGTTTTTTTTTTCTTTTTTACACTTTTTTGCACTTCTAATGGGAGAACTTACATCAGGTTCTTTGCAGACCATGACCCCCAGTCTTTGAGGCGACTCCAGCCTCCTTGGGCAAAAATGAGGAAACAAAGGATATTTGATATTTGATCCTTTTTACTCATATTTTATTCTTATGTAAAACCTTGCAGGTGGCTGGCAACGACAGCAGCCTGGCACTGAAACACTGATTGTTCCTGTTAAGTTGGTATGACTCCCTATTGTCCTACCCCATTCATTCCCTTGCTCCCTGCTTAGCTCACTGACAGGTATAAATGTAAATGTTGTATTAACCAAATGTGTGGGCATATGTCATAAATATTTTCTCTCAGTATTGCCTGCATTTTGAAATCCTGAACCTAAGAGTTTTGCATGCAACCTTGAGTTACTACTCAAAATAAAACACATATCCTTCTTCTTGTAGTTCTTGGCCTGCTGAATCCTTGAAAAGCATATGAGAAATATATAGCAACCTATTCTCAACTTGGCCAATCTAATGAGTCTCTGTCACTCTAAGAGAATTCCTAGCCTCATCCTCCTCTCTTGGACAACCATCATCCTGAGACCAGGGTAATTTTTTTTTAAGATCTTATTTATTTATTTATTTATTTATTTGAGAGATAGTGAGAGGGCACAGGGGGTGGGGTGGGAGGAGCAACAGAGGGAGAGGGAGAAGCAAGCTCCCCACTGAGTAGGGAACCCAATACGGGGCTTGATCCCAGGCATGACTAAGCTAAGGCAAATGCTTAACTGACTGAGCCACCCAGGCACCCAACCAGGGTCATGTTGAATTGCATTCCAACAACTAAGAAGTCCAGCCAGTTGAAATGCACAATGTCTACTTGCTGAATATGTAACTTGGTTCCCAAAATTATTAACAGGACCTATTAACCTGAATTCCTATTTTGGAATATTAGTATCTTTATTAGTATCTTTATTACCTCCCCATTTCTACACTGCACCAAGTATAGTTTACAAAGCTCAGTCAAATGACAGGAACCTATACATCTTACATTAGAATGAATTTGGTAACTCATTGATAATGACATTTTCTCCTTAATTACGGGGGCGGGGGTGGGAGGATAATGCATCTCAATTGATTCTCAATCAACCTAAAGTATACTGAGATTCCAAAAATGAACATAAAACACAAGACACAGAATCAATAATCAAAAATAGAAGAAACATTCTTTGGCAGAAGGTGGGGAGCTAATTGTAGAAATAGAGAACATCTAGTCCCATCATAAGCAGAAGTAATACAAAAACATTGCCTTCTGAAAATTTTCTAAAACACAACAAAAGAGAAGGCATTCTGAAAGTTCTTAAATAGAAAAGAGGACCACCAGAGAGGAATACCGATAAGAGTAGTCTGTGAAATTCCACTGAAAAAATAAAAACTACCCTATGGACACCAAGAAACAAAGGATATTTGATCCTTTTTACTCATATTTTATTCTTATGTAAAGACAACAGAGATATACTTTTAGATCATTAATATTTATTTAAGTGACATTTCTGAGTGCCCTTGATGTGGCAAGCACTATGCTAAGTGCTGTGTATACAGTGGTGAAGAAAATAGACATGTGCCTGCATTTTACAAATCCTCTCCCCACATACTTTGCTTATGATAATTATGAAGTATATGTCAAATACTGAGCTGTAAATCTGTGAAGAAAGGCTTGAAAGAGGATGTTGCCTATTTATCCAAGTGATAACCAGTAACATCAGTATCCATGTGCCTTAGAAATGAGGAATGGGTATTTCCCAAACTAGCTCAGAAGGGTATATTTGAAGAAGAGAAAATCTTTCTATCGCAGCAGTTAATTACCTTCAGTAAGAGCCCATCATAACCAAGGACACTGCACATTTGTCATCAGGACTACGGCTTGGGACCTCTTTTGTATCCTGGATCAGTAGATCAAGTGAGGACAAATCATTTATCAAATCTGGGAAAGAGAAAAGACAAACATCAAAAATGAAAACATAGTGCAGGTCATCACCAGATGGCTCTGCTAGACTGAAAGTAAAATCAAAGTCACAGAGAGGTATAACCAAGAATTAGCTAAACTATGACATTCTATTTAATCACAGTTCAGAACAACTCCCCTAATTGCTGCTGAAGATACTTCAGTAATATCACTTACCTCTGGAAGACAGTAGAGGACTAGTGAGAAGAGATGATTGGTGTTTACTTTAGAACAAAAGAAAAGACACAACACACTCCAGCTCCAAGGGAGAGAGGTGGAAGGGGACAGAAGGGAGAGAAAGAAAGAGGGCAAGAGAAAGAGAGTGTGAGACAGAGGAAGAGAAAGGAGGGAGGGCAGGAGGAGGGGAAAGACTGGCTTTCTAAATGCACAGCTAAAGCAACAGCTCAGAGGCATGGGTACCATTCTTCAGGATCCAGTGTGCTTATTGAACAAGAGAGCTCTAAATGATACTGTGTCCCAAATAGGAAAAGTACAGGGTTCCAGCAACCAAAGAGCAGAAGCAGAAGTAACTCCACTTACCACACCCACTGACCAACTGGGAAATTTTGTACTTTCTTCTCTGTAACTCTGGGCTCTGCAGGGCCAAAGGTCCAGGTCCCCAGAGCAGATGCACCCTTAGTCTTTAAAAAAAAATCTTAAAAAAAAAAAATGTGGAGGGGCACCTGAGTGGCTCAGTTGGTTAAGTGTCTGCCTTCAGCTCAGATCATGATCTCAGTGTCCTGAGATCCAGCCCTGCATGGGGCTCCCTGCTCAGCAGGGGACATGCTTCTCTCTCCCCCTGACGCTCCCCCTGCTTGTGCCCTCTCTCTCTCTGTAAAATAAATAAATAAAGTCTTAAAAAAAAAAAAAAAAAACATGGAGTTAACAGACTGTCAGGGTTAAGTAGTCCTTATTAGCAAGAGGAAGGATATAGGGCTGCTTTCACACAATGAGGCCAGACAGGATTTCGTGTAGAACCCAAGCGATCTATTTGGGTGCTTCCTAGAATTCCCATGCTCCATTGTAACTGTGAATATGTGCGTTCAGCAATCTCAGCCAGAGAAATATATGACTGTCAAGGGTTTGGACCCCTCAGGAATGAAGGTTTGGGTCATAATACCAGGCAAGCCACTAAGACCTGAGGACATGTAGTGGAGAGTGAGGGGAAATTAGAATTCATAGTAAAGGAGGGAGTGGATGCGGGCCAGTTGCAGCCCTGAGATCAACTGCGGTGATAGTGGCTATAATTTGCCGCAGTAACCTCCTTCTTCTAAGTTTCTCTTTAGGAACAGAGGCCCATATGAAGGTTGAAGGAATTGTCCCTTGAACCCGTCTGGAAAAGTAGATCTGTGTGGCTCTAGGCAGCTATGAAAATGCACTCCTCAGATCTCCTGCCATGGGGATCATAATTGATGATGGCCCCAATTGCCACACTGAATCTGCTACACTTCCCATGGGCTGTCCTCAAAAAATCAGTGCAGCAGGGATAATAAGTCATCCCTGTCTCTGCCCAATGCAGGACGCCTCTAACGTTGGGCTCAAAGATTCTCCTGGCCTGGCTGAAACTCTTAGAACTGTGCGTATCCAACCTGTTTTACTTCCCGCCCTCTTTCACAGAGCTCAAACTTGATTCCCACTCTAACAGTTCTTCCTGCCTCCTCTGGTTTCCTCTTCCTTTCCCCCCTCACAAAACTCCTTCCAGAGCACTCAGATTATAAAGCCAAAGTCTCCTTTATTAGAATCGAAGCTTACTAACCTAAACGCAAATCAGACACTTAACTCCCTGATGGATATAGTTCCCCATATTTTACCCCATAATTATTATATTTGGACTCTTGCAGTTGCAGCAAAGACAATACTTTCACCCATCCAGTCAACAGATACCAAAAAGTTAACATATTCCATAGTTGACCAATATGTTTGCTAACAGAATCAAGAGGGCACACAGCCCAGTGAGTTCATTTTAATGCTATATGTTAATTTAACACTTCAGGACATTTACCATATTGTTCCCAGTTAACTTGCTAAGTTACATTCCAAGGGCCAACAATATCAGGTAGAGTATATGTTTAAAGGTGAAACTCAGACTTAAAACTGCCCAAGTTTATTCTTTTATTTTTATTTTTAAAAAGATTTATTTATCTATCTATATAGCACGTGAGTGGGGGGAAAGACAGAGGGAAGGAGAGAATCTCAAGCAGATTCCCCGCTAAGCGGGGAACCCAATATCACAACGCTCCGATGACGACTTGAGCTGAAATCAGGAGTCCCTGCCTCAACCAACCTAGCCACTCAGGGGCCCCTAAACTGCCCAAGTTTAAATCTAATTGTCATCTAACAAGGTTTGTGATCTTGGGCGTGATATTTAACCATTTGAATACTCGCTTTTTTCAACTGCAAAATGGTGTTAACAGAATGTATCTCACAGATAGCAGGAACTAAATGTGGTAATATTATGTAAATGCGCTTGCCCACTGTATCAGGTATGTTCTAAGTGTTAGCTACTTATCTAAGAGACATCTTAGATCTTAGATAAATACATGTCAGGCATCTGCTGACATGTAGCAGTTTTTTTTTTTTTAAGATTTTTATTTATTTATTTGACAGAGACAGAGATCACAAGTAGGCAGAGAGGCAGGCAGAGAGAGAGGAGGAAGTAGGCTTCCTGCTGAGCAGAGAGCCCGACGTGGGACTCGATCCCAACACCCTGAGATCATGACCTGAGCTGGTCAGAGGCTTAACACTCTGAGCCACCCAGGCACCCCCTAAGAGGACAGTTTAATATGGAGAATAATATGTCAAAACAAACAAACAAAAAATTTGTATCTATTAACTATTAATTTCTGTTATCTTGGGTTGCCTAAACTTGGGTTTTTCTTATCTTTCCATTACTGAATTCTCCCGTTCTCACACACAGGGACAAAAAAATCCCAAGACTTCTAGAGGTTCTCCAGAGAGAGAAGCAAGGAACGCAGGTAGGTAATACATCCGGAAATAGTCTTTTCCTGTCTATGGCGCTTCTCTAGAGAGCCCAGAAAAGGGCCCGTCCCCACCCCGCCCCTCGACTTCGGAACGTCGAGACCAAACCCCGCACAACCTTGACGCCACTTCGCCGTGGACTGCTTACGCAGAAACCCAAGGCCTAACGCCACCCACGTACCGTTAGCCTCCGAGGTGATTTATATATCGGTTGTTTATTGGCTACTAGAAGCACTCGCTCTTCTCATTGGCTGACACTGCTCCGGGCGCCTCACGGGTCTCATCATTTCCGTTTCCTGCTCGCCTCCGGTGCCATGGCGACCGTGAGGGGACTGAGGCATCTGCTGACATGTAGCAGGTGGCGCCGCGGCAGTGGAGAAGCTCCCCAGTCTCGCGTGAGTGTCTGCTTTCCCTGCTCTCGGAGAAACTCTGGATCTCAGGGATAGCCTCTTCCTTAGAGAAGGCCAGAGCCTTTCCTCTGCCCCGCAATCAGCTTTTCTTTCCTGGCCTGCAGACGCTCGCTGCCATCGTTCCGGGCATATCCCAGGTCGATAACAATTCCGATTTTCTGGGAAAGACGCCCCATCGCCGGCACCCCGGCATCTTGCAGCTGCCATGCATAGAGGTGCCGCCAGCACTGGCTGCCGCTGCGCAGTTCCTGCTGCTCGGTGAGTAACGGTGGGAAGCGGAAACCCGAGAAGCAAAAACTGGGTCTGCATTAAGTGATGCGTTTCATCTTTGGCCCATAGAGAGCTCGATGCCCAATGTGGAGAAGCAGGTGCAAGCACTGACCAATTATCTGTGGAGCCGGCGTTTACCTGTAGAGCCTCAGGAGTTGCAAAGACGGGCTGTCCATCTTGAGAAGAAATTCCTGGAAAACCCAGGTGGGGCCTAAGAATAAAGAGTAGGCCCAATTGAAATACCGGTGGGAAATTAAGAGCAAGGAATAATTTTACAGATCTGTTTGAGTGTCTGTGACAAACAGATACTGCGGTTTCCTGTTTGATTTTTCTGGTCGGAGCTGCTTGTTACAGTGATGCCTTGCTAAAACAGAATAGTTTCCGAGGTTGCTCTTGGGACTTTTGTAAAGGTCAGCAAGGTACTTAAGTATCCGTCAAAATCTAGGTCTTAGGGTTTTTTTCCTGCAAATCCATTGGATTAGGATGGTTTAAGTTTTTATTAAAGTGAAATAAAATCCCTGTATGGCTCCCTGTCCAGTACTGAAACGGTCTTCAAGGATAGGAGAATGAGTATAACTCATCAAGTTATTTTCATGAATGTGAGCTCCTTAATACTACAGACCTGCCTTTTATTCATCTTGTGTTCCCTGCGCTTCCCACAGTACCTGGTTCATAGGTGCTCAGTAGATAAAATAGTACTGAGCTGAACACAATCCTGAGATGAGATTTTTGAAACCCCTTTCTTCCCTCTAGGAACATTGGAGATGTCACGTACTAAAGTTTAGGGGGACCTGAGGAAATCCACAAAATATAGTCCTTACCCTGTCCTTTTAAATCTTTGAGACACTTCCCTTTAAAAGAGAGCAAAGCCTGTGGGATGGTTTTGATCTTGTTGAATAAACTGCTGGTAGAGACGAAATACTGTCTCATGCATTCTGGTGGTAATGGTGGTGGTTGCTGTTATTCTTACCCAAAATTTTTCTCTAGATTTGGCTTTTTCTTAAGCTTTGAGATTTTGCTTAAGGGGAAGGATGGATCTCAGCATATTCAGATATTGGATCTGAGCCCTGGTCTTCCTAGGTCCTCACTCAGTTCTTGTTCTCACCACAGAGTTAGGTCAATTGGAGGAGAAACTTCGTGAAGCTGTGCTGCGAGCCCTGCGCAAAACTACATACCATTGGCAAGAACTGAGGTAAGCGGGGCTAGAAGGGCTGCAAAAAAAAAAAAAATCTTGTCTCTAGGAGGAGACTGGGGAAGTACTATTACACAATTCCTGTTTGAAAAGCCTACCTGGTTTGTAACTCAGGACTTCTCTTTTTTTTTTTTTTTTTTTTTTTTTTTAAAGATTGTGTTTATTTGACAGACAGAGATCCCAAGTAGGCAGAGAGGCAGGCAGAGAGAGGAGGAAGCAGGCTCCCTGCCGAGCAGAGAGCCCAATGTGGGGCTCGATCCCAGGACCCTGGGATCATGACCTGAGCCGAAGGCAGAGGCTTTAACCCACTGAGCCACTCAGGTGCCCCAGGACTTCTCTCTTTTAAGGAGTGAAAGTACTGAGCTGGAGGAGCCCTTTCCAAAGATTTCATTCCTAAAAATCTAGAAGGTTAACTATGCGATGGAGGTTATTTCCTGGTAGGTGTGACTCTCTGGTTTTTCTGGCAGCTACAATGAGAGCCTGAGCCTGGTATATATGGCAGCAAGACTGGATGGTGGCTTTGCAGCAGTCTCCAGGGCATTCCATGAGGTGAAAGCCCCTCAGCTTCCAACCTGTTACCATCAGTTCCCTTATACATAAAGTAGTCTCCTGGGGTATGGTTCTTGGGAAATTGCATGTCCTTTTTTTTTTTTTTTGAGAGGCTCTCTTTATCCTCTGAAAGGGTTTCATGACCCAAGGAATGTTTAAAATCATTGTCTTAGGAAGTTCCCAGTCTATAAAGTATTTACATTATATCTCAACATTCGCATCTCATCTGCTCTGTCATGGTCCCCTAATTCATAGTGGCCCTAAATAAGGGTCTGCTTCCCCTACTGTGGAGTGTTACATATTTCTTCAGATCCAGGTTCGAGTTCCAGAGTTCCAGCCTCAAACCTTAATGGATTTTGGCTCGGGTACTGGTTCTGTCACTTGGTAAGTATCTTACTGTCTCTGTCAACTCTAGCTCTACAGGGCCATGTGTATAACACTCCAAGAGACTAGGGAGCCAGAGGGAGAATAGGAAATTTGGGAACTAGAATGTTTCTTCTCTCAGATTAGGTAAGGCATAAGAAAGTATATGGATTAGGGCCAGAACTTAAAGAAACTTTAAGTGAAAAAAGACCCATGTTTAGAAAGATAAAAAAGGAAAGGAATTTAGTCTAGGGCATAGCACCAAGATTTTTTTTTACCTACAAGTAGTTCTTTTGAGTCTGCCCTTTTTTTAAGGAGTAGTAAATGAAGTAAGAAAATAACACTGTTAGTTTTTCCAACCATTTTAAGATAATATTCTGTTTCCCAGGGTTGGGGTTGGGGGCAGAGGGATCTCTTGTAGGGATGACTCTTTGTCATGTGAAATGGTGATTTATATTTTGCCATCTTAGGGCTGCTCATAGTGCTTGGGGCCAGAGCCTACGTGAATATTTGTGTGTGGACAGCTCAGCTGCTATGTTGGTTTTGGCAGAAAAGTTACTGAAAGGTGAGGACAAAAGATAAGGAAGGGTTTCTTCAAAGTTGAAGGAGTTAAGCAGAGAATGAAAAAGTTGTTTTATTGGGGAGTAGAGGAAGGCTGAAAGTTAAAGATGAGTCTGATTTCTTTCCACTGTTGTGGTCAAGCAGAGGGTTGTAGAGGCCTTTGCTGGACTGTGGGGGGGTTGGGTAAGATAAACAGGACAGGCAACCCAGTGTTTCCCTGCCCTTTGTTGTTGTTTTTGTTTTTGTTTTTAAGATTTTATTTATTTGAGAGAGAGAGAGAGAGAATATGAGCCAGGGTAGGGGCAGAGGGAGAAACTGACTCCCCCCCAAGCAGGGAGTCCTACCACGGAGCCTGTTGCAGGGCAGAGAGCTCAGTCCCAGGACCCTGGGATCATGACCTGAGTCAAAGATGGGCACTTAAGCACCTGAGCCACCCGGGTGCCTGGTGGTTTTCTTTAGCCTTGGGACCCTATTTCTTATTGAGAGATCACTTCGGTTTATACCTGTACACTCAAAGTTGCTGCGCCTCTGCTTTACTCCACAGGTGGTTCAGAATCTGGGGAGCCTTATGTTCCAGGTGTCTTCTTCAGACAGTTTCTACCTGTATCACCCAAGGCAAGTGCCAATGTTTAGAGTGTTAAATGTGGAATTTGGCAGATGGAAAACCATGGCTTCAGCTTTGCAACCCAGCCTTGAGTGTTAGAAGATAAAACAAAAGAAATATAAGGGGATAGAGCTTTGTTAGGGTCTTGGAAGGAGGGTCAGGAGTGGGGATGTCAGGTCTCTCACATTCCTTTTCTTGATTCTCAGGTACAATTCGATGTGGTGGTATCAGCCTTCTCCTTAAGTGAGCTTCCCAGCAAGGCTGACCGCACTGAACTAGTCCAAACCCTATGGCGCAAGACAAATCATTTTCTGGTGAGCTGAAATTTCTTTTTCCCTTCAAGTTTTAAAGCAGTGTCATGGGTTTCATGCATTTCCTTCTCTCCATCGAAACTTGCATTTATTCTTTTTTTTAAGTGTGTTTTTTTGTTTTGTTTTTAAATATTTTATATGTTTATTTGTCAAAGAGAGAGAACACAAGCAGGGTGATAGGCAGGCAGAGGGAGAAGCAGGATTCCCACTGAGCAGAGAGCCGGAGGTGGGGCTCCATCCCAGGACCCTGGGATCATGACCTGAGCTGAAGGCAGATACTTAATCGACTGAGCCACCTAGGCATTCCAAAACTTGTGTTCATTCTTGACCATTTTTATCATGCATAGATCCCTTTGTCCCTCTTTTAGGCTCTCCATTCCCATCTTATGTGGGGATGGCCCTTTTCTTTAGGGCCCTCTGCTGCATCTGTTAATGTTCTTACAGAGCTGCTAGCATTTATGTTTTCATGTAATTCAAAGCTTATGCTTATTTTCCTTTTTTGTGAACAGGTATTGGTAGAGAATGGAACAAAAGCTGGGCACTGCCTTCTCATGGATGCCAGGGACCTCGTCCTTAAGGTAAGAGTCTTTCTCCTTCTTTCACTCCTGTCCCACCATCTGTCAGTGGTCACTGCTGCTCCCTTAAGACTGAAGAGACTCTGTCATACAATGGTAAGGGTGACTCTCAGGATATTAGGCATATAAAGTTGTTATGATATTGGGTAGTGATTAGCAAACCAGGACCTGTGGATCAAATCTGGCCTGCCACCTATTTTCATATGTGCCATGCTTATTGGTGTGTCTCTTGTCTCTGGCTGCCCTTTTTTTTTTTTTTTAAGAGTTTTGTTTGTCAGAGAGAGAACACAAGCAGGGGGAGCTGCAGGCAGAGGGAGCTGCAGACAGAGGGAGAAGCAAGCTCCCTGCTGAGCAAGGAGCATGGTGTGGAACTCGATCCCAGAACCCTGGGATCGTGACCTGAGCTGAAGGCAGATGCTCAATCAACTGAGCCACCCAGGTGTCCTGTCTAAGGCTGCTTTCATACTATAAACAGCAGAGTTGAATAGTTGGGACAGAAACAGATTTTGCCTACTCTCTAGGCCTTTAAAAAAGAGTAAGTGCTCCAACCCCTGATCCAGGGCATTGCTAAGCCAAGAACCTTATCTTTTGGGGACAGTATGAGCCAGTGTATAATCATAAATTTAATTGTCCTGGAGTGGGATCTTTTTGAGAGTAGAGGTTGCTGACAAGGGAAAGCACCATACTATGTGCCAAGTTCCTGCTTTTCTCCTACTACAAAGAGAAGGTTCTTTGTTTGGAGTATTAGTGAAGCAGCCAGCTTAACTCAAGGAGCCTAGTTAATAATTATCAGAATTGAATGTTAAAGGAGTCCTCAGTTTACTGAGTACAGAGATTGAGTTATGAGACTAGACCCCTCAGACCCAGCTTAATTTTTTTTTATTTTAGGGAAAAGAGAAGTCACCTTTGGACCCTCGACCTGGCTTTGTCTTTGCCCCAGTGAGTATTACTTCTGCCTTTCCCAGCCTGCAAAGATGTAAACTCAGCTGTGGCCAGGAAAAGTGAGAGGGTAAAGCTAAGCCACCCTCTACTATTTTGTGTCCCTATTCAGTATCTTTCTTAGTTGTTGCCGTGGCTCTCCCTGCCTCCAGCTCCTATGTTCCCATTGCCCTAGCCCTTCTTAACTCTGTCACTCTTTGTTTTTCAGCTGTATGATTGTCTGGGTTTTTTTGTCTGTGTGTTCACAGTGTCCACATGAACTTCCCTGTCCCCAGTTGACAGCCTCTAAGCCCCTGGCCTGTAGCTTTTCTCAAGCTTACCACTGCATCCCCTTCAGCTGGGTATGTTTCCTGGGAATGTTAGGGCAGGGAGAAAGTAGTCTAGGGGAACAGGATGATAAGGAGTCAGAGGTGGGAGGAGTTAGAGAAGTCAGAGAAGAGCCTGGAGGTTTGCAGGCCTGGGTGTACATGGCTTATAGAATCTGAAAAGGGCTGCAGGGATGGGGGAAGGGGGATCACAATTTTTTTCACCATCTCTTTTTTCTCCAAATAGTCTCTCTGTATCCTTATCTTAGAACAAGAAGAAGCAAAAAGATGAAAAGTTCTCAATGGTAATTCTTGCCCGGGGGTCTCCAGAGGAGGCTAATCGCTGGCCCCGTATCATTCAGCCTGTCCTTAAACGGCCACGCCATGTGCATTGTCACCTGTGCTGTCCAGATGGACATATGCAGCATGCTGTGATCACAGCCCGCCAGCATGGCAGGTATAAAGAGTGTGACCAAAATTAGGGGGAGGTGGCAAGAACCTACAGCCCACATTGACCTCTCTTTTCCATAGGGATTTGTATCGTTGTGCTCGAGTCAGCTCCTGGGGAGATCTTTTACCTGTGATCAAGCCTTCAGAGTCGGAGCTTCCTCTGTCCCCTGCTGACGACTCCCCTGGGAGTTGACAAGGAGGTGTAACAAGGATTTTCTTACTTAGGCCTGCCAAGGCTGAAGCTCCCTGGTATCCAGGGTGGGAGTGCTGGCAGCCCTATGTATGTTGGTTTGAGGCTTTAATACTAATAAAAAGTTTTCAAAGAGTAGAAATGGATCTTGTGATTCCTAAAAGATACAGAGGTCAGTTGTCATGTTCAGTCCTATAGCAGAGAGAATTCTCAGATATTCAGTGCCTTATCTTCCCACACAGGTTGCAAGATTTTGAGATACTGCTTCTACCAGAGACCAGGACTTCCCAAGGAAATAATCTGGGGCAGTAGGGAAAGCCGCCCCCAGTCTCTGAGCTCTGGCTCGGCACGTGTCACAGTTGTTTGGTGGGCTACCTAAATAGGGGAGCCGGGCTGCCTAGCCTCTGTGTTTTTCTCCCTCCCTTCCTTCTGTCTTTCTCAGGGTTCATCAGCTCCTCCAGGGTTTGCCTGATACATTTTCCTCAAGAGCCGATCCCATCAAGACTGAATTTTCCATCTCCACCCCTGTAGCTCCAGGCAAGATCCTTCCATTTGTTCATTTCTCGGATTTTCGCTAGGCCTTGCTATTTCAGAGCTAGAGAACCTTTCTTTGTCTTAAAATTCTCAGGCCCTCTCCCCCAGTACACATGGTTCTGACTTACCGTGGCTTGATTTTCAATTTTTCAACTTTAAGATGATGTGAAAGTGAGGCACATTCAGTAGAAGCCAGACTTTGAATTTTGAATTTGGCTCTTCTCTCAGGTCAGCAGTACGTGGTATGATAGTCCCTTGTGATGCTGGGCGGCCGCAGCGCCCAGGCAATCGCTCCATCACGAGGGTAAACGGCTGGCACACTTCTAACCATTCTGGTTTTCACTTCCAGGACAGTATGTGGTAAATTACATGAGATATCAGCACTTTATTACAAAATAAGACTTTGATTAAATTATTTTGCCCAACTGTGGGCTAATGTAAGTGTTCTGAGCGCATTTAAAGCTAGTCGAAGCTAGGATTGGTAGCTTATGTATACTAAATGCATTTCAACCTAGGAGGTTTCCAATTTAGGCTGGGCCCATTGGAACATCACCCCATCATAAGTTGTGGTAGCTATGTATGTATCCAGAAACAGGCACAGTCAAAAGTTGGAACAACATCAATATTGTAATACTAGAAATCTCAACTCCCCGCTAGAAATTGCCATGCCTGGAGCTATTTCTCTGGGGTTACAGGAGAGGGGAGGCCCCTCATCTACTAGTTTTCACAGAGTGGCGGGTGGCGGTACCACCTCTCAGCCCCACCTCCTACCCAAAGGTGGCCCCAAATCCCCTCTGAAAAGGTAGGGTTCAGATATCAGCATAACAACCTACGAGACATAGGGTGGGGTGGAGAAGGTTTGGGAGTCTTAGATCAAATGTCTTAAATAAGGCAGGACCAGGTGTTCCCAGTACAAAACAGCTGGGAAGGACCTCCATAGACTCCCATTTTGGATTAGACCAGCACCAGGCATGAAAGAAGACTGTCCACAGCATTTGGATTAGTCATGGCAGTGAAGAGGAGAAGACACACAGCACAGGCTGTGCCTGGCAGGGAGTCTGGAGTTTCTGGTTTCCCAGTTCTGGAAGGCGTGAGCCAGGGGAGGGGCCTCCTGGTAGGGGGAGGGCGGGAATCTGAGGCAGGGCCCCAGTCAGCTATGCAAGGCTACGCAAGCAGAGGCAACACAGAACAGGAGGATCCCATCGCCCTCCTGGAGCTCGGGAGAGGAGATACTCCAGCTTTGATTGACTACTTCCACACTCCTGCTCGAAGATCGTAACTCCCATTTGCTATTCTGAAGCATCTGCTTATCCTGTACCCCAAGGATGGAACCACAACTAGGAGTGAAAATTGGCTGCTTCTTTGCCCTGCTGATTCTCACCCTGGTCTGTGGCCTTATTCCCATCTGCTTCAAGTGGTTCCAGATTGATGCCGCCACAGGTACAGCCCTGCCGCTGCCAGCCCCATAACCTCAGCCTGACTATGGCCATGTCACCTATCCTGATGCCTTGCTCCGAGGCTCTCACCATCCCCAAGCTGGGGAGATTGGGTGCCACATGCTTGCTCTTTTGTCACCTTTTCTATCTCATCGCCAACTGGATTGTAACTCCTCGTTTTCTTAGGTCGTCACCGCCGGGTCCTCAGCCTCCTGGGCTGCACCTCTGCTGGTGTTTTCCTGGGAGCAGGGCTCATGCACATGACTGCTGAAGCCCTGGAGGGAATTGACTCAGAGATCCAGAAGTTTAAGATGCAGGTGAGCAGCAGAAATGGTAAGCAGCAGGGCTGTGAGGCCAGAATGATGAGGGGGGAAGATGACAGAGCTGAGGACAAGGGTGGAAGGACAAGCAAGAGGACTCTTTCTGGCATGGTGAACACCAGTCACATTGGACTTTAGGGAAAGTGAGGGAGCTGAAGGGGCAGGACAGGAAGCTGAGCTGCTCCCCACCTGATTTCTGCTTTTCTCTCTCTAGAACAGGACAGAAAGGGAGGGAAATGCTTCTGATGATGCTGATTCAGCTCAGGTAAGTATCTCCCACCAGTCCCTCCCTAGTGGGGGAGGAGAACCTCCCGGACCCTTTTGAGGGGAGTATGTGAGGAAACCAGGGATCCCCTCTGCTCCTCAGCTCAGCACAGAGGAAAGGAGGAGCCCACCCAATCCATTTGGGTTTGTGGAACCCCAGAAAAAGCTCTGCTTTACTTTTTTGTTCTTTCTCCATCCCTTTGACATGCCTCACATTCTTTTCCCATATTACTAACCCTATTACTCTGGTGTCCCTTAGTCCCTCAGGGATTCTTCTCGTTGCTGTCCATACCTGCTCTTGGCTTCATTCCCCTGCCCTTCTTTATGCCCAATATGCTGCATCAATCTGGAAGCATCTGAAGCAGATGGGAATAAGGCCACAGACCAGAGGGAATGCCAGCGGGGCAAAGAGTTGGCCAATTCTTACTCACTAGGCATAGTCCCACATTTCCCATTCTCTTTAGTCTCCCACTCCCATGGACACCCAGTGTCCTTGCTTCTCTTCCCTTCCTACCTCACAGACCCTCTTTCTGTTCCTAGATGGAGTATCCCTACGGAGAGCTCATCATCTCCCTGGGCTTCTTCTTTGTCTTCTTTCTGGAGTCGCTGGCACTGCAGTGCTGTCCTGGGGCTGCTGGAGGAACGACAGTGCAGGAGGAGTGGGGTGGGACTCATGTCCTTGAACTCCACAGCCATGGACCCCCACCCTCACCCTCAAAGGGCCCCTTTCGGGCCCTCGTCCTCTTGCTCTCGCTCTCCTTTCACTCAGTGTTTGAAGGGCTAGCTGTGGGGCTGCAGCCAACAGTAGCAACCACCATTCAGCTCTGTCTTGCTGTCCTGGCTCACAAAGGGCTCGTAGTGTTTGGGGTTGGACTACGGCTGGTGCGAATAGGAACTAGGTCACGATGGGCCATGTTGTCCATACTGTCATTAGCTCTCATGTCCCCCATGGGCCTAGTCCTGGGGCTGGCTGTGACCCAAGGGGACTCTAAAGCGGGGCAGGGCTTAGCCCAGGCTGTGTTAGAAGGTGTGGCAGCCGGCACCTTTCTGTATGTCACCTTCCTGGAAATTCTGCCCCGGGAGCTAGCTGGCCCTGAGGCCCCTCTGGCCAAATGGGGCTGCGTAGCCGCTGGTTTTGCCTTCATGGCCTTTATTGCCTTGTGGGCCTGAGAGATTCCTGATTTTTCTGATGGGCCTATCTAGCATGGCCTTCCTACCCTTGGGAGACATTTCCCAAATGGGTTTGGCCCTCCACTGAGACTAAGTGACATTCATTAGGCATCACCCTCATGAACTGGACCACAGCTTTCTCCTACATGAGAATCCATTTCTCCAGGACTGAGAAGAGGATGTTTAGGTTGAGTGCCTCTAAATTGGAGAATTGATATGAAGACCATCACTCTAGATTTAACTCTTGTCCCATTTTTGCTACTGTGTATAATAAAATGTCTATTTTACCCTTCCCCTTCAGTCATGCTATACTTCATTTCTCCAGGTGGCCTAGGAGCTGCCTGCTACAGGAAGTGATGGAGTGGGGAATGGAAAGGCTGACTCTTGGATATTGTATTTTCTTCTGGAATCCAGGCCCCTAGCCATTCTGCCAGTTGCAGGCCATGCCCTCCACACATGGGAGCATTGCTTAAATTCCAGCAACCTACTCCTGCCTTGCCCACAGGTGTTGAGAAACTGAGCTGGAGTTCCCAGCATTTAGAGAGAAGAGGTGTAAAAACAGAAACCACGGGATCTAGATTTTTTCCTATGCTAACCACACCCACTCCACTCCCAATAGCTATTATTGGCCAGCCACAGTGTGTCCAGCAGACTCTTGAGATCAGGCTAAATAGAGCCTCCTTCCATCTGGTTCCTATTTTTCACACTGAGCCCTGCGTAGCCTCAAGGATGCTGTGGCTCTTCTTTAAGCCTCTGTCTCCATCCAGCGGCCTTGTGCTGAGGGATTAAGAAGCAGTGTGTTTGGAGAGGGAGAAAGGCGCCAGATAAATGCCTAGGGTGATTACCGGGTTTTGCCACAACTTAGTGGCTTTCCTGTTGCCTGCTCTACCTGCCGCTCTGCCTCCAGCCCCTCCCCACTAGGCCATCTTTCAGTGTGAGGAACCCCTACAATGTGTTGCTTCTCTTAAAAACTATGAAGGACAAATACAAAGCTGATTATCTGCTGTTGCCCAGTGCCCTGACCCATGAAATGGAGGAATATCTCAGACTTCGTGGAGAAGGAGGGGAGAGAAGATGCACCCCATGAGCTCAGTCGCTCTTCCCACTTTGCCCCTTCTATCTGATACTCTCAGTGCGGAAGCCCAAGTCATCTTCACGTGGACAAAGTCTCCTGAGTGTCCTTGTCACAGTTGCCTCCTGTCCATCGATTGCCCTCCCCACAAACTAAGATACGCATACCTTCTCACAAGCCCAGCCAACGAACCCAGGCATGAGTGAGAAGGCAAACTTGAGGCAAAACTAAAAATATCCGATACAGGAAACAAGTTCGCCAAAGCACCATCCCATTCTGTTTTCTCTTCAGCATGAAGTAATGGATTTCATTCTCCAGACAGTGCCTCACATGTAATAATCACAGCAGAGTCTCCACATGGAGCACCTGCTGTGTGCCAGGTGCTGTACTATCGCCCTCACAGACACTGTCTCGCCTTCGTGACCCCACCAGGTAGATCTTATCCCCATCGCAAGTGGAGGGAAGCACATGCAGAAAAGGTAAATAACTAGATCGCATAGCTAGCTGGGCTTCCAACCCGTGTTTCTCTGATTTTAAGGAAAGCTCAAATATCCAGATTCTCTCCTCCCTTACCTTACCTTTACCTCCTGATCTTATGTGTCAGGGGCTCAGAGGAAGCGGGAGCACATTGGAGAACTGAGGCAAGTTGCATAAAGGGAGACTGTAGGGAGGTGTGGGCAGGGTTTGGACAGAGCCCAAACAGGACAGGTTTGGACAGACGGTGGTGCAATAGCCAAGGGCTGAGCAGCAACAATGCTGTGTCTGAGGCTGAGCCTGAACAATGCTGCTGCCCAGGCTGAAGAGGAGGGAACGGGGAGCAGAAACTAGAGGGGGCTGTCCAGTAAGCCCTGCGGCCTTTGGTGGAGAGGTACACCCAGCCCACAGGGACTTGACCAGGAGGAAGCCAGAGGATGACCCTCCTCTTCCTCTCTGTCATCTGCTGCCAGCATCTCCTCTTGGTCATGCTAACTGAAGCCAAAGGACAAAAACATCTGATGGTCCGTGGAAGATAGGTCACCTTCGTGAGGCACATCAAGAAATCTGGACGGGCAGATCCCTCATGCCATCCAATCCCTGCTGCCGTCCACCGCAGTGGTCTCCCCAGGACTCTGAGGGGGGGGTGAAGTGGAAGGGATACAATTATACGGTCATTAGCTATTTCAGGGACAGAGGATTTGTAGGACTACAGAAAGAAGACTTGAGGAGAAGGACATCAGACTCTGGGGCTCTTCAGATGTTTCTGGGTCACCTATGCTATCAGCGTCAGAGGGAAATGAGCAGAGGGTGGGAGATTTCAAGCACGGGTGAGTCATGCACTTTTTGCCTCCTCCCATCCCGGGAGCCCTTACATTCACCTTCAGCCACCTCTGCTTTCAGCCATCAGTGCTTTCTCTCCTTCATGAGCACTTCCTTTCCTCTCCCAACAACTTACCAACCCCAACAGGAACCATCTTCAGTTCGAACCGTATCGTTGCAAGAGCGGGAATAAAGCTAGAGAATGGCTCCTTACAACCTCAGGATCAGGGCGCCTGGGTGGCTCAGTTGGTTAAGCGTCTGCCTTTGGCTCGGGTCATGATCTCAGGGTCCTGGGGTGGGGCTCCCTGCTCGGTGGGGAGTCTGCTTCTCCCTCTCCCTCTACCCCTCCCCCCTGCTCATGCTTTCTCTCTGTCTCTCTCTTTCAAATACATAAATAAATTTTTTTAAAATGAGGATCAAATAAAAAAAGGACCAACCAGAGCATTTTCCAAAGCTCTGAATCCCCAGCCAGGAGTCTGAGAGGGCTATAAGGGAGCAGATGAATGTGACTTCAAGTGAGTTGGCAGTGAGAAGGATGGAATGAGAATGGGCATGAGAACCACGGACTGGAGGGAGAGCTGAAGTAGTTGGGCCAAGACAACTGGAAACCAGAGTCACAAGCGAACCTTAACTCATTCAGCCTTAAGAAATAGGTTATAACTGAAAACATTTAGAATCATTAAAGTTGAAAAAAAATATGAGGAAAGATGCCAGTTAGGAAAAAGGGTAAGAGAAGAAGCTAGTTGGAATAGTCACAAGAGAATTTATGTGGAACAGTTTTCAAGTCTCCTGAACCCCTGGGTCCTTTCCCCATCCCTTATTCTGCACCCCCACACATGTATATTTTACATATTTAAATGGAAAAAAAAAAAAAAAACACAGAAGAATGGGACCTCCAACTGCTCTCTCACCTAGAGCCAGCTTTCCATTCTTGCACCAATAAATGGTTCTCTGAAGTAACCCTTTGGAGCTCCCCCACCTTCCTTTGTATACAAGCCGAGGCTTGGGTTTTTGCAGTTGAGAAGAGTTGAGGCACAGCATCAAAGAGAATAGAGGTTAGTGAGTATCCTGGGGCAGGATGGGAGGTCAGCCAAAGACCAGCACCTATGAACAAAAGGCATCCAGGAACAAAACCACAGAATTCCAGGCTAACTTGTGTGACAGTTTACCCACTTCACCCCTCCCCTGAAGGACAGTTTTCCAGTGTCTTGCCTCCCTCACAGGAAATAGTGCTCTGGCTCCTGACTTTGGGTGATAGAGTACAAAGAACAGTTGCCAGAATTGGAGTGGGTTGGTATGTGTGAGTGGGAATGTGCCAACTGGCCAGACACCCTCATATTCCCTGCCCCTGGACCTCAGGGAGGGGCCTGTGGCCACTAGCAAAGGTGAAACAAAAGGGGTGTAGACAGGGTTGACACCCTTAGACCCCAGTCTGCAGGGATGCTTAAAGAGGCCAGTTGTTGATGATTTCCTTTTTATTTCAACTTCGTTACTATCTTTAGATATATTGAATGTCAAATACAGAATGCATTCTACTTTTACTATATAGTTATCCAATTTGGGGAAAATTGTAACGTGGGTGAGGAGAGAGGTGCAAACAACCTAATTGCTCTGGGCACCATTTACCCTGACCACACCCCTGACCTCTAGTCAGAACTGATTCTCACTTTCCTGTTAGTCCCCAAATCTCTCTAGAAAGGTGGTGTCTCCCACGGTAGCATTTCCCTTAAGTATGTAAAGGAGTGCCCTTAAAGGTTAATATCTATCCCTCCTGCTGCAGTTTCACTGTTTTGTATGTAACTTCAGAGAATCACTCTTTATTTATTTTTTAAAATATTTTATTTATTTATTTGACAGAGAGAGATCACAAGTAGGCAGAGAGGCAGACAGAGAGAGGGAAGCAGGCTCCCCACTGAGCAGGGAGCCCGACACGGCGCTCGATCCCAGGACCCTGAGGGCTCGATCCCAGGACCCTGAGATCATGACCTGAGCCAAAGGCAGAGGCTTGAACCACTGAGCCACCCAGGCACCCCAGAATCACTCTTTAAAATCTCCTCATGAATCCAGAATTTTCACGCTGACCCCACGAGGGTCTCATCACCATATTCTTCTAGTTATATTCTCCTTCCCAGAGAACTCTGTCTTAGCTATCTTGAGCTTCTGTCCCTGAAGTCAGGAAAACACAGCCCTTGAGAATGACAGTAGGAGAGAAACAGGAGTCCTAAGCCTGAAGCAGAGACAATAAGTAGGGAGTTTGTGGTTCCGCTTCTATGAAGTCTGCTCACCTCTCTCCTGAGCTCTGATCTTAAGAACAGGCAGGAGCCACAGACCACTCCCTCCCTATGTAGTTACTACATAGAATCACAAAGAACACTGAGAGATACCCGAAGGGAAGCAGGCCCTGGAGAAAGTTAGGAAGAACCATGCCATCCACAGGAGGGCGCTGCACCCCAATGGGCTAGTGGGGACTGGGACCAACACAGTAAAGAGGTCAATCAAGGACAGCAAACCCCCTCTGCTTCCTCCCAGCAGAGAGCATCTCTCCCTCTTCCTAACTCTTGGGTTTCTTGTGCTGACACAACTATAGGAGAGAGACACACAGTCAACACCCACTTCATACACCAGCTCCCAGCAGATAAACACACACTTTCATTTCCTCCCAATTCTGAAGATTACCTTGCTAACAGTGTTTTCTGGCAAACATGCTGAGAAGACCTGCCTTCCCTTCCATAATGTACAACACCTTTGTTTGGTTTGTTGGTTTGTTTGTTTTAACTAGGCTTCACACCCAACATGGGGCTCAAACTTGCAACCCTGAGATCAATAGTGGAAAGCTCTATGGACTAAACCGGCCAAGTGCCCCTCACAACAGCACCTCTTGCGGGTCAAGGCTGTTGTTCATTGGAGTTCTCTGACTTTTCCTCATGTTTTGTTTAACTAGGAGCTAATTGGTCCAGTGATTCCAATTATGCTCTCTTTTCTTTAGGGTGGCATTTAAGCACTCTTTGCCGCCTGCCCTGCGTGCGTTCACCCAACACCCTTGCCATCAATAACTAGCTCTAGAACTCTGCGAGTCACTTAATACCCCTGCCCCCTTCTGATCCTGGCCTACTGCATTTAAAATAGACTCAGGCCTATGAGAGAGTGATGAAATGCTCAAGAGTCAATAACATATTCCATGCCTCACTTCCATGTCAGTGTGTCAGCACCAGACATCAAGCCACATTATAGTCCTCAGCTCATTGAGGAAAGCATGTCATTGTCTGTGGAGGTTCTATAAAGTAACCCAGCAAGTGGCCTTGTAATATTCCATCCATGGTACTCTTACCAATAATATAAAGTGCCTTCTCGTATTTTACTTCTTGTGCCCCCAAGAGCCCAAGAATCAGCCTGCAACAGTCACAGTATCCAAAGTCTTCTCGATGAGTATTGTGCAGACTTGTTGAAACACTTCTCAGAGAACCACAAACATAATCTAATCAACACCCCATGTCCTTGGATTCATGGGGGAGGAGAACTCCTTAGAGGAAATCCTTCTTTGTCCTATTACTCTCCTGAAGGAGTCTTCAGACTGGGACCAGCTATGAGCAAACCAATCTCTCTAGTAACTGGGTGAGGCCTGGCCTACTCATTGCACTGAACCATCTAAAATGGAATCTAGGTGCCCCCTAGGGAGGATCACCTGCAGGAAGGTGATCACAAGACGTCCTTGGACACTTCGGTTGGCATTCCATACTTCCTTCTTAAGATCATGATGTCGGTGATATCTCTGACCTCCTATGGCATTTCTCAAGGATCTATAACCAATAAGGAAGTCTCATAAGACCTAAGTAGCTCCTTTCTTCCCAAAACTTGGAAATACTATCAATGTCAAGGGCAATACCATCCTATTGGACTAGGGGCCTTTGACTCTGTAGTCACATAGGGACACAGGGAGCCAGGCCCTATCTAAGAAGAGAATGTGAGTTGGGCGGTAGGTTGGGGGGGGAAGGGGCATGATGCAGGCATACTCAGACAAAGAATGGCACTCAGTTCCTCTACAGTTTATTGTTACAGCAGAAGTCGTGGGACACAGGAGGGCACCCTTCCACACATAACACAGTGTGAGCCGAGCCCCAAGATAGCCCTTCCCACCCCTATGCCAAGCCCCAAGCAGCCCTGCCCCAGCTTAGCTCCCTCCCCCTCCCACTCTAGACACACTCTGTCTAGACAGCTACCAAAGTTAGTGCAGCCAATGGCCCCAGGCCCCTTCCTATTGCCCCTGCTCCAATCCTTCCCTCATACTTGTTCATTGCCCACCACTTCCCATTCCAACTTCCGTTTCACACACCAGATGTTTCTATCTCATCCTGAGGACCACTAACCCACCAGCAAGCCTCCTCTGACACACATTCATTTAGGCCCATACTCTTCAGAGGTCTGAAGTGTTAATGAAAAGCCGTATCAGCTTTGGTGAATGGAGTCCCAGCCCCAAGTCCCCTACTCTTGCAATGGGATAAGTAGGGAGAGTCTGATGGAGGCACCATGGGGCAACTACAACCACCTCTTATCCCTTATCTATGGACACCTAGATTAGGGAGAGGGGACACATACCCTCTCCACCTTAACATCAAAATGAGGGAGAGGGATAATTTCAGGGTCTGGGTCCCTAAGAGATATTAGGACATCTCTCCCAGGATCTGAGGGGAATCACAGGTTAGAGGTCAAGGTTAGGGTAGCAATCAAAGATCAAGATCATCTCCCCACATGATCTGCCCATCTTCCCTTACTCTGGCCCAGTGCCCTATGCACCTCCCAGGTTAGTGCTGGGGGAGGTGAGGGCTGGGTCGTACACCAGGGCAACAAAGGTCATTCAACAGGAGACCTCCATGGTATGCCCCGGGGGCCCTGAAGGGAGAGTCCCAGACTCGCTGCTCTGAGACAGGGTGCGAGAGCGGGACCGGTTGCCATCAATGGACGCTGCACTGGTCAGGGAGGCTGTGCGTGATCGTGACAGGCGAGTCATACAGGATGAGGCCACTGTGGAGACAGAAGCATAAGCGGCAGGCAGAAAGGAGGTGGGAAAGAGAGGCTGGCAACTCCGAGTGGGGTACTTGGGTGGGGATGAGAGTGACAAATGGGGATGTGGGTGGGGGAGGAAGGGGTCCATGAGTTGGCAGACGGTGGTAAGCTTCAGAACTAGCCTGAAATGGTTCCTCCCACTCAGTGCCCATCCCTCTTCCTGTGCAGCAATCTCTTGCTCTCACGATAGCCTCTGACCCCCATACTCACTATAGCCCATGCCTTGCAGGAAGTACTTGAAGGCCTCGGTCAGCTTGCCTGGCTGTGGAAATAAGATGAGCAGAGGGGGACAGACAGTGAGATGAGGTTCGAAGCCAAGATGGAGCCCAAGACCATGGCGGGTTGGGGGTGGGGTGAGTGGCAAAGAGTATAGTTCAGTGTCGCTAACATCCCGTCTCATAGAGGACAGTGGTACTCACCTGAGTCAGCTGGGGCTGACCTCCAGAGTCGGCCATCTGGTCAGGAGATGGAGACAGCCATACAGAAGAAGTGATACACACATAAATAAAAGCAGCCATGCCAAGAGGTAGGAAAGGTTCTCTCTTCCCTAGCTTCCCCACTCCAGGCCCCAAGGGTTTGTGGTCTTTATCCACCCTGCCTGCTCCTGTGTGGGACCTTGAAGGCCTAGAAGCTGAACCTAGAGAGTATCTATGGCTCCAGACAGGGGGTCAGGAGTCAGGCGGGGACAGGAGTCAGGCAGCGCCTGGAGTAGGGTCACTGACCTTGAGAAAAGAGGTCTGGGTGGGGTCCAGCTTTGAGTTACACTCCACCTAGTATAAGCAGGAAGCTGAATGAATAACGTTATACTCCCTGTGGCCTCTCCCATCCAAGGGACCCAGGGACCCGGATCGCAGTTCCTTCCCCATCAGCCCCATACCCATTTCATTCTTAGGCCCCACAGTTGCTCTCCCAGTTCCAAACAGAGCTTGCCTCTTGGCAAGATACCCCTCTGACCACCGGCCAAGGACTCCAACCCTCCCTTGCCCACCCCAAAATTCTCTACTGACCACTGCATCTTCATGGGGTGCTTGATCTCCTACCACCAGCATCACAGGGCACCTAGAGACATAGTGTCAGAGGGAGAAGGTGAGCCCCCACTATGCCCTCCGCTGCCTCCCACAAGAGCAGCTGGAAATTGTTCAGCTCCAAAGAGGAAACAGTCTTCTGAACCCCACTAACCCTTCCAAGACAACCCAAAAGGGTAAGACTAGAAGGTGGGATTTGCTTCCTAGGATAGTGTGGGAGGTGACGAGAAAATTCCCTGTTAAAACACTCTCCTTCTTCTAAAGAATGTAAGCATCTAGGGAAGATCCAGGGAGAGAGACAAAGCTTTACTCTTAAAGTCTTACTTGAAGGTGACAGCACCTCCACGCTCAAGGTTCAGGTCTCGGCGACTAGAAAGGGGTTCAAAGAAGAGCAGGAATTTTAGGCAGTTCCTTCCCTGAGGAAGCTGTCTTCCTTCCAAAAATTACAGTCAACTATTAATAATTGAAAGTGGGAACCAAAGGGGAAAGTGGCAGGCAGGCCTCAAATCCCTGCGGCCACTTGGAACCCAAGTCCCTGGCAAGAGGGCAGTGAAGGCAGAAGAATCATCTCTCTTCTGGGAATCCAAAAACCCAAGGGAAGTAAACAAGAAAAAGGGGGACATCTCCTTACAATTCATCCCATGGGGTCTGGCCCACAGCTGCCCCAGTTGCACACCAGACCCTGCCCTCCCTGTGATTGTTCTGTGTGATTCCCCAATCTCCCTGTCCTCCTCCCGCCCGTGACCCACGGCTGCTGCTTCTACCTTGCTCTCCCGTGCGCACACACATGCACCACACACTCACTTGTTGTAGCTGTTCCAGTAAAGTTCAATGTTCTCCAGGTTGGGTGCATGTGTAATGATATTTCTGTACTTTTGTACTAACTCAGAATTTCCAGAAAGCTCCTCCTGAAGGAAAGAAAAGGGAGAAATAGGGTTGAGAAGAGACGTCACCAGTTATAGGACGAGAAGAAGCAAGCCTTCTTTCTTCCCCAGATCCTATCCCACCTAAAGAAGTCGCTCCAAGCATTCAAGCCCCTGTCAGTCCCCTCCACTTCTTCCACCTTCCACAACCACTTACCTGGCTGAAAAGATGTCCAAGAATCATCTCCGGAATGGAAGAGGTAAGACCTGTTAGCTATGAGGAAAGGATGGGTGAGCAAGCTCAGGATACTATGAGGAGAATGGACCCAGGCTAAAAAGTCACACGTCTTTCCTGCTCCACTCCCCTTCCCAAGAGGGCCCTCCCACCCTGGACCTCAACACACAGGCCCCTCCAAACCTTGTGGGCTGCCCAATCCATCCAACCCTTGGCATTGGGATCAATGTTGATGAGGACAAGACCCTCAACCGTATCTGGGTGGGTAAGCTGCGAAGTAGCAGAAAGAAGGGAAATCAGAGACTGGGCAGGGCCTTATTCCCTTCCCACTGAGCTCCAGCCAGTTTTAGGCTCCCATGGGCCCTGCTCCCCACCCTTATACCCAAGTCCTCCCCACAAACACACACTAGCAAACAATATTCTAATCAGTCTGCCATGGGCCTTACACCTGCCTTTCCCTTGTCTGGTTTGGTTTGGTTTGAATTTCTTACAGCATATCGTGACAGGATATAGGCTCCAGCTCCAACACCAACTCCAATTATTGTGGAGAAACTGTGGAAGAGAAACGTCTCTCTCACCGGCCCTGGTGTCCAAAAGTTTGGCCCTTCAAACTCGTCACCTCCCTCCCAAGGCCACATGCGCAAAGGACAGAACGCAACCTTCCCTGGAGGGGTGCAAAAAAAGGAAGGTGCCGAGGAGCTAACCACTGATACTGGTAGCCAGCGAAGGTCCCTGAAATCTACTTCAGCTGTCTCTTGGGGAGCTAGTATCTTGAAGAGTAACACCCATCCACCAGCCAACCAGACACTTCTCCTACAGAGCTCTGTGTCCATTTTTAATTCTCAGGAGCTAGTTCAACTTGTTCTGGTTTAGTTCCTGGTTCCTCGTGAGGAACCAGGAAGAAGAGAACTTGAAGCAAGATGGGGGTAAAAAAGACATAACTTCGGTGAACAATAGGGAGAACGGGGGAAAGAGAGCAAAAGGTGAACCCAGCTGCCCAGAGCTCAGGTGCCCAGGAAAAGCTGAGCCAGGGCCAGAGCCCGGGGAGTCGTCCAGCACACCGAGTGTGTACCACCACGGCTCTCCAGAGGCTCACCAGGCTCTCCCTTCCTTCTCCCACTCTCCCTCACACCCAGGGCTTCCAGGTACCAGGTGTGTGTCTGGAGGAGGGAAAGTGGGAGGAAAAGAGACAAGTCTATCTGGCTCCTTGGGCTTCTGTCACCCCTCCTCTTCCTCTCTACCTTCCAGATCCGAGAAGCCCCTCCTCAGCCTGAGGCAGGGCCACGCAGAGCCGCTTCCTCTTCCTGCTTCTCTCCGTCAGGACTACATTGCTGACTCAAGTCAATTTCCAAACTCATCCCTCTTCTTCTCAACAGTCAGGTGGAGGCACAGAGGAGGTAGGATCTATCTAGGCCAGAGACCACAGCCTGCCCGGGAACCCTGGCGGACATAGGAGTTCTAAGGGCCCCCTTGTGCTGGGCAGAAAACTCTGTTTTTGAGGGGTTCCCAGGCCTCTCACTTTAAGTACTGCAGGATACAAGGGATCATGTCCGCAAGCTGGTCCAGAGATGGGTACTGATATCTGGGGAAGAGAAGAACGTTAAGGAAAACACCAAGCTGCCCCCAGTGCCTGCACCTCAGGGTGCCCCACTCACCCTCTCCCAGAGTCTCCACTGTCCCCCCATTCCTCCTCCTCTGGTCCACTCTTCCCCACCCCTGCCCTGTGCCTCCAAGCATCGTGAGGAGGGAGGGAGCTAAGTCTCACCCCAAAGGGAACACAGGAGCCCCCTCTTCCATTCCAGGGGCATCCACGTGAACCCGCACGAAGTTCTGAATGATTTCCTGCATATCCCCGAATTGAAACAGCGGCTGGAAGCAAGATTTATCTAAACAGAATCCCCACCACCCCGACAGTAGAATCAGCCAGGGAAAAGCATCCCCAAGTCAGAACGCACCCTTTTTTATGCCATAGTCAGGCCAGGACAGAACTCCCCCTTGATATGCCACATGGCTCCCTTCCTGCCAATGCTGACCCTTTCCCCTCCCTTGGGGTTTTACCCTTCCCACCTTCCCAGAAAGGAGCGGGAGGGGAAGCTCAGGTCCTTACAGTTGAGTCCCACATCATGGTAGGTGAGTATCGCTGGGCGTTTGGGTTTGGGGGTCCCATAGACAGTAAAAGTGACAGAGCCATAAGGGGTCTCCACGGAGTGAGTCTGCAGAAAAACAGGTCACCATTAGGGAGAAGTTAGGCTGAGAGGAAAAAGAGGCAGGAGAAAGGTGCCCACAAAAGTCCCATAAAAGTCGGGGAGTTGGGGTGGGGAGGGGCAAAGAGAGAAGACAGGAACAAAGAATTAGAAATAGGATCAGCAAGAATTTGGTGCAGGTAAATAAAACAGGAGAAAATGATTCTGAGGATGGAAAAGAATCGTAAAGGATGGGAGAGCACCAAAGAACTCTGAGAAGGAGAAAGAAAGGAAAAGGAGAGGTGGGGAAGGGAAAGGGTTGAAATAGAAGGAAAGGGAGCAGAGAGCAGCCCTCTCTTTACTGGGAAAAAGGAGAACCCCTCCTACCACCCTGGGACTGCTCCCAAGCTGTTACCTGTCCCTGGTCCAGGAGGATTCGGGCAGCTAACTCAGCCTCCTGGAGAGACACACATACATACATACACACACACACACACACACACAGAGATAGCCACAGAGAGACACAGCCATGTAGAGTCACAGATGGAGAGACAAACACAGAAGAAAGGTTCGCGAAGAGACCAACCGAGACAAAAGACAAAAGAGATGACAAAAAGAGACATGGAGAGGATGAAGGTTAGTGTAGTGACAGGACAAAGGCCTGGACTCCCCTTGTGGTCTATGGGGGAGAGACATGGGTACAGGTGGAGAAAACAGGGCTGTGGGTTAGAATGAGATTATGGGTTTGGGAAGGCAGGAGGTGATGGGGATGCCTGCAGGTCTGGAATTTGGGCCTGGGAGTCAGGGGTCTCTAATAACCTTGGCCATCTCAGGCATCTGCCCCGGCAACAGCGGCTTCTCCTCGGTGATCTGCACCTCCTGCAGCTCCGCCATGGTGGCCTGGCAGGACGAGGAAACACCACGAGTAGGGAGGTGGCCTCCACACCCGCCCATCTCAAGCACCTGGCTTCCTCTCCACCCAGGGCAATGCGGGGTGCAGAGGGCCCCAGAGCTGACCACCTCAGGACACACACAGAGCCTTTCCTGCCCCCCAGCTCCACATCCAGGCCGCTGGGAAGGAGGGCTGGTGGCAGAGGACTCAGGATACCACTTCTCTTCCGACTAGTCATCCCCACGGCTGGCCCTCAACACCCACGCCTCAGAAACCCCCTCCCCTGGCCTGGATGGAAATACTAGGGTGAGGCAGGAGTCCAACTTTGGATTTCCAGGCTGTATTCAGGGGCCACCCTACACTCCCAGAGTTAGGGAGGTATGAAACTTGTGGCTCAATGACTGGGTACTCCAAAGATACCCAGGGATGGAACAGTGAGAGTTCATAATTAACTGTGACCTTCAACTAAGCCTCAAGGTCAGCAGCTCAGAGGGAAAGGGGCTAAAAATGACCTAAGTATCATGACCAAGAAGGGGAGAGGGAAACAAAAAGAACTAGGGGCACCTGTGTCCAACTGACCCAATGCTTCCTTCCCTTCCTCCCAAGACTCTCTTAGCATACATTCAACATTAGTGGGGTGGTGAGGAGCAGAACACCTGTGCAGATGGCAGTTAGGAGCCTGCAGCCTGGGGGTGGGGTCACTTACTGGGCTCCTATTGGCTCGATGCAGTGGGGTTAGGGGTCAGGGTTCTCCTCCTGGCTCCAGGGTCTGAGAAAACAAGGCAATGAGGTGAATGACATGGGAGGCAGACGCTGGGTCTTTTAGAGACAGAAAGCCTCAGCCAAGATCTAGACGACGTGGGTCACTAACCCTCCCTAATCTGTACGCCTGAGTCCAATGAACACGTCTTCTCTAGGCTTCAGCTAAATCAATACTGGCTGGAGGGGCCTGCGGGGCAACATGGAGAGCAGGTATCATCAGTCCAGGCTGGGGGAGGAGAGAAGGAAGTGCTGATGTGGAGGAAAGAGCGTGGCTTGTGTCAGAACCTCCGGATTCTAGTCCCGGCTTTGCTGCTAAGGGTGTGACCTTGGCCCACTCTGTTACTTCCCTTGGCTTCAATTTCCTATTTGCAAACTAGAAGTGGGGACTAGGGGATCCTCAAGATTTTTTGACAGCTCTCGAGTGAGATGAGGATAGCTGAGCATGACTGTTTCCCAGTTAAACATTTAAAAACAGCATTTAAAAAGCCCCGTTTCTTCGCGTCTCTCCTCCTCCCTGTCTCGGTGTGGGTCCCGCGAGCGGAGAAGGGGAGGGAGGGCGGCCCCACAGTCTCCTCCCAGCCTCCCCGACGACCCGCAAAGGCCGAGCGCCAGCTGGGAAGGGATGAGTAGGACTGGCGAGATCGACCGGGCCCAGCACCCGGGACCTGTCCCTACAAGTCCCGACGCTGTCCGTCCGCGTGGGGACCAACACCCCCGCGCGGCCGGCGAGGAGCACCCTGGACCCTGGACACAACCTCGCGCACGCCCCAAACACGCCCTGCCGCTCGCGGAGCCTCCGCCTTTGTGCGCCACAGCCCAGCGCCCCCTCCTTGTGGGCCTGTGCCCGCCAGCAGTCAGCTCGGAGGGATTGGGATCCAACCGCCCACCGGCCCGGCTGGCGCCATCCAGGCCCAGCAGCCCCTCGCCCGCCCCTCCCCCTACCTGCTGCCGCCGCGGCCGCTTCCACCTTCACTTGCCTTTGACTCTCCGTCCCGCCCGGCTTGGGCTCCCCACAGACCCGCCCCCGGCCCGCCCCAGCCCGCCCACGGGCCGACAGCTCCCTGCAGATCCGCCCCAGACCCCCAGTAAACACGCCCCCCCTTTTACCCCGCCCCAGGCTGTCTGCGGCTCAGGGAGGGGCTGTGCTGGGGGCCCGAGGGTTACTCCGAGGAAAGAAACTGCTGGGTGCCTCCACTCTCAGCTCGCGCTCCCCACCACATCCCCCGCAACCGGGCGGTAGTGGGGTGTGCGGGGATCCCTGAGTCCTGCAGGGGATCCCCACGCCCGCCCTCAACACCGCCCCCACCCGTGACCTGGATCTGCCTATCAGACTGTGGTTCTTTCCTTCGCCCCCAGACTCAGTAGTGGGGACGGGTAGTAAGGAGGCGAACCCAGGGTGCTGGCACCCCATGATTCCGACTCGGCTTGCGGGTAAACACAAGCTAGGTTAAGGGAGGAGGAGGTGGGAGGGAATAGCCGCTGAGGAGGCGAGGGTCTCGCCGCCTGGAAGGGGCAGGTATGCCAGCACCAAAAGAGCGGGGCAAGGGTGGGGGGCCGTCGGGGGCGCAGGAGTTTCAACTTCGGGGTGCCCAGGGTGTTGGTACCTCCTCTCTCTGCTGCGTCCCGACGCCTGCTCTCGGCTGCTCCCTGAGAAGTTGGAAAACAAGGCGGGGAGGGGGGGCGGGGAATGCGGGGGGGGGCCCCCCGCTATAAATAGCGGGAGATCGCAGGAGGGGGGGAGAGGATAGCCAACTGGGACTCCCGGGTCAAGGCCCCAAGGGGGGGCGGAGGAGGGGCCAGGGACCCCCAGGGGCTCCGACTCTAGGGTAAACAGGCGCGGGGGCGGAGTTAACTCTGCGGGGGTGGAGTGGGGGCTTGGGGAGGACGCTGTGTCCCGGGCTGGAACCCAAGAGACCCTGTGGCTTCGGGGCTAACCCCTCCTAGTCCGGCCCAGAGAAAGAGGGTGAGACCAGCTCGGTCCGGCTGAATCTTAGGGCCCAGGCAGTTGTTTCTCGGGGACTGCTGTGTGTCTCTCCAGGGCCTGGGGTGGGTTTGCCATCCTAGCCTCCTCACTCACCCTGTCCTCCCCCAACAGTAGATGCACCCTCCCTGTGGCCCTAGAGGAAGGCCACTCGGAATGGAATAGTTGGGGGCGGGGGGTGGGGGGGGATTGCGTGGGGTTCCGAAGTTGTCTTAAGCACAAGGAAACCAGATTGAATTTCTCCCCCACCTGCACCCTTCCAGCGCCCCCTCCCTGCCAGGGTCCCCACTCCATCTTCCTTCGGCCTGGTTACCATTTCGGGGGCTGGGCGGCAGGCCAGTTGGGAACAATGGCCAATGGAATTGGAGCTGCCAACCGCAACACCAGCACAGACTGCCACCCCAAGACCCCCAAGTTGCCCTCCCCCCTCCTGCCTGGGAACCACCCCACCACCACCACCACCCTCCCCACCCACACCCCCTTCCCCTCCAAGGAACATCAATGCCCCTTTCATCCCCACTTGGCAGGGTCTATTGGAAAGAAGGAGGGGCCAAGAGGGAGGAGGTGACCCAGAGTAGGAGAACTGGTCAGGATCAAACCGGCTTTCAACAACCTCACATCTAAAGGACCCCCATACCTTCTCCCAGTTTGGAGCACGGAAGTTTTCCTCTGTTCCCTTACCCCACTCTCTTCATAACTGTTTCCCTCAGAAACTGGCCCAGAAGCTGGGCACCCTGGCAGCTTGCCTAGTCCCCTCTCCCCTCTGGATGCCAGTTTAACACTCTCCTGGACAAGGAAAAGCTTGCTGGCATTGGGATAGTAGATAAAGCTGTGTAGGACAGGAGAGAGATCTCACCAGCCCTCCTGGAGCTGGGGAAAAAAGAATGCCCAGAGCAAGATCCTCTACCTTCCCTGCCATGATCTCAGATGTGTCTAAAGTAGTCTTACTTGGAGTGGGGGAGGGAAGGACCTGGAGGTTCCAGCATCTAAATTCGTCTCTGGGTCAGGATGACTCAGGGGGAACCTGATAAGGGGCCTACGCAGGGGCGTGTGGCGGGTAGGAGGTGGGAAATTTCCACTGGGATTTGTTTGCTTCAGTCGCCTAGGGGTCTCAGACTCCCAGAGGCAAAAGTGAGGCAGAAGCCCTAAGGTAGGGTTCTTCTCCACCAGGGCAGGTCCCAGGACAGCTCAGCTCTAAGTGGCCCAAGCAGGGTAATCTCTAACTTCCTGCCCTTGGGCCAGAAGCAGCTGCAAACTATACCTTCAGTGAAGCGACAGTTTTAAGTACCTACTGTGTGCAAGCCAGTGTATGCATGCAATTCCGAGAATTGTGACAAGTAGTCATACATGATCTCTCTAGAAGTTTATGGTGGAGTAGGTGGGAGAAGTAATAAATATGGGAAATGTTAAGAAAAATGATGCTTTTACAAGATTGTTTAGGCAATAAATCCTATGGCAATCATTTCCCACCCTTCTCAAGTGGGAGATCAGAGATTTTCATTCCCACTTGATGGTTTTAGTATCTTCTGATGGAGACAAACCATGAATTCAGCAATACTTTTAAATGAGTTTGTAGAGAATTTTTTGTAGTTTGTAGAGAATTTGTAGAGAATTCTTTTTTTTAAAGATTTTTATTTTTAAGTCATCTCTACATCCAAAGTGAGGCTCGAACTTAAACCCCAAGATCAAGAGTCACATACTCTACTAACCAAATCAGCTAGACACCCCAGTTTGTATAGAATTCTGATAATGATAACACCTATGTATATAGTAATATCTATGTGTGCAAAGCATATTATTTTTTCAGTTGATGATCAGTGTTCTGTGTACATATAGATTCCAGGGGTCCTTGCAATAATTCAGAAATCCTTTCTCCAGGAGACTACAGCCTACAGGCTAGGAACCATTATCTTGGTATAATTCAGAGGAGGAAAAGGGTTTTGTTCCCATGGTATACCACCCCATGAGGAATACAACCATAGTGTATTTGAGTGGGAGAGAGGAACGTTGTATCCAGGAAGAAAGAGAGCATGAGGGAAAGTTTGAGAGCAGAAATACACAAGTTACTTTGAAGAATTGAATATTAACTACTATGTGCAAGATATTTCCTATATACTATCCTACAGTACTATTATTGTCCTCACAGTACAGGTGAGGAACTGAATGAGGCTCAGAGATTTCTGTAACAGAAGCTTTAGTCGCTTGCCAAAGGTCAACCAACCAGTGCTGTAAATGACAAATCCAGAACTCAAATCCCCACCCAGATTTATTCCACTCCAAGGCTATGCTCTTGCCACTGAGGTAGCCTGTCAAGCCATATGGTCCCAGATGAATAACACTGATGAGAGATTGGTGTTGTTTGGTAAAAGTGTGACCCTAGCATGAAAGTCCTTGAATGACAGGCACAGAGTCTCGGCACTGGAGATCCTTAGAGTGTTCTTGAGCAGGATTATTGGATAAAAAATAGTTTTGTGAAAATTAATCTGATGGGTGAGTGATAAAGATGAATTATGGGGGGGCATTCCATTTAGGAGAGAGATTCTCTTTCGTTCTTTCTTTCTTTTAAAGATTTATTTATTTTAGGGGCGGAGAGGAGCAGAGGGAGAGAGAATCTTCAGCAGACTCCCCACAGTGTGAGGGGCACAACAACAGGCAGGCTTAATCCCACAACCCTGAGATCAGGACCTGACCTGATATCAAGAGTTAATCAACTCAACTGACTCAGCCACCCAGATGCCCCTAGGAGAGAGATCCTTTAGAAGCCAGGGAAATCAACTAGATAGGAGATAACAAGAACTTGACTAAATGTGGGAGCCATAGGAATGGAAAGAGAGGATTTGATAGGGAAGTGACATTCACGGAAATTGGTGACTGAATAGAGGGGAAGGGGAGGTAAGTCACCAACCCAGTCGCTCTGTTTTAGAATTCCTGAAGTTCATCCATCTATATGGCTTCTAGCCAGAGAACAGGTTGAAGAGAAATCCCTGACCTGCACAGAAACTTATCTGGAAGATTTTCGAAGTCTGAGACTCACGCTCACTCTGACTTCACTCACCTTGACCCACCCAGGTCTGTCATACTCCAAGGCCTGTGCTCTTTCTATGTCGGGCCCAACACTGGAAGTCATTTAAAGTTCTTATTGAGGTTGGTCTGCCAAAGCCACTGGGATTCTCCATGTCAGTCACTATCTTTGGCTTGAGACTAAAAAGGAGGGCACTGTTGGATTTATGCCAACCTGTTTTCATTAACCCCTTCCCTGGGCTCCTCTCAGCTCTTTGGGGCAGAGTATAAACCAACTTGACCAGGACCCAGAAGACTGGGTCAGGCTGGGCTGGAATGATGAGGGAGAGCTTGATCGGCTGGAGAGGTCAGAAGGTTGGCAGCTTGATCGATGTAGCATGCAAAGTGGGGAAATGAAAAGACCCCTCTACCAAGACTAGGGCTGTCTCTGGGGATGATGTCACATAAACACTGCTGAGGTCATAGAAACTTCCCTCTCCTCCCCTGTTTCCCCGTTGCCACACAGTCTCTCCAGTCAGCCAGCTCCCACATACCTGCACACACATAAATAAAGGCTGGGAAGGGTCAGACACCATCCGGGTACTCTTAGGTGCAAAAAAGTGGTGGGGAAGTGGGTGGTAGTGGTGATTATTCAGCACATAGGAGCCACACTAGTACCCCTAGTGCTGGAACAGTAGGTGGGATGTGAGTGAGGGGGACAAGGAAAGAGAGGGACAGGGAAGAGGGACTTTGTTCCTATTACTGATCCTGATTTTATCTTAACCCCCATCCTTATTACTCCTCAGTCCTCTCATCCCCTCCTGCTTTACCCCCAAGTCTCCCCCCCTACTCTCCTCCCCCACCTCCAGTTGATCATGGCATCAGAAGCAGGGAGAACATTCCAGCGGTTTGCTGTCTTCGGAGAATCATCGAGCAGCGGCACTGAAATAAACAACAAAAACTTCTCTAAACTATGCAAAGACTGTGGCATCATGGATGGCAAGACAGTCACCTCCACTGATGTGGACATCGTATTCAGCAAAGTCAAGTAAGGGACCAGAGATGGGAAGTAGGGGTGAGAGTAGAACCAACAAGGCAGTGGGACATGGAAGGGTCCATGGGATAGAACATGGGTAATGGGTCTACTGAGCACCTACTAAGTCCTTGACCCTGTCCTCAGGACACTCAGTGTCAAGAGGCCAATTCGAATAAGGGGAGGGTTGGACCTTGGAAAGTGATGAGTTCATGTTCCAGAGGTTCTGGGTTTCTGTCTGACTGATCAGGGCCAAGAATGCCCGAACCATCACATTTCAACAGTTCCAGGAGGCAATGAAGGAACTGGGCCAGAAACGATTCAAGGACAAGAAACCAGATGAAGCTCTGGAGAGCATTTTTAAACTCATGGAAGGCAAGGATCCAGCTACCACTGGTGTTACTGTGAGTGACATGCTTCATCCCTGACCCTTGACCCTATTTCCCTAGATCCCTGCTGCTCCTGCCTCCCAACTCACCTTCCAATGTCCCTCACCTCTACCATTAGTAATACTGTAGGGAGACAAGGCAGGTGCCCTGCTGGTATTGGAACAGACTTTAGAGATCATCTACTAGTTTAGAGATGAGGAACCTGTGGCCCAGATAGGGGTCCACATCTATTTTAATAGTAAAATTTAGACTCATTCCCAAGTGTCCAGATGGCTTTGGGGAAATGCTTAGTGTAGAGGACTTCTACTTGATCCTGACCTGTAATCTCTGACCTCCTTCCTCTCACCCACCACCTGTTCCCTATTTGACCCCTCTCTATTTTAAGTTCCCTCTACTCTGGGTTTCAAATAGGGCCCTCCCAATAGGAGGAACCTTGCATATTGGATCTGGGGTTGATGTCCTCTGGCTGCAGCCTGGTCACAATAACTCCCTTGAAAATAGAAAAATCCATACACACCCACATGAGTTCCCATACACCAAACTCCCCCACTCTCATGAGTGGATGGCTCTTGTCACAGTTCTCACCCCTGGCTGCATCTGGGCCCTAGAGAAAGCAGCCTTATCCCAAAGGTAGAACAGAGTGATGAGTACTAGCAGAATCAGAGGCCGTCTTTAGAGAAGGGGTGTGACATCAAAGGGAAAGAGAGAGGGATCAGACCCGTCCTCCTCTGGCTTGCAGAAAGCAACGACAGTGGGTGGGGTGAGCCGGCTGACGGACACCAGCAAATACACGGGCACCCACAAGGAGCGCTTTGACGAGAGTGGCAAGGGCAAAGGCATCGCAGGACGGGAAGAGACAACTGACAACTCAGGCTATGTGAGTGGCTACAAGGGTGCTGGCACCTATGACAAGAAGAGCAGCAAATAAGAAGTAGCCTCAACAACTAGGGTCAATCTGTCCTCAACCCAGCATCTTAAACACCAGGGACCGTAGGGAACAATAAATATCCGTGTGTGCAGCAGCCAATGAGTTTTGTCTTCCATCAGGATGAGGGATAGATGGGCCTATCAATGCAGAGAGAAGAGAGAGCCCAAGAAGTCAGGGTTTCCAGCTCTGCACCCTTTCTCTACTTAGCCTAATGCCTCCCAGCGAGAAGTTAGCATTCCCTTCAACAACTGCTTCTAAGATCAGAGCTGAGGAATATATTTGGAGGTAAAAGACAAACCAGATGTGGCGGCAAAAAGTATGTGTGCCTTTGCTTTCATACGTCACTGGTATCCACTGTCCTTATCTCCAAATCAGCAGTTCCTGATTTGATACCACCAGCCAGACCCTTCCCTGTCCCTCTACCTTTCTCATCTGTTGTAGTCCAGATTTTGTTGGAGAAATAGAAACTAGCTAAAATGGGCCAAGAACTTACTCAGGTTGACTACTATTACGAATGTGTTTGAGCTGGGGGGATGAGAAAATCTATTTTTAACAACCAGCCCAGAATTGAGTTTTACCCCACCTAACCTCCATTGCAGTTCACATGGAACAGAAGATCCCACTCACTGCTAAGGGTAACCCAGGAAGACAACCAGAGGTGGGTGGCCTCCAGGACTCCAAGAGTAGGAGTTCTGGTGTGCTGAGGAAAAAGGAATTAAATCAGAACTGATTTGGATGTGTTTTTATATTTTTATTTTGAAATGACTATAGAGTCACAGAAAGATGCAAAAATAGTACAGAGAGGTCCCACATACCCTTCATCCCAGTTTCTTTTTTTTTTTTTTAAGATTTTATTTATTTATTTGACAGAGATTGACCCAGCAAGTGAGGGAACACACAAGCAGGTGGAGTGGGAGTGGGAGAGGGAGAAGCAAGCTTCCCACAGAACAGGGAGCCTGACACAGAGCTTGATCCCAGGACCCTGGGATCATGTCTTGAGTGGAAAGCAGATGCTTAACGACTGAGCCACCCAGGCACCCCTCCTTTACCCCAGTTTCACCCAATGGTTATGTCTTACATTACTCAGATGTGGTTTTAAAACCTTCCATGACTACAGCCAGGCTCACCTCAGCTCTGTCTTGTCAGCGGCAGATCTTGGATTTGGTGGGGAGATGTATCAGGAGAAGCTTTTGGAAGGAAAGGGATGCAGTAATCTTGGGGAGAACAGGTCAGAGAAGGTAACTTGAAACTCCAGTGAGTCACAGTGAGAAGGGTGGAAGGAAAAAGGGTCAGAGAAAGGAAGACAGGGTGACTATAGGAGGTTGGGAATGTCAGGGAGAGACTACCCTGGGCTCTGTGGTAGAGGAGAAAGGAAAGAACAGGTGATGAGGAGAGAAAATCAATGATTTCACAGAGAGGAACAGACTGGGAACTGAAAGGCTTTCTGGAGAAGTGAGGCTAGAATGAGTCTAAGGGTCTCAGGGAGGTCCCTGAAGCTAGAGGTACCTACTGTGTAGGTGAGTGAGTGGAGAGTCCCAAGGGAGATGGGGAAAGCTAAGAAGAGAAGGCTGGTGGGGGTGGGGAGTTGAGACATGGAGCTGGGTGCCTGTTGCCATGGTGTGAGCTGAAGCTCTGGGCCTCCATCCAGGATTCAGGATCTGGCCCAGTGGATGGATAGTCACTGCCAACTGGACACAGTCAGCTTCTTGGGTGGGTAAGACTGTCTGTGGGAGAGGGAGGATGGTAGGGGAAGAAAGGAGGTAAACAAGTTGGAAAGAGGCTACAAGGCTGTATAACTTTGCATGGTGACTGAAGCTCAAGACATTTGTCCTACCTTCCTTGTCTCTTGGGAGGGGATCCTGCCTGTCTGTGAAGTCAGGAAGGAAGCCTTATACCAGGGATCAGAAGTTCGGGAGTAGGGTCAGGCTTGTGTGTGGTGGCAGTAAGGGGTGGTTCAGAAAGAAAACCTTCCTTTCTTAGTAGAGGCCAATGATGCCTATCGGTTCAGCATCATTCTTCCCAGAACAGAGCAGGTAGAGCCTTTGGTTGGTTAGGGTGTCATTATAGTGGCAGCTCGTGGGCGGTTGTCTAGAGACCAGAGAGCAGATCGTGACAGGGATGGCGTCCTCTGTGAGTGTGCAGTATTCATTGTAATTCTCACAGAAGCTGTCACTGTACTTGCAGAACCCATTGATTTCTCTCCAGGGGGCATGCACCATGTAATGAATTTGGGGGCAATACCAACTCCATTTTCTGCCCCGCACATAGGCCATGAGACCATTACAATAGCCCCGGAAACCCTTTGGGTAGCTAACCCGGGGATAGTCGATGTGTAACAGGCGGAAGTTCCTGACGGCGATCTGCACCTTGATGTCTTCAACCAGAGCTGGTCCTAGAACAAACTGGAGAAACACAAGCCAAGCCACAGATGGTGCCATTCCTCCTGCTGGTAGAGTGAAGTGGTTAGAAGCAGAGGTGGGTCTAGAGTGGCTAGAGTGCCCCTTCCCAGAGCCTCCAGAATTTCCCCATCCTTCCCCATGTGCCTTCCCCTATAACCTAACAGCTGGGCTCTACTTCAGAGATCATCCAAACCAGGTCCTAAAGAGAGGAGACACTTACCCAAGTTCACCCAGCTGGCCGGTCACCTTCAGCCACTCCCCCAACTCCTTTGGTCCACCCCAGGGCCTCAGCTTCACCCAGTCTGTGAACTGTAACACTTACAGAATAAGAAGTCCAACAAGTCCTTGGGTGAGCGACTCTTCCAGATTATCTCTGGCTCTGGTCAAACTTTCTGGTAAAAATTGCAAAGTGGACAGAAGGAACAGGCTGAACTACTATTCTCTGACTGCTCTGGAGAAAGGACAGGAGCTGGAAGACCAGCAGGGCAGGAGCAGGAATTCTTCTTGCCTGAGGCCAAAGGCTGCCCAAAGGTGAGAAGGAACTAAAGAGCTCTCTAGACAAAGACCAGTCTTGGAGGAGGGAGTGTCCCCTGAGTTTGAGGAGCCGCTGTGCTGAGGGGGTTGGATGGGTGGGAGGATAGAGACATTGCTGTCTGGTTTCCTCCTTTCTGCTGTCATGAGAACACTTAGTTCCAGCTCCTTGCCAGAAGGCTCAAAGTTCTTGGGTTTTCTTTGATGTTTTCTCCAGTCTGTAGGCCATGCTCCTGTGGAAAGGTGAGAAGGAAAGCACTGTCATGTTTCTGAGGAACAAAGTGCTGCTTATTCCTGACCCTCGGAGAACAGAGGGTCTGCCACTCATCCCACTCACCCTTGACCCGGAGGCCACACATGCACACAAGGGCCGCCCACTAGAGTGCTGGCTTGAGAATCAGAGACCTCATTGTGGACCCCCGCAGTCCCCATCATCACCTCCACACTGGTCTCAATCACACTATTAGCCAACTCTCTTACCTACAACCTCAGGCCCTATCAGGGTCCAAGCACTCCCAGAAACCTATGCATGTTGACCCTGAAGCTTCCAACTTATCAGGTGGGATTAGACAGCACAGCCTGAACGTGAGGAAGTGTGGGCCCCCTGAGCCCAGAGGATCAGATTCTTACTGGAGTTTGTCTTAACTCTCTTTGTCAACACTTGCTGCTGCTTGGGAACTAAAGAGCCTGCCAGCCATGGCCCTTGACTTCCACAGGCCTCTCCGCCTCGCCTCCCTGCAGGGTGTTGTCTGGGTGGTGGGCTTCATCGTAGGACAGCCTGCCATCCTTGTCCTGGAGAATGGAGCTCGGAGTTCGAACAAAGACCCCCAAGTGTTCCAAGGCCAATGTGTAGTCTGGGGTTGGTGCAGAGTACTGGAGGCACTGGGGATACTGGTGTTGCTCTTCCTGAGAGCATTAACTGGAGTCCAACACTGAACCCATTCCCCCCACAATTTGCTTCTCTTCCCGTGTTGTCTGTCTCCCATTTCCTCGGTTACCTATGCAAGAAATCTGTGATCCTAGATCCTTCCCCCTCCCTTACTCCACCTGTGGGGAGGCAGTGGCTGCAAGGTGGCCAAGAGCAAGGCTTTTGAGTCAAACAGACCAGAAATCCTGGCTGAATCCTGGCTCTGCTACTTACAGTCTGTGTATCACCAATGAAAGTTTGCTAAAAAATAAATAAATTAATTAATTAATTAATTAAAAAATTAAAAAACACTGTAAGTTGCAGTTTCTTCATCTAGTAATGCAGGTAATATTTTATACATCATAGCAGTATTAGAATTCATTACGATATATATCAAGAGATTTTAGCCCAGTGCCTGGCACCTGGTGAGTACTTAATATGAACATGAGTCCATTAGTCACGCAGCCCTGACATCTAAGACTGTTCCTGAAACTGTCCCTTCCATCCCTGTGTCTTTCCCTGCTCAGGCTCCCCCACTCTCCGCATTACATGCGCTCCAACTCCAGTAAGGCTCTACACCTCACAGGACAGAAGACTCCCCATGACCCAACCCCCACCATGTCTCCAACTACATCGCCATCTGTGACTGTTTCCCCATTTGTGCCACCCTCCACCCCCTCATCTTGGCTTATGCCACCTCCTTTACCCAGGATGCTGTTCCTTACCTCCTACCACTCTTACCCCCATCATCTCCACTGAGCTAGTTCATGTGAAGACTCAACCTGGAAATCCTGTTTAAAAAGCTTCTGCTTGGAAGACCACCCTCTGGGAGGTGTGCACAGCCAAACAAGTGAATGTGAAGCCCACACACAGCCCGGTTGCTCATCTGTATCCTTCAGGCTGGGTCTATAGGCCAACACCGAGTGCGAGACTTGCAAGGAGCTGCCTGAGCCTGGCCGACTCAAGTGTTGGTTTTGAGGAAGTCTACTATTGTTCCCACCTCAAAGCATGCCTCCTCTTGCCTATTTTCTCAAGGCTGCAGCTTCCCTGAAAAGAGGAAGGGGCTTTTCATGAAAGGCTCCTGGTCTTCCTCTTCCTTCATTTGCTCCCCGCCTACCACCTGCACGCACAGTTACAGAAATGAAACAGCCCTTCATAGAGGAAAGAGTTCAGGACTTGACATCAGATAACTTACTGAATTTTTGCTTCCTCATCTATGAAATGGGATGAATACTTTCCTTACCTCATAAGGCTGCAAGAAGAAAGTGAGATGGTCAAGATGAACATGGCTTTCAACTATCACACGGTATATAAACAATGTATAACTAGATATGATCTTCTGGGTTCTACACCAACTAGTTTTTTCCCCCGACTCAATACCAGCAAAGCCTCTTTTATTTCCCAGATGATCCGAGTGACCTTCCTCATCCCAGCTCTGCCTCCTCTGACACCTGACTTAAAATTCATCTTCATGAAGCTTTCTATTACTAGCCATGCCCTGTGTCGATTACCTTAAAACATTTTTTTAATTAATATTTTAAAGTTGTTAAATACCATCTGAAAAGCACTATGACAAATGCTGGGGACAGTATAAAGGTAAATAAAACAGCTCCAGTCCAGATTACATGTATAATTCAGCAAGAAAGATGCACATATAAGCATATGTTAGAAAGGCCTGAGCACAGGACAAGGAAAGGTGCTCAGTGTGCGACGGGCCTTCAGGTTCCAGACTGCAACTTTGGTGGCCTGGCCTTTAAAATCCTATCTTTGGGGCGCCTGGATGGCTCAGTGGGTTAAAGCCTCTGCCTTTGGCTTGCCTCATGATCCCAGGGTCCTGGGATGGAGCCCAGCATCATCAGGCTCTCTGCTCAGCAGGGAGCCTGCTTCCCCCTCTCTCTCTGCCTACCTGTGATCTCTGTCTGTCAAATAAGTAAAATCTTTAAAAATAAATAAATAAAATAAAATCCTATCTTTGATAGGATTTTGATTGATCCATAGCATTGCTGCTTTCATGCTAACATCCTTGTCATGGTTTCATCTGTTCCTAAAGCCTGAGATTTGTAAAATTTGTTGCCTCATTACACTGGGCTTTACAAGAATTACTCTAGAGATGAAGAAGCTAAGTTTGAGAGAGTAGTTTGCTCAAGGTCATATGTTCTCAAAGGGGGCAAGGGTGGGCAATTTGGTCATGTTGGGGTGGTCACAACTAGGAGGGACTACTGGCATCTAGTAGGTAGAGGCTGGGGATGCCATTGAACATCCAACATTGCTCAAGGCAGCTCCGGCAACAAAGAATTATCTAGACCAAATGTAAACAGTGCTGAGGTTGAGAAACCCTGGTCTGGGACACCTGGCTGGCTCAGTCAGAAGAGCATGCGACTCTTGATCTCAGGGTCTTGAGTTCAAGATCCACGTTGGGTGCAGAGACTACTAAAAAAATAAATAAATACACTTTAAAAAAACAAAAAGAAAAGAAACCCTGGTCTAATGAGTGAATCAGATTTCCTAACAAAGGCAGAATTACTTATGCCTTATATGTTGAAAAGGGTTGGCAAATCTCCAGAACTTAGAAATATTTTTGTTAAATTTTACTTTTAGTAGTGATGGTTTTTCTACCAGCAAGAAGAGCACTGAATGTTCACCACTGAAATGAGAGTTTTTGAGTTGTTTTTCTTGTAAGGGTGACCCTCTGCCTGTAGGCCTCTACACATTCTCTCCCTCCTTCCCTCCCCAGTGATAAGCATTTCCAGAACAAATAGCTAACGTTCAGGTGCAGGAGTGATTCCCCGTGATTGAGGGGAACCCCAAGATTTTGCCCGGAGTGAGCTTACCACAATCTCAGCAAGGTCACTTTTTGCCCTGTCCAACCGAAATTGATCCAACCAGCATAGTGTGTCATGGACAGTTCCTGGGCCATCCTTGAACCCAAAGGATTGCTTCATGCAGCTCAGCCTTCTTGTCATGACTTCACCTCAAGCCCAGGGTTGAAGTCCAGGAGCTGCACTGTCAGATCCTCCATTTGCTAACCAGTGCTGAGGGTGCTGGTGGTCCCACCAGGGACTGGGATCATTTAGGGGCACAATGAATGCCTTCTAACCCAAAAGTTGAATCAGTTAAGGGTCATTTATATGCAAGGCACCAAGCTATCCCTGTGGAAAGTGGGAAAGAAGTATAATATAGATGATCCGTGTCTTCTGAAGATTAGATAGTCTAAGTTGAAGGAAAATAATAAATACATTTGAAGAGATAACCAATGATTCAAGACAGAAAATTATACATCTTGAAGACAGAACTGTAGGAATTTAGAGGTGAAGAAATCCCTCTGAATTGGGAGGATTGGAACAAATTTTCTGTGTGAGGGGCAGGTCATCCTGGGACCTTGGGATGGATCTCAAGGTATGGTTAAGAGTTGAGTAGAGATGAAGAGGATTATGAAAGGTATGCTTAAGAAAATAGAGAAAACCAGCTTGGCTAGAATTGAGGCGCCTCGGTGGAAGAAAAGTCAGAGACAAAGTTCAAAAGATGGGTTTGCCAAATTGTGGCAGACCTTGAATATTAGGCTAAGGAGTCTGAATTTTATTCTGTAGATAAAGGGGGAGCTGACAGTGGCTTCTGAGATAGAGTGACCTAATGAGGCCTTTGCCTTTCAACCCCAGAGTAGGTCCCCCTCTCCTACATCCTGGCTTGTCTAAAGGAGTTGGTCTGGGAGCCAAGGATTCCAACCTTCTGTCACTGCCGTCTCCTCCAGACCCGCAGCTGTTCCAGGAAAGGTCATGAGAATTCAAAGACCCAGAGCAAGTCTCACATCTGACCCCAACTTGCTGTTTGTTTCACTTTCTCTGTCTACAGAAATGAGCCCATTACCTTTATTTATCCTAGGAGCAACAAAATTAGGATAACAGAATTTGGATCTGCTCCTGCTTGGAGGGAAACTCTCATGGGCTTTCCATCGGTATCCAGAGGCTGTGTGGAACTCCGGAAGCGAGAGAGGCTGGCCTCTGAAGGGTGGGCGCCAGTCCAGGCCCGGCCCTCCTCTCAGCCAGCTCCCCTCACCCCTCTCAGTGCAGGCCAGAGGAAGCAGCAGCTGTTGTCCTGTGGGGAAGACAGGCAGAGGTCCACCTGGCGCTGCTGGGATTTTCACAACACCCGCCCCGGTGACTTTAAACTCACACACACGCACACACACAGGCATGCATGCTTCCATGCATGGTCATGGGAGTAGCCTGGCAGGGATTGGGCCAAGAGCTATGACTATGGCCATAGAACGAGGAGGCGAGCGTAGCTACCTCATCTCCCCGATAGAGGCTGCTTGTGAGAGGACCTTTCTTCCCTCCCATCCTCTCCCCCCATTTTGTCTTCTTGCTCACCTCTTTCTAATTTTTCTCTTTTCCCCTCTGCCAGACTCTCTGATCAGTCCTTGGCCTGATGCCTGACCTCTTTTGTTCTCCCTAATCTTGTCCCCCCTTCCTCCATCTTTTCCTCTTAGTCCTTAAACGGGGTGAAGGAAAACTGGCAAAATTATCCTCCCAAGTACAAAGTGAAGCGGATCTTGGAATCAAGAGAGTTGGGGCAAATCAATCAATAAACAAAATCACCTGCCTTATCCAAATAACTGAGGCAAAGTAAGGGTTTCAGCTCAAGTTGTAAAGGTGGTAGTTTCAACTCTTTAATTTTTGTATGCAAACCTAAACCTTTACTCTCTCTCTCCTTTGGCCTGAGATAGGAGGGTAGTGTTTGACTTCCACACAGCACTCAAGCCGGCTTCTGGAGAATTCGGGGTAATGGGCTTGAAGAGCAAACTAGGATAATTATAATGACAGGAAAACACAAGAGCACAGGGCAGTGCAAGTCGTGGTTTGGAAACATCTCACTCTAGAATAATGAGAAGTGAGGAGTCCTGGCTAAGAATTCAAATGAGCTCCTGGCCTCCCGCTCCCTCCCCTGAGCCGGGCCTCCCGTCCAGGGCAGGACAGGCCTGTGCTTATCCGCATTCTGTCCACAGTCTGCTTTAAACCATGGATTTTATTTCCAAACATTTGCATCTCTACAGCAGCAGAGGCATAATTCTCCATCCTGAAGTCCAAACAGCAGAGATTCAGGCTCCTTAACAAAGCAGCAAATGTTTTTCCCACAGCCAAGGCCTCCCCCAGAAGCTGAGGAGCCAGAGGCCTGTGGGAACTTGCTCCTGGTTCTCTGTCCCCATCTAGTGGTGCTTGCCACCTCCAACATCGTTTTTTCTTCCAAAAATCATACTCCAAACGCCATCTGCTAAAACGATGTCCTCTGGCCTCAAAAACGAACACCTTCTCTTCCCGACTCAAACTTTTGACTTCTGGACCGGAACACAAACTTTACAATCCAGACCACTTTTAAGATTTTTTGTATTTATTTGAGAGAGAGCAAAAACGAGAGAGATCACAGAGGGAGTCTGCTTCTCCCTGCTGAGCGGAGAGCGTGATGACATGGGCGTCCATCCCAGGACCCTGAGATGGTGACCCGAGCCGAACGCAGACATGTAACCGACTGAGCCATCCAGGCGCCCACTCAAGACCATCTCTGTGGCTTTGCTCCAGTTACAATCTACACAACGGCCTTTCACTCCTCTGCTTAGAATGGCCTCCCACCCTCAGGGACCCTCCCCAGTGTGTGCAAAGTCAAAGTCACAGTCTTTGCTGGTCTCAGAGGCTCTCCATGATCTGGCCTCTCAGCTCTGTTCAATGTGGACCCTTCTTCCCCACAAGTTCACGTTCTCAAATTCACATCCTTGTCCCAGAAGGGCCCCCTTTAATGTCCCTATTTAAAAATCACTGCCTACCAACCTCCCTCTTTTCCTACCTCTGTCCTTAGCAGTTATCACTTCAAGTAAAGGGTATATTTATTTTTCACTATCTTTCTCCTGATGGAACGTAAGCTCCACAAAGGTAGGGATTTTTGTCTCTTTCATTCACTGATCTATCCCAAGCACCTCAGCACATGATAGGCGCTTGAGAAATATTTGTTTACTGACTGCATAGGTGAACCTAAACCTGGTGTTCTGAGATCACCTATTACTTACAGGTGAATCCTGAAAACAAAAGAACTGTTCATCTCAGTTTTCCAGATCTTCCCACCCACAGAGTATGATACTTCTAATCCTCAGTGTCTCGATTCTTCTGAGTACCATATGCCAAGCTCACTCGAGCCCCCAGAACAGTGCCAACTCGGGCTCTCTGCACACCTATGACTACTGCAAGGAACAGGGCACACAAGAGCAAGACCTAAGGCAGAATGAAGCAACCACCACCCCCAACAGCATTTCCGAATTTGGACAGTGTTTAACTTTTGCCAATCTCAACGAAGTAGGGAGGAAGAGAGTGAAGGATGAAAGGTGTTGGGAGCCTTCCGCCAGGTAAAGCCAGGTGGCCCTGCTCAGCCACCTGGTACTCCTGGCACTGAGGAGTGACCAGAGGAGTAAATCACTGCAGAATAGCTGAGTTGGGGTGGTGTTGGGCATCGTGACTGTGATGATTCGTCTGCTTCCCTGTCTTCTCCATCTCCTCCAAAAGATAAGCAGGAAGACCTGATGACAAGAAATCATACCAAGCAATATTCGAGGCTATTCCCTCTGTACCTCAGGTTAGAGAAAAAGCTATTCTTACCACCACAGGGATTGGCTCTTCCCAGAATCATGAACCAGAGATGTCTATAGGAGATAAATGGCAGTTCTCCCTGAAATGCATTTTGGGGTTGACACCTGGGTCCGGTGCTTTAGTAGAGTCACTGAAACCATGTGGCCAGGGGCCAAATCTAGTCTTGGAGTGTGGGGAGTGACGTTTCCTCATTGCTGAACCTGTTCAGGCAGGTACACTAGCTCCATAGGTATCCACTTACTTGGGACATCTAGGTGGAAAGGCACATATGTTTGATTAATTTCTGATCCCCAACTGCACCCCAGTCTGCTCCAAACAGAAGCAACATAGCTCAGGCCAGCTCTTAAGGAGTCAAAAGGCAAGTGATCTGAGGCCAGTGGCAGGTAAGGGCATCCTCAGCCCCAGAGTAGGAGCTGCCATACAAGGACTCAGCGAGGAGGTGCAGACTGTGGAGGGACCTGGGTGAGGAGAGATGACAGAGAAGGGACGGGTTCTGATGCAGGTGAGCGATGTGACAGACAAAGGAGGAGAGGATAAGGACACACATAGGGGAGAGAGGAGAGTGAGGTGGGGGATGGAGACATAGAATGGGGATACAGGGGGACATGGGGTGGTTTCATGGAGAGGATGAGACACAGAGCAAGGGAGAAGGAGACAAGTGGGATGGGGCTTGAAGAAGAAGTGATAGAACAAAGAGTGGGAGACAAAAAGGACAGGATGGGGGAAGACAGGCATATGGGGTGAGGGGGATGTGGTCACAGTGGGTAAGGAGGGCAAACAGAGCAGGAAGAAGGGATGGGACACAGAGGGAGGGGAGAAGGAGACTTAGGGGAGAGAAATGGTGATGAGATAGAACACAGACAGAAAGACTAATTTCTCTCCACCTGCTGTCTGTCCCCAGCAACCCCAGCTCTCCATCCTGACTGCTTCCCTACAAGAGATGGCAGCCGCCAGAACAGGGTCCTGCCCTCTGCTGCTGCCCTTGCTGCTGTGGCTGTGGGTGCCTAAGGATCCATTCAGGGCCAAGCCCAGCAACATGACCTTGGCTCTGCGGTTTGAAATTCAGCACGTGCAGCCCAGGTCCCAGGGATGCAACACGGTGATGGGCAAGGTCAACAAGTACACAAAACATTGCAAACCCTTCAACACCTTCCTGCATCAAACCTTCTCCAGTGTGGCCGCCACATATCACACCCCCATGGTAGCCTGCAAGAAGGGTCGAAGAAACTGCCACCAGAGCAAAAACCGTGTCTCGCTGAGCACATGTGAGCTCACCTCAAGGAAGTACCCAGGGTGCAAATACAGAGAGAGGAGAGGTTGCTTCTTACATTGTGGCCTGTGACCCTCCTGAGAAAGGGGACTCTAGGAAATTCAAACTGCTTCCTGTGCACTTGGACAAAACCCTTTAGGTTTTCGGCCTCCCTCCCTCTCATGCTACACCTGACTTCCCTCTCTGGGCCTCTAGGCCACTCCTCATATGCCCACAGGTTATCTTCCTCCCATGTCTTAGGGCCCTTCCTAGCTCAGTCTCTTCTAAGAGGGCTGAGTTCCAGAAGAGATGGCCTTTCTTCTTTCTGTGGCTCTTTTCCCAGGAGCTTATACCCCAAGAGAGGGACTGAGCAAGCTAGGAGTATGGGTTCCCTGGTTTATGCCTTGGACCTCTCTCTCCTGACCCATCTTTTCACAGCAGCGTGACAAGAGGAGGAAATGAAAGGACAAGGAGGGTATGAAATTTATGGACAGAGCTGTTCCTGTTCCTGAACTAGGAATCTTTTACAACTAACGTGCTGGTGACATGACCTGTGTGTGGAGAGATGGCTGGAAAGAAAGAAAACGAAGTACCACTCCGTGTTTATACTATATAAATTATAGGTTTTTCGTGGCGTTGCCACATGAGTCCCTTGGGAAATAGACTCAAGAGGGATAATGGACTTTCTTTGGGGGAGGAAATGGAGCTTTCAGAAAGTGCAATTAATTGAAGAGCTTGTCAAATTGGTTAGTAGCAGAACCTGAACTGGAACCTAGGTCTCCTTATTCTAAATACAGAGCACTTTGTGCTTGTCCCTTGGGCTAAAAAGGAGAGACCTAGGCAGAGACAAGAGAACTGGGTAAGAGTTCAGAAATGTACCCTGAGAGCTCTGAGGAGCCAGTTGCCCTGTGTCCACTGCAATCAAGGTCACTAGCCGTCTAGCCAAGAGCTGTTTATAAGGTGTTCCAGGGATCTTAATTCATTCTCTTTCTGCCTCTCTAATTGGCCTCCCCCTTCTCTAGCCCACTGCTCTTCCGACCTGGGCCCCGGGCCTGGCTCTGGCTAGATCCCTTTGGCCTGAAGGCATAGGGTCAGGGGAGTGTCCCAGCTTCATCTCCCTGCTCCAGGATCACATTTCCCTTGACCTCAAGGGACTTCCGTGGCCCGGAGCCTGCTGGTCACAAACAGGCTGGTGGGAGCTGCCAGAGCTTCCTTCCTCTGATAATGATCTGTCCTGCCTCGGTGCTTCCCTGGCTCCCCACTCTGGCAGTCTGCCCAGGCCGGAGGGCTTGAGATGTGGAAATGCCATCTCCTAGTCCCCCTGGGCTGCAGACACCATTGCTCTGTCTCGAGTGAGTAGAACTGGAGAAGCTATGGCCTTATCTTGGGTCTATTGTGAAGTGCCCACGTCCCAGCCCACCTCCATTGCCTGCAGTCCTGACCATCACTAGCCCCTTCTTTCTTTCCTTTATTTCAGCCCCAGACAAGCTGCACGATGCCCCATGCCTGCCCTACTTCACCGTCCAGTTACCTTGGTAGACCTTCCCTTCCGAGTTGGGGCGTCTGTTCTCTTTCTGTCCCTCCTGGACACCGCCAATGCTCCCTTACTCCTTACCAGAGTCAGAGCCAGTTTGGAGCCAGATAAAATTGGGTGTAAATCTTGGTTGGCTCCGTCTTCCTGGCTATGTGACCTGGAGTAAGGGAATGAACCTTTCTGCGGCTGTATTTTCGTACAGTGAAATTGCAGGAGTAATCCCACTTACCCAACAGGATTGCAGGAAGATTTAGAAATGACTTCTATGTAGCCTTAATCAGCCCGTGGCACTGGTGAGCATCTAATAATGATCACTGGTAGCAGCAGATAGTAGTCTAGTCATATTCACCTTGGCAAGCATGCAGATTAAGGCAAATACCCCACTCAGTTTTCCTTGAAGGCTTTCTCCTGCTAGAGTGATGTTCTTGAGTAGGCTAGAGGACAAGTCTGCAAGCAAAGTCCAGCTAGGTGGGCTGGGTGGTTTGAGAGGAGGAGAGAAGGTAGGGAGGGGATGTTCAAAGAAAAAGCCGAACATTGAACAATTCAAGCAGAGTGTGGGGCCAATACATTGATGAGCCTTGAAGTAGAGATGCACTACATACACATTGTAGCCAAATGCCAAATGACTGAGTGTAAATCTACATGTCCTATGGTCGTTACACTACATTTATCACTCTAAATAGATGGTTTTGACTGAGATGCCTAGAAAAGCAAGATACTTAGGGGTATTGATTTTTCTTTATTCTTTTTATTGTAACTTTTTGTTTTAAAGATTTCACTTATTTGACCGAGAGAGAGATCACAAGCAGAGAGAGAGAGAGAGAGAGAGAGGAGGAAGCAGGCTCCCTGCCTAGCAGAGAGCCCGATGCGGGACTCGATCCCAGAACCCTGAGATCAGGACCCGAGCCGAAGGCAGAGGCTTAACTCACTGAGCCACCCAGGCAGCCCCTTATTGTAACTTTTTATATATTTGTATACACATATTGTATAAATTGATATTTATCACATATAAATATAAATTATATATATTGATATTTTTTCTTACGGATATTATGGTTTTGAAGACACCCTCCACACAAAATTTTGAAGTGGCTAAAATGATGCTTTATTGCGTACTCTTAAAATGAGAATTCCCAAATAAAACTTTTTCTTGAAAGATTCATTACCTAAATAATATTAAGTAACTAAAACTTCAGCGTAATTCAAAAGTAATTTGTGGTGATGGAGTTCAGAATAATGGTAGCCTGGGGAGCACTAACTGGGAAGGGGTAAGAGTTAAGCTGGAAATATTCTTTCTTGGTCTGGTTATGTTTACTTTGTCAGAAAACCCCTTGAGCTGTATGCTTAAGGTTTGTGTACTTGACTGTATGTAAGTTATACCTCAAAAAAAATACTCCTGAATGTATAGTTCTTAAGAATTATTTTATTTAACATGATAAATCTAAATATACCAATCAATTCTATAATGACTACGATATCATGGAATCATAGAAGTAAGATATAATCTAATTTCTGTTGTTATGCCTTATAATATTTCTTAAATGTAATAGTACTTATGCTGTTTATTAAATTGTAAATACTTTTGGATCAAAAAGTATATAAGGATCTTTTTAAAGTTATCCAGCTAATACACTATCTCCTACTTTATATTAGGTCAACTAATTTTCCTATATTATGTGACAATTCTTCATTGTTTTGTATATAATATAGGCTTTGACAACCATTATTATAGCATTTTTCTTTTTCCTTTTTTAAGATTTTATTTATTTATTTGAGAGAGAGAGAGAACATGAACAGGGTGAGGGCCAGAGAGAGAAGCAAACTCCCTGCTGAACAGGGAGAAGCAGGGCTTGATCCTGTACTCCAGGATCATGATCTGAGCCAAAGGCAGACACTTAACTGACTGAGCCACCCAGGTACCCATAGACAATTTTTCTTAAAATAATAAATGTGCATTTATACTTCTACTGACTGATAGAATTTCAACATTTAAAAAAGTTCATAAGGAAAATTTCACTCTCAGGTTACATCTAGAGTGCTCACTAATATTTGAAAGTGATTCAGATATTAACAATGAATCCAAATGACTTGCCTTGTTCTCATTACTGATGCTTTAACTGATTGACAGTCACCCACTCCTTCACATGACCTTGATCAAAACCAAGTTGACAGATGCCAAGAATAATGCTGAAATAAGCATTTGGTTATTCAGCTTTCCAAAGGTCAAATGTGAGATCCAAAGTGAATAACAGGCTTGGGACAATTACCAGGGCTGGCTGAAGCTTGATGTATTCCTACCTGAAACTTGAAGGATGGGGAAAGGAGGCTGATTAGTTACTAAACACTTCTGTTTCTGGGGGTAGGAGTCGGAGAGGGGAGGAGGGTGTGCAGGGGAACATGCCCAGCCTTGTGTACGTTCCTTTAAAGAAAATTGTTTCAACCTGGACCTAAGGAGCAGTATGGGGTGCCTGGGTGGCTCAGTCGGTTAAGTGTCTGACTCTCGATTTCTTCTCAGGTCATGATCTCAGAGTCTTGAGAAGGAGCCCCATGTCAGGCTCTGGGCTCTGCTCTGGGCATGGAACCTGCTTAAGATTCTCTCTCTTCCTCTCCCTCTGCCCCACCCACCTGCTCACTTGTGTGTGCTCTGTCTTGAAAGAAAGAAAGAAAGAAAGAAAAGAAATGGAGTCCAGTAAAGAAAATAACGCAAGAACTGGTACTAGAGCTCACTCACCTTCCTATAAGTGAGAACCGAGGTACATTAGGTAGGAGACTCTTTTACATGACCCTGGTTTCCCAAAGTCTCCATACTCTGAAGCAAATAACCCATAGACAAGAAGGCCAGTTGAATCCATGTGAGAAGTGTCCCGATCTAAAGGGCAGAACGTGGGAAGAGGAAATGCCCTTGAGATGAGGACCTTTCTCCACACATTGATTCATAGTGTCAATGACCCTATTGATAGTATCCATGGCTCTAGGAGATAACCCCAGTGCTATGGCAGCAAAAAACATACCAATAGCAATAACATCCAGGGACCCTTTCCTTTGAGAGAACCTTGGCCCATTCTATGCTCCCGCATGACTGAGCTTCCAAAAGGACTTTGAAGATTTTTTATTTTCTTTTTTTTAATTTTTTTTAATTTTTCATGATTTTCTCTTTTATAGGTCTTCACCTACCCCTATCCCACCATGGAAGGTAGAAAGAAGAGCAGGTACAGCTCTTGCCAGGATGTTTGCCTGTGCTGGGCTCCAAAGCAGTCAGGCTGGGAGCACCATGACACCACAGGAGCATGAGAAAACATCACTAATAGGGCTATGGAACATAATAGAACTATGAAGCCCATAGTTCCCAAGAGCAGAACTAAAGAACGATGTCTACCCATAAATACACATTATGATGGAAAATCCTCATTTATATAAAGGTAACCTACTTCATAGGAGTATCAGGTAGATTAAATGTGACAATATATTGACAATATAAGCACTTAGTACAGTGGCTGGCCTATAGGAAAAGTTCAAGAGGTGTAATCATTTATATTTATTGCTGCGGTGTCAAATGTCAAGTGACCAAACCTGTGATGGATGGAACAGGACTGACTTCCGTGACAGAAGAACAAAGGATTTAAACAGAGGCCAAACTCCTCCTTAGCCTCCCTTTGCCAAAAGTAGTCCCTAGCCAAGAGTGGATAAAGTAAGGCTCAAGGTCAGACAAAAAGGACAATATGCATTATCGCTCTAGGTAAAGTAATTTGGAGTGGGGTGGGGGTAGGGGGCAAGCTCCAGTTGGAGCGAAAAAGGGGGGGCATTAAATTGAGTATTTCTGTTCAGACTAGTTAAGGGTTGTTTTTTTTCCCCCCAGCTCTACCCTCCATGAATCAAAAGATGTAAAAAGAAGGCAGAGGATTTAGGGCCACTAATGTTTGAGGGTGTCCTCTACTCCAGCTCCTCTCTAAAGGGTTCATGTATCACAGCAATTAATGGCGAGAGGGCTCTAGTGACATTTCCAACTTCCCCTCCTGACATCTAAGTCCGTCCTCAGGTGACCTTACTATGCCCTTGCCTCCATGGTGAACCCTCACATCCTTCCCACTCCCAGATTCAGCTCCCTTTCCTACTTTGTCTTCCATCACTCAAAATTGCCACCAGGGCCCATGGCTCATGGTCCTTCCCTGCTTTCCAGTGGACTGCTTGCAGTGGGAAAACATCATAGCTGTCGCTTTCAGTGGTCTTCACATAGAAACTTAGTTGAGCTTACACATTTAAAGCATAAATTGACTTGGTATAAATTAGTACAAACTCCTGCTCAGGCTGTGGCATCTAGCACAACACAGATCTACACGTCTATAAAGCTTTAGGCTCTTTCGGCAGATATTCATAAAATTAAAATGTTACAAGAGATTATATCCACTGACCTCAGAAGTCATCTAGTCCAGCCTTCCCCATTTTGCAAATGAGAAAAATAATGCCCAGAGGACTTGAACATCTTGTCCAAGATCACATGGCTAGTTTAAGTAAGTACTCGGGCTTCTTGAACCAGTCCAGTGATATTTCCAAACTGGAATTCGAATTAATTATCCCAGATGGATCTTAGACATTTTCCAAAGTCAAATTCACTGTCCGTGGTCTGGCAAATCAATCTGCAAATGGGTAGATTCCCAGACTTGAGAGAAAAGCATGTTCATCCAAAAGAGGGCTTAGTGTCCATAATCCCAGTGTGTTTACGTTTCTGCCTCTCACCCATGGATCACATCCCCTTCACCTGAATGTTCATATTGTGTCAGTGAGATGGGAACAAAACAGTACCCAAGGACTTAGTTACAAACCAGTCAAGTATGTCCTTGGGCCATACCACTGGCTGTTGGAGACATGAATAAGGGCATGCTGCAAGAACAAAGGTCTTCACTTTCCATCTGCTATTTGGAGCCAGTAGGAAAACATTTGGCAGACCTCCAGGTGGGCCTGAGACATCCCAAAACATTTTGTCATTGGTAAGGGTCACTATTCTTTACCTTCAAAGTTGGTGCATCCACGGCTGAGTTTTCATGGTCAATTAGACACAGAGCAATGTGTCTCAGACTTTTCCCTGAAGAGCTAGTAATGGCAAAGGAGAATTCATTAAAATACCTCAAGTCTTGCCCAGCAAACATGAACCCTCTCTGAAGCCTCCTTCTTTCACTTAACTAATATTTTAAAATAGCCATGTGCATAGATGTCTTATATGTTATCTTAAATTTTCATTTGTGGGTAATAAGAGATCAAAGCTAATTTCCTGGTTTGGATGGTTGTGCTGTGCTGATGTAGGCAAGGAAACTTGTAATTAGGAAATACTCACTTTGGTATTAAGGGGTAATGGAACATCATGTCTGTAACCTAGTCTCAAATAGTTCAGAAATGTTAATAATTGGGGAATCTGGTCAGAGCATATAGGGGAGCTCTGTGTACTTTTTCTGAAACTTACTTATAAATTTGAGATTACTTCAAAGCAAAAACATTTTAAATTGTAAAAAATAATCTGTAATTTATTTGAATTTTTCAATATATTCCATCATACAGTTTTATTTTATGTAAAAATAATGTTTTAAATTACTTCCCCTTCCCTCCCCCAAATAACTTCAGGAAAACTGGGAAAGAAGACAGTTATCTTATGTGTCTTTGTATACCCCTCATATGTCTGCATTCAGTCAAAGGTAGGAGTACACTAGCCTTAACGGGGTTTTCCTTAACTTGCTCTCCGTGGGTCTGAGTCTCTGACCAGTATTTCTCTTCAAGAACTGGGTAAGGAAGATAAGATAGTATGGGGTTAGGGCAGTAGGAAGGTCCTTCACGTGCTAAAAATAAATAAATAAATAAAAGAGAGGCAGAGAAAAAACATACATAAGGCGTTTAGAACAGTGACTAGAACCCATAAACCCCTCAGTAAATATTAGCTATGATCATTTCTATCACTGTTGTTTTTGTCACCCCTGGGAGATCCAAATGCTGCACACAGGCTTGTAATAAGTCAAAGACCGCAAAACACATGTGAGCAGAGCCCCCTGCTTCAGCTCTGATTGGGCTGAAGATTACATGCTCTGTTTCCTGAGGACAGATCCTATACTCAAGAGCAAGGGAGACAGTCCAACTGCTGAGGCAAGATTGTGGTGGGATGGGCTCCTTGAGAAGACCCCAAAGAGCTACACAGTAAAGAGAAAATGGACCTGGCAGGGGACGGGTCAGCCACTGGGAACAGAGTGATACTTTTTAGAAGGAATATGGCAATGAATTTCTTGTAACAGAACTCTGAGACTCAGAGTTCAGAAACCAGGATCCAAGATATGTCATGGCCATGGGTCTTCAGAGCCAAGGACCCCTCTTGGATGAGAATCTCTCTTGGAGAGATTCCCTATTGGAAGCTTCTGACAAAACCCCTGCCTCAGTGTGAGACCAACCACCCCTAGCCCTGGTGGTTGTTGACTCATCACCAAGGTCCTGGATCCCAGTAAACAGACAAAGAAGTATAGTCAGAAGAGCTGGGCATGGTAGGCTTGTTCTTCCAGAGCTGCTCAAGAGCAGGACGCTGCCCTGAAGCCTCACCCTTCTTGTTCACCTTTGGGCTTTTCTAGCCTGAGCTAGAAAATCGTCCAGTTCCCTGGACGATCAGTTGGTTTACACTATTCTGTTCCTTTGTCTCTTCTCTCTGTCGCAAGGATATCATTATACATACTCAGGACATACATCACTGGGAAGCTCAACATGCACAATCTCATCTCATTTTTGAATCAGCACCGCAGCAAGTTTGCACGGCTGGAGCCGATCAAAGGCCGGGACGGCGGGGATCACTGCCAGGAGTAAGTGCTCCTCCTGTCACCTGTCCTGGCTCCAGGTGGTCCACCATGGATGTGTCAAGCTGTTGGGCAGAAAGTTAGCTAAAAAGCTATGTGGAGCCCAGAGACACAACTGTCAGCAACCACTTGCCTCCAGCAGCTGATGTTCTACCATCATCGGGCTTCCCTCTGGGTAGATTTTATTTCAAGCCTTCTGCATCCCAGCTTGTCTCCACCTTGGCGCCTCCGGACGGCGGCAGCAGCAGTTCCTCTCACACCCCGTCTCAAGGAACTTATCAGAGCATGTCGCTTCCAGTTCAGTAGTCACCATGGATCCTCCCATTGCTCTCCACTGAGCGACCAGGAAGCACTTCTGGACAGGCTCACACAGGACCCAAGCAAAGGATAAAAAAATGCATATGCCATGTTCCCCTTAGCCACTCCTAGTGGCTCCGACCCCTCCTGCACCACCTCACTCCTCCAGAACCCCCTTTTTCCTGGAGACTCTGCCTCTCGCCACCAGAAGGACGTTCAGAGGGGGAAGCCTGATGACCCATCCTGAGGGTGGCACTTGTAGGTCAAGGACTTTCTTCATGCTGCTGCTGTCCTTCATGCCCATGACCCAGACAGACTTCTGTGCCACTCTCACCCACCCTTCCTCGAGGATCCAGAAAACACTAGTCTTTAGGGGATCGTCGCTGATTCTCTGCGTTTCCTCCTTTGAGCTACCTCAGGGTCTAACTGTGCAGTTTCTTCTTACGTTCTAGTCTGGCTGTGAGCACTTGGATGTTTCTTCTTGTTTCATAGAATCTTAGTACCAGGAGCATTTTAGAAGTTATACAACTGTTACACATCCTTGTGTTACAAACAACGAGGATTCTGAGAGGCAGCACAGTCACTGAGTGTCCCCTCTGGGCTAGAGAAGCACAAGACGACCTGATTCCTGTCCCACGAGTTTTCCATCCAGTTGGGAAGACTGGACACACAGGTAAGAATCAAGTAACAAAGCAAGGAAGCACACATCTAAAAACCCAAATGAATGGTACCAGGAAGTAATGCTGAAGGACATGAGGTTCAGGAGGGATTAGCCCAGGGTAGATTTGACTGGAAGGGTTCACCCATGTGATCAAGCTGAGCTCTGAAAGATGAATAACATTTGAGGGAGGGCTCTCAGGGAAGGAAAAACAAACAAACAAACAAACAAACAACAACAACAAACAGAAGTGCAGTTGAAAAGAGCGAAACATGCCCAGTAGACAAAAGGAAGACCAATCCATTAGAATAGAATTTAGTCACCAGGTGACTCTTAGCCCATAAGGTAACATCAATAAACGGGTAAACAATATGGCAGAAAGGAACAACATAACTTTGGAACCAGACCTATGTCATTTTCAATCCCACTTAATAAATCTGTAACCTTAACCTCTCCAAGCCTCTGTTTCCTTTTCTGTAAAAGGGGGAGGGGGGGTAATAACATGGACCACATAAATGCTTTGCAGATAAAATTTTATACAAAGTACAATGCCTTGGTACACAGTAAACACTTATTTAAATTTTTATTTATTTGGGGACACCTGGGTGGCTCAGTGGGTTAAGCCTCTGCCTTTGGCTCAGGTCATGATCTCAGGGTCCTGGGATCAAGCCCCACATCAGGCTCTCTGCTCATCAGGGAGCCTCTCCGCCCCTCCCCGCCCCCAACCGCCTGCTGTTCTGCCTACTTGTGATCTCTCTCTCTCTGTCAAATAAATAAATAAAATCTTTTTAAAAAAAGAAAAAATTTATTTATTTGAGAGAGAGAGTGCACACACTCATGAGTATGGGGAGGGGCAGAGAGAGAGAGAATCTCAAGCAGCCTCCGCACTAAGCACAGATCCTGATGCAGGGGTCATCCCAGGACCCCAAGATCATGACTTGAGCTGAAATCAAGAGTCATACACTTAACCAACTGAACCACCCAGGTGCCCCAGTAAATGCTTTTTAAAATGATAGCTAGAATTCTTAACAATGTACTTATCGCTGAAGCAGACCTTCATGAAATTGTGGTTAGTAGTGTCTCTTTCCTTCTGCTGGTGTGGTACAGCGTGTGCTGACTGGACCCACAAGTAGGGCCGTGTTTAGTACCACTATACCATGCTTGACACCATAACACTCCATCACACTGAATATATTTAATATACATATTCCTCATTCAGTATCATTCTTGCCAAAGTGTATCTGAAATTATATTTAAAGCTTTACATCTGAAATTGACTACAAATACTTTGCAATTGGTACTGCTCCTTCTGCAATTATAGTACTTGAGAATTCTTATAAAATGAGAATATCTAACCTAAGATTGTTTTGCAATGTAATAAACTTTTTATGAGTGCCAAATTTCAAAATAAAGTCAACTTTGTTACTGTGATAACAGGTAAGTGCATATTTTACAGTTGATTTTGGAAGTTGACTTTTCCTGTTTTGGAGAGATTGTAATTTTCTTCCCGGTCTTCAATAGCATAGGCCCTTGAAAACCTCCCAAACCCTAGGCACTGAGCCTCTGGTGCTTAATGGGTAAAAGGGCCCTGAGACTGTGGCAGTTGGGAAGAGTTATGATGATGACTAGGACCAAACACATGATCGAAGGAACCCCTTTCCCAGGCCTGCCTGAGTGGGGTTGGCCAGCTGCAGGCTCAGCATCTACCTGAGTTAAAGCATGTTTGCAACTTAATTGGATTCAGAGCTTACAAAATCTGTGGTCAGTTATCTCAGTCAGCATGGAAAGTTCATGCCAGTCCTTGGCTCGCCCCACCTCCCCCATCCCTCCCATCCCCACCCTCATTCCAAAGCCCAGAGGTTTGGGTCTGCAACTGTTAATGAATAATCACTTGGTGATCCTCCCAAACCCATGGGAGAAGCTCAGCTGAGGGCCTGCAAAAGAGAAATGACTTCTGGATAAATAAGTATATATTTGCTCCCTGGGGCCCAAGTCAACTGTTGGCTGGATAATGTTCTCCTGGGCTCAAAAATCAATGTTTTGTGAGCTTTAAGGGGAGGAACGCATGAAGAGATCCCTGCCGTGGAAAAGGTGAGCTTCGTTGGTGAACCAGGCTCCACCTCGGTGGCAGAGGGACAAAAATCTCAGCAGTTTACCCTCTGGCAACGCAGGTCCTAGGAGCCTCTGTGATTTGTGCCACTTTGAGGAGCATTTTATCTCAAAGGAATGAAGTGATAAGTGTGTAAGTGATAAGCTGTAGCCCAGACCAAGTGTGCCAACTGCAGTCATTTGCTTTGTCCCTTGACGATTGTTACAATATCCCCTCACTGCCGGTCCTGTAACTTACTAAATATATACGTAGGGCGGTCTTTTGGGCATCTGACTCTTGGTTTCCGCTCAGGTCATGATCTCAGGGTGGTGAGGCTGAGCCCCATGTGGGGCTCTGCCCAGGGTGTGGAGTGTGCTTGGGACTCTCTCTGCCCCACCTCTCAAATAAATAAATAAATATTTAAAAGATACATACAGAGAAAATATTTATATCGATATAGAAATAAATCTTTATATAAATATATAAATAAATCTTTAAAAGACATACATATATCTATATATATAAATTCTTTGGTATTTTAAAAATTTTTTTAAGTTTTATTTATTTATTTTAAGTAATTTCTACACCCAACGTGGGGCTTGATCTCATGACCCTGAGATCATGACCTGAGCCAAAGGCAGATGCTTAACTAGTTGAGCCATTCAGGCACCCATTTTATTTTTTAATTATGATATTTTTTAAATTATGATATTTTTTAAGTAATCCCTACATTCAACGTGGGGCTCGAACTCACAACCCTGAGATCAAGTCGCATGGTCCATAGACTGAGCCAGCCAGGAGCCCCAGTATCATCCAGTTTTTAAAAATTCTATCCAGATATTGTTTGCAGCTGAAGACTCAGCCTGAGATCTGTGGTCTCTATTGGAAAGGGGGAGAAAGAATTTACCTCCTTACTCTAATAGACTTCCTCCTAAATGTTATCACAAGATCAGAAGAGAATTACTGAAGGCAATGTTCATGCACCACCCAAGACCACAAACAGAGACCTCACTGTGTGCTCTCCCTATGGGAACCATTTTCTTCCTCCCTTTTCAGCCTGGCACCACACCAAAGGGGTGGGTTAAAGTCAGAAAGCTCTTGGCCCCAGCTTTGCCATTCATAGGTGGCCTCTTTCACAAACTCCAGCTCCTTCAACTGGAGGGAGTTGATTAGGATATGTCTAAGGACTCTTCCAACTCTGACACTCTATCATTCCAAGACTTTCTTCAACAGGGCAAATGTCGGCCACAGAAAGAACCCAATGCACCATGGGGCTTGGCCAGCTGGAACAGGGGCTCCTTTACTGGAAGTGACTGTTTCTCTAGCTTGGGTGAGAAACTAGGCCACAGAACAGGAAGAAATAAGCTTCATTCCACCACCATAACACTGACTCAGGAACACCTGAACTAGCCTGGGAGAGTGAAGTACGGACCCTTAGCCCATTTTCCTTTCGAGATTCGTTTCCCCTATGATCTGATTCTCAGTGCTTGAAAGAAGAAACCTGGGAGTGTGGAAAGAACACAGGGCGTTGGAAACCGAGAGGTGTTGATTAAAATCCTCTTTCTGACTCTCTTTAACTGTGGGGTGATAGGCAATTTCCTTAACTTTTCTGAGTCTCAGTTTGGTCATATGTTAAAAAACGTAATCATACTTGCCTCATAAAACTCTTATGAGAGGGGCGCCTGGGTGGCTCAGTGGGTTAAGCCGCTGCCTTCGGCTCAGGTCATGATCCCAGGTCCTGGGTTCAAGCCCCGCATCGGGCTTTCTGCTCAGCAGGGAGCCTGCTTCCTCCTCTCTCTCTGCCTGCCTCTCTGCCTGCTTGTGATTTCTCTCTGTCAAATAAATAAATAAAATCTTAAAAAAAAAAAAAAAAAAAACTCTTATGAGAGATAAACAATGTAAGTATTTATTGTAGGGCATAAAAAGGCACATTATCTTCTGGGACTGAACCATAAAACGTCAGTGGTGCTCTTAAATGTCTGAGGCCATGGAGGCCCTGCATAATTGCCTTAGGGTACGAAATTCTTGGAGGGGCAAACAGGGTTCCCCCCATGGTATCACACTTTCCCCCTGTGCCATTGCTCCCCTACGAGAGAGAGCAGCCGCCAGAGCAGGATCCCGCCCTCTGCCGCTGCCCCTGCTGCTCGGGCTGTGGGTGCCTGAGGTCCCAGCCAGGGCCAAACTCAGTCACAAGACCTCAGCTTTGCAGTTTGAGACTCAGCACAGAAAGTGCAACCCAGGTCCCATGGATGCAACACAGTGACGGGAAAGGTCAACAAGTCTGCAAGAAGGGCTGTGAGAACTGCCACCTGGGCCAAGGGCTTGTGTCCTTAATTACATGTGAGTTCATTTCAGGGAGGTGTCCAGACCGCTCCAGCAGCTGGCCACTCCTTCCACCATGGCCTGTGTCCCACCACACCACAAGGATGGCCTGGTTCCAGCTGGTAACAATGGTCCCTGTGCCCATGGTAATACTATCTAAAGCCAGGTGTCCCCCCACCATCCCCACCCTAAGCTCTGCAGACTCCAGACATGGCTGCTGAATTCCCTCCCTTGAGTTCTCGACTAATCCTTCCCCTCTTTGCCAATACCACTTCCCTCCCACACACCCAATTTCACATACTCTTAATTCCATAGGGGGTTTTATGGATGCTCCAAGTGATGAGGAAAGAGGAGACATTCTCTTTAGCCCTTCATTGTTGCTTGTCTTGCTTTCTGAGTTTGGTACCATGAAGATCTCAGCAAAGGTGGACCTAGGTTTTGTGGGCCTTAAGGTGTGCATGATTTTGGAGACCCTCTTAAAAAAAAGGAATATAAAATGGCAAATGCCAACCAAGTCAGGGCCTTGGGAGGGCTGTGTTTGGACACTTTAGAGCGATCCAGGCAGGGAAGATTATTTAAGGAAGAAAGGCAGGAAGATCTGCCTGGGTTCCCTGTACCGGCCCAAGGTGTCTGGTTTTCATGCAATAAAAGACTCTGTTCTTCCCCCTCCACCCGCCCCCCTCCCCCGCCCCCGAGTGTGTGTTAACTATCCCGGGGGAAGTACGGAGGTTTGGAAACCCCATCTTACCTGTTAGTCATCAGCTTTTCCTTTCTGCAGGAGGGAAGGAGGGCAGCACCTTGAACAGGCGTGGGCTTGGAGGCACAGCAGGGTCAGCCTCCCACCCACTTGAGAACTGCCTGGTGGTCCCATCTCACTTAGGGGAGAGGAAGGGGAGGAAGAGCAGGTTGTGCCCCCAGACGCCAGTCAGATCTGAGGCCTGACCCCCACCCCTTTGTCTGTCCTCATGCTTCCTTGATACGATCCAGAGCAGGGACCTCAGCTTTCTGAAGTGAGTCTCTCTCCCTTGGGAATTTCAGAATCAGGACCTTCCCAGAATGTTGATCTGATCCTAATTCGTGCTTCTTGAACTATGAGGAAGGAGGAGTTTTGTGTGCAGTCTGCCGCAGACCCACGCTTTCACAAAATACAAAAAAGTGAATTACTAGAAAAATAAAATAGAACATATATGTGTAGAAAACACAAGGCCGAATTTCTTATCATTAGATTCAATTAGCATAAAATTACTCTATCAAATTGGCATAAAAGTGTCTCGATGCTTCCTCTCAATTTCTCTACCTTTCCTGTGAGACACTCAGAGAAAAACATACACATATTATACACATATGGGCACATAAATACTGATATGAGACACACACATCCATACACAGGGACACAAATTCATACACGTGCACATATGTGGCCAACACACACAAGCACACATCAACACACACACACACACACACACACTCAACAGTGAGGCAGCCCCTCTCCTTCCCTCCACCAACTCTGCCTCTTTCCCATATTTAGAAAGAGATTTTCCTACACAGATTAGAGCTCAGAATAAGCCAAGAGTGTTTGGGGAACGTGAAAGTGGCAGAGAAAGCAGAGACTCCAACAGTTCTGACTCCCAGCCCTCTTCCCTGCTTTCTAGAGAAAGAGATTGAATGCAGAGCTCCCCGTGACCTACCACACCCACAGTGGCCCACCCCAAATATAGCTTCCCCTAGACGCGTCCTGGCAGCCTTGCCACACCACACTCCGCTCATCACTGTCGCCGTCTGGCCACCCTCTGTTTCTGACCAAGGAAGACGTGCTGGAAGTGAGAGGAAAACAACCTTCTCCTACCCGCCCTGGCATCTCCCCAGTGTTGTGGGCAGCTCCACTTCCTCTGTCTCCACCTCAAGCGGGTGTTCCTCAGGGGCATATTCTTAGCTCTCTTTTCTTCTCACAACAACACTCCCTAGAGGAACCTGGTGCACGTCCAGGGCTTCAGTGGCCACTTACCTGCTCCCGAGAACATACCTCCCTCCCCCATCTCCCAAGTGCCTGGCCATCTACCTGCCCTCACCAGCCCCTCCATGTCCTGCAGGCATCTCAAGAAAGACACTCAGAACTGAGCTCATGATCTGCCTGCCTTCCAGACTTGCCCCTCCTCCTGCAATCTCCCCACCTTGGTTGGTGGAAATATCATACCCAATCATCCAAGGGCCTCATCTAAGAGACACCTGTATGAACTCCTTTTTCCTTCGTTTCCTTCTCCGGTAATTCACCATCTATCCCAGGTACTGCCTTAAGAGGGCGCACAAGTTCTTGGGTTTTCTGTCTTCCAGATATCCTGGGTTCCTAACGTGAGCCCAACACATGTGACAGCTTTGGAGGGTGCTGTGATTTTGGAGTTAGACAAACACACCTATGTTGTTGCGATCAAGGATTTGTAATCTAGCTTGGGAGACAGATAAAAACGATACCTTTGAAACACCATCTAATGATAACAGAAAGTACTAAAACAGAAAGTAGAGAAAGTACAGTGAAACAGTTTTCTCCCACCTCTTCTAGGGTTTCATTCATCCCAACTAAGCAAACCCATTCTCTGTTAAATAAAAATCCTGTTATATGGGGCACCTGGGTGGCTCAGTCTATTAAGCGGCTGCCTTCTGCTCTGGTCATGATCGCAGGGTCTTGGGATGGAGCCCCGCATCATGTTCCCTACTCAGTGGGGAGCCTGCTTCTCCCTCTCCCTCTGCTGCTGCCCCTGCTTATACTCCCTTGCTCTCCCTGTCAAATATGTGAATGAAATCTTTAAAAAAAAAAAATCCTGTTAAATGTTTCCCCGCATACCCCCAGGGCTATAACCAGAGTCAGGGAGCACCATCCTATAATCTGTAAGAGTGGTGGCCCCAGAAGCTAGAAAAGAGTGTGGAAAGAATTCAGAATAGAATAAACCCTTCAAGAGATTAATTATATCCAAACAAGTTGTATAGCAACCTGGGTAGGAGTTTCTGACTTCCGTGTGTGTAGGCTGAAGAATTAGATGAGTTGTAACTTGAACCTAGGGGGCCTTGGACTGTGGAACCGGCCCATTCAGAGAGTAATGACACAGCATCCATGGAAGAGGGTACCATGGGGCAGTTGGGGGCCTGAGAAGAGCCCCCCAAAAGTCCTGGAACAAAATCTCTGCAGGGTCACTGAGAACATGTTTCCAAAAAGTTACTTGGGAAGGGGCTCCCCAGCCATCTAGGATGACGCAGTTCTTCCTTAGTAGGTAAGTTTGTTTTAACATTCAGAAATTTTTAAATTAATGATAGAAATATTTAAAACAATCAAAAACATAGCATTAATATGTTTGTATTAAGAAATGTGTGCGTATTTGCTATTCTAGGTATTCGCAGTATTTTTTAAAATTTCTCTTGTTACAGTAACTAACAGGTCTTACAATTCTAATTTAAAATGTGTAACTGGGGGGGCGCCTGGGTGGCTCAGTGGGTTGGGCCGCTGCCTTCGGCTCAGGTCATGATCTCAGGGTCCTGGGATTGAGCCCCTCATCGGGCTCTCTGCTCAGCAGGGAGCCTGCTTCCTCCTCTCTCTCTGCCTGCCTCTCTGCCTACTTGTGATCTCTCTGTCAAATAAATAAATAAATAAATAAAATCTTTAAAATAAATAAATAAATAAATAAATAAATAAAATGTGTAACTGGGGAGGCACCTGGGTGACTCAGTTGGTGAAGCCTCTGCCTTCGGCTCAGGTCATGATTCCAGGGTCCTGGGATCAAGTCCCACATTGGACTCCCTGCTCAGGAGGTCAGCTTCTCCTTTTGCCCCTCTCCCTGCTCACGCTCCCTGTCCCTCTCTCTCTCTCAAATAAATAAACAAAAACTTAAAAAAATAAAATGTGTAATTGATTTAGATGTGTGATTTGTCTTGTTTTTAAGATTTTATTTATTTATTTGACAGAGAGAGAGAGAGGCGTGTGCACAAGCAGGGGGAGCTGCAGGCAGAGGGAGAGGGAGAAGCAGGCTCCCCAAACAACAGGGAGCCCAATGTAGGGCTCAATGTGGGACTCGATCCCAGGACCCTGAGAACATGACCTGAGCCAAAAGCAGACACTTAACCAACTGAGCCACCCAGGCGCCCTATATGTGTGATTTGAAGTAGAACTTTCTTCTAAAATGGGCTTTGAGAAAAAAATAAAAATAATAAAATTCATTTGGAAACATTGAAGGAAATAAGAATTGAATCACCATATTTACAAATTGTTTAGATTTTAGTATTTCAGGTATTCAGGAATGTCTTGTTGGTTTGTCAGATGACTGAATTACTTTATAAGGACATGGAATATGTCAAGTGTATAAAATATATTTTTAATGTTTAAAATAGTCTTATTAACTACATTTATAAATAGTACCAAATAATCATCAAATACAATCCTTTAAAGAGATTATTAAAATGTACTTGTTTGTAAGTTAAACATAAAAGCTTAAAGGGGTGCCTGGCTGGCTCAGTTGGTAGAACATGCAACTCCTGATATCAGGGTTGTGAGTTCAAGGCCCACACTGGGGTAGAAATTACTTAATAAATAAATAAATAAATACATAAATTTTTTTAAAAACCCATAAAGGCTTAAGGAAGAACTAGACTTCTGGTTTGCATCCTTACTGTAGGGAACATAAATTTCAAAAATTTAAAAAACCAAAGTCGCCTTCTGAATATTTTTCCTGAGCACCAAAAGGACATTTTAAAAATTCACATTGACACTACCAACCCGGTCTGTTCTCTGCACTGCTTGTATTGACACAATGAACAGTGAGCTTTGATGATTGTATTTGCTGGTGTTCCCACGTTTGCTGGTCTTACTGAGCCCTCAGAAGGGAGGGTGGTCACTGACGACAATGCAGTGACCCAGGCTCAGTCTCAAGGCCTCACCTCTGTGCTCGTCCCAGTGCAGAACCTGGAACCGCATCTCTCCTCAGTGCCCTCCTGCCTCTGCCCTGTGCTGCCTCTGGGTGGGTCATTCTGCTGTCTTGCGTGCTGAAGAAACCTTGAAAGGGGAGCAGGACATCCCCGAGGCCAGTGTGGTGTTGGCAGAGAAAGTCAGCAAAATACACTCCAAGAGAAAATCAAACTCAGAGACTATGGTTGAGTCTTCATCTTCAATAGGGGCTTTTCCTCCCTGGCCAAATCTGGAGTTTTAAGACTACATTTTACTAGGTAGGTGACTTAAAAAAACAAAACCCAAAACCAACAGATTGTTAAACTGTTCCCTTCAATAAACCAGGCTGCTTGCTTGGAAGACAGAGAGAGTAAAAAACACCCAGTATGTTCATTGTGAGGAGGTGAATTTACATTAGTGGAATTAGAAGTGCTATATTCCATCAAATACTCTGGGGACAAAAACTCTTCATTTAAAAAAAAAAAATCCTAACTTTAGGGACACCTGGGCGGCTCAGTCGTTTAAGTATCTATCTGCCTTAAGCTCAGGATCCTGCAGTCCTGGGATCGAGCCCCACATCAGGCTCCCCACTCAGTGAGGACTCTGCTTCTCCCTCTCCCTCTGCCCCTCCCCACCCTCATGATTTCTCTCTCTCTCAAATAAATAAATAAAATCTTTGAAAAAAATTATCATTTTTTTTAAAAATATTTTATTTATTTATTTGACAGATAGATATCACAGTAGGCAGAGAGTCAGGCAGAGAGAGAGAGGAGGAAGCAGGCTCCCCGCTGAGCAGAGAGCCTGATGCGGGGCTCGATCCCAGGACCCTGGGAACACGACCCAAGCCGAAGGCAGAGGCTTTAACCCACTGAGCCACCCAGGTGCCCCAAAAATTATCTTTTTTTTTTTAGATTTTATTTATTTACTTATTTGACAGACAGAGATCACAAGTAGGCAGAAAGGCAGGCAGAGAAAGGGGGAAGCAGGCTCCCCACTGAGCAAGAGAGTCCGATGTGGGGCTCGATCCCAGGACCCTGAGATCATGACCTGAGCCGAAGGCAGAGGCTTTAACCCACTGAGCCACCCAGGTGCCCCCAAAATTATTATTTTAAATGCAGATATCTTCTGGCAGAAATTTAAAAAACAGGACAATGTAACAGTTACTTGGAATCAACCACTTAGGTACTGGGTTTGGCTTGGGAGCCTTCAGAGACATGGCACAGCATAGAGAGAAAGTTCTAGAATAAAGGGTGTTAAGAAACGTGGAATATGGGCAGAGACCTGGAAGTAGACAATGAGCACAGAAAAGGAGCACAGTCACAGAACTGGAGACAAATTTGAACCCACACGTTTAGCAGTTCTAAAGTTGGGGTTGGCACGGAAGCATGACTTCATGTTGTTGTAATTCCCAGACTGCAGGCTCCTGGAGGACTCTGCTGGGAGGCTGCCAACGAGGGTCAGGCTGCCTCTAGATATACCTGGCACATGTTCGGTCTTCATAAGTGTTTATTTAACAAACTTTGTTTTCAGAGCAAAGGAATGGGGCTAGGAAAATACACAGATTGCAAATCTGGAAAGCTTATAAAACAATTTTTTAAAAATTCTCTCGTTACGCTTAAAATTTTCCAGAAGGGAGGAATCTACTACCTGCGGAGACAGCCTGTGCCATTTCCTGGCAGCTTTAAATATTTCAAATTGCCCTATATAGAAACTAATCTACATCTCTGTCACTACAGCAACTCACTGTGAGCCATTCAGAATAAATCCAATTCTTCTTCGCTCAATCTCTTAAGTCTGTTAAGGGAGTTTCGTGACCCTTGCCCTCCAAATATTGCTTCGCCAGACAATAACAAGAGCTATAAAATGGCTCCTACTCTTGGATCCAATAATTCCACTTGGTAACATATGCTAAGTGAAAATATTTCAAAGGGGGGAGGAATAGACGTATGCATATTGTTTATACTCTGTGTAACAGAGAAAAGTTGGAAATAATACGAACTCCTTAAAATTGAGAGTGACTAAACAGATGATGGGTAAGTGCTTAGTGCTTTAACTGAAGAAGCAAGCTACCACTCTGACTGAAGACAGATGTACGAAAAGTATATTGATGCACAACAGGAGTGTGCATGGGGAATGTTCCGTGAAGGAACCAGAATGTAAAACTGTTTTCAAATGAACTACAGCTATGTAAAAGAGTCTCTGGCCTGGTCCACCAATAAAGTCTATAAGTGAATTTGGAACCCTTCTAGAACATCCTCTCCAAACCACGCCTCCTCCAGATTCATCTAGCCCAGTGAAACTACAACTGACCCAGATGACATTTCCATATTTGGTTTCTTTTTTTAATTGAAGTATAATTGATTGCAAAATGATCACCACAAGTCTAGTTAACAACCGTCACCACAAAGAGTTACATTTTTTTCTTGTGGTGAGAACTTTTAAGATCTACTCTTAGAAACTTTCAAATATGCAATTTGGTATATTAAACATAGTCACCATGTTGTACATTACGTCTCCATGACTTATTTATTTTATAATTGGAAGTTTGTACCTTGTGACCCCCTTCACCCATCTCGCCCACCCTCCACCCCTGGCAGCCACCAGTCTGTTCTCTGTATCTGTGTACTCCTGCGTGTGTGTGTGTGTGTGTGTGTGTGTGTGTGTGTGTGTGTGTGTGTGTTTTAGATTCCACATGTAACTGAGATCACATGGTATTTGTCTTTCTCTGACTTACTTCACTTCGTATAATGCCCCTAAGATCCATCCATGTTATAGCAAATGGCAAGATTTATTTTTTATGGCTGAATAATATATCAATTTTATATAGACAAGCCACACTTTCTTTATTCTTTCATCCATTGATGGACACTTAGGTTGTTTCTATACCCTGGCTATTGTAAATAACACTACAATGAACACAGGGGCATAGCTATCTTTTCAAATTTGTGTTTTTGTTTTCTTCAGAGAAATACCCAGTGATGGAATTGCTGGATCATATGGTAATCCTATTTTTAACTGGGGGAAACCTCCATACTCTGTTCTACAGTGGCTGCACCCCACATTTGGTTTTAATTCTATCCTGTGTATTTTCCCCATGCAAATATCAACCACAAACAAAGAACTTGTGAGGGCTAAGTCCAGGAAGAAAGCAAAGTTAAGCAACAGACTCCAGGCATTAGGCCCCACTCGCTCCTGGTTTCCACCTCTCATTTATTCCCACCTCTGTTCCTGTTCTGTGGAGCTTTCTGCTCCCCTTACAGTTTTCACCTGGATTAGGGATATCGTTTGGGACCTGGTCAGACACTATCTAGGATAGAGCAGTGACAAAATAGACAAAGGTCCTCGTCTTCATGGAGCTTATTTTCAAATGACATGTGGTGCCGTGGGTGGGCCTATTATGAGACACAGGACATAACTAACCAAGTACATCATCAAAGAGAGATAAATACTGTGACGACAACAAAACAAAATAACATCATGAGAGGGACAATGGGTGAGAGACCACTTTCGATCAGGTGATCATGGAAGACATTTAAAAATGCAACACCTTTATAAAATTCCGGAAGGATGAGAGTCAGCCCCTGGAATTGTAAAAGGGAGCATCCAGGTGGAAGGAAAAGACAAGAAGTCCCCAAATTAGGAATAAGCAAGGCATGCTTAAAGAACTGAAAGAAGGCCACTATGGCTTTCCCACGAGTGCTCTCTCAGGGGGAGCACTGAGAGAACAAGCTAGAGAGATAGGCAGATCCCTATGCATATGTGAAGCCATTAGAAGAGGTTGAGAGGAGCTGATTGGAGTTGGTTGTTGTTGTTGTTGTTGTTGTTGTTTTAAGATTCGTTTATTTTTAGAGAGCGAGAGCACAGGTGCGGGAGGAGGGGCACAGGGAGAGAGAGATAGAGAGGGAGAGAGAGACTCTCAGGCAGACTCCCCACAGAGCGTGGAGCCCAACACGGGGCTCGATCCCATGACCCCCGAGATCATGACCTGAGCCAAATCAAGAGTCAAACCCTAAACCAATTAAGCTACCCAGGTGCCCCTGATTGGAGTTTTTAGAAAATGCCCTGGGTAGGGTGCAGAGAATGGCTTCTTAGGAGGTAAGAGTAGAACAGAGAAACCAGCATGGGAAGCAATGCACCACCACAGGCGAGATGGTGGTGGCCGTGTGGACTCTGATGACACCTAGCTCAGAGAAAACAAATTGTACACCTTTAAAAGAATATTACCAATAAAATAAAGCCAAAATTAAGAAGGAATTCAACAAAAAATTGAATTTACATATATACTGTATACTGCACAAATTTCTTATCCTATACATAAATAAGGCTTGGCCCCAGTTTCCTTGGAAGGCTCAGGTAACAAGAACATGTTCTCTCAAGTCCATGCCTTCCTGTCTCTAAAACTCTCTTTTGTGGTTCTTCATTAATTCCCCTTGCCTTGAGGCACAGGACCAAAGCGGAGCCCTGGTCACTGCTATGCTCCAAGCGGACAAATAGTGAGCAGCCTACAGCCCCAGCCCTACGTGGAAGGCCAAGTACATCTCTTGGTGCACGTAAGCCAGGTAATAAACATTACAGATCCAAATGTTTCTTCCACCCACTTTCTCTCATGTTTGGATAACACTACTTCCCTAACAAAACCATATTGGAAATTTCTTGGAGATTATTTTAACTATTATTTATTCTAGAACAAGTCCAGAAAAAGAAAAGGATTTTTATTCTCTTACCCACAGGAACATATCTGTCACTTTTAGAAACTCTTTCAGCACTGGCTATTACAAAAATAAACACTTTTTAACGTGATGGATAAGTGGTAGAAAAGGTGCAGTAGTGTTCAAAGTTCTTCTTTTATGAATTCTGACAGCTTAGATGAAACCTTATAACTTAGTGGTCGAGAGTGAAGGCTCTGGAGTCAGACTGCCCGGGCTCAAATTCTGGCTTTTCTACTTACTGTGTAGCTTCCAGCAAGTTATTTAACTTCAGTAAACCAGGATTTTGTCTGTAAAGTGGGAGTTTGGTAAGCTCCAAAGAATCTGAAATCAGTGAAACATGTGAGGCTGGTTTGTGAATGCAAGAGAAGGCTTCTAAGCCTGGGCTGTTCCCAAGCTCCAATTCCTCCCCTATAATCTCTCCCCTTCGCATGTCCCCAAAACATACTCATCAACATACCATCTATCGTACAGACACACACACACTCTCTTAGGTAAGAGCCTGCATTCCGGGAAAAAGGGACTAACTGCTGTAAGTATACATGTCACTTTACTTAATAAAATAAACCTTTCTCGTTTAGTGCAGATCAAAACAACTCCTGGAAAGAAGTAACTGGATCCCAGACCTTGCATCCAAATTCCATCCCCCTCTGGGTTCAAAAACTTTCTGTGGCTCCCATTTTTCCATAGGGGAAAAAAATTATACACTCCTTTTTCTCCAGGAGTTCATGGACTCCCAGAGCCAGCTTAATTTATATTCCACTTCCTAATTGCAGGAACCTTAGATTCTACCAACTGTTTCTCAAGCAATTTGTTTGAGTATAAGGAATGTAAGACTCCATAAGAGAAAGTTCAGGCTCTTTCTCAGCACTGGAAACGGGTGGACCCCTGAGGTGGCTCAGTCCGTTGAGCAACTGCCTTCCACTCAGGTCATGATCCTGGAGTCTTGGGATCAAGTGCCCCATCAGGCTTCCTGCTCAGCAGGGTGTCTGCTTCTCCCTCTGACCATTCTCTTCTCATGCCTGCTCTCATTCTCTCTCTCAAATAAATAAAATCTTTTTAAAAATAGTTTTTTAAAAAACACTGGAAATGGGTTAGCTGGATTTGAAACAAGTGAATAAGATTCATAATATATCCTCTAAGAAAGTTTCCTAAGTGCTGGCCTTGTAACCAGCTACTGGGCAACATTTATAGAGTGGACACCAGGGGGTAGCAAAATCTCACTCTCCCAGTTCCCCAGAACTAATTACAAGGAGGCTAGAGAGCCTCAGTGACTCCAGGGCCCATAGCCCATTGATGAAAAAGAGTTTCAGCTCCCTGCCTCTAACTCTGCTGAGAATCAGAACATGGTCACTGGACATTGCCGTCCTGGATTTTTTTTTTTTTCTTTGACACTATGGAGCAGAGGAATCTTCTTGTCTCCAAGAAGGATGAGCATTTTCCCTCTCTTCTTTTCCAGATCCAGTGGAGTGGAGAAAGGGTGGGCATTTAGCGTTTCGAGGTGACAGAGGAGCCCATCACCTAGGCGACGCCCTCCTCTCCCGCGGTGCCAACGACTGCCCAGAGGCCCCAGCCTCCTGGCCTCACAGGTGCTGCATCCACTGGCAGGATGTTTTCCAAAAGTCAGCCCCCAACCGCAGTGGCACATGCCTTCGCGCCCCTTTCTGGGGACTATCTGGCTTTCCGATCTCCTTCCAAATGTCCACCCTTTGGAAGTGCCACCTCCAACCCTAGCCCCTGCAGGGCTTCTGGTGCCGGCTCAGAGGAGGAACAAGGCATCTCCCGTCTGTGCCTAAGCCTCCCCAGCCCTCCTGGGAAACCCTCGCCGGGGCCCCCGTTACACATCCAGACGCGGTGGAGGATGGGTGAGACTAGAACTTTCTTAACTAGTCTGCCCCGCTTTGTCTACTGCGTCAGATAGCCATCCTCACCGCCATAAGCCCTAGCGACCCTGGGAGACTCTATTGCTACCCCATAAGAAGGAAGGGTCTGGCAACCAGTTTCGAATCATGGGGTCTGACGTGGGGGTGTTGCGGGGGGGTTCTGATGCCTTCCCTCCGCCAGCCGAAAATGGAGACACGCGGTGCGGAGGGGAAGGGGCAGCGAGGAAAGAACTCAGAACACGTCTGCCGAAGTGCACGCCCCTACAGGAGGATTCTGATCCCAAGACCCGGCCCATCTTCAGCCACGACGGTCAACCCCCCCCCCGACCCCAAGCTTTCCCCCCCCCCCCACCCCCCCCCCCCCCCCCGCCACCGCCGCCCGCGCCCTCCCCAGGCCGCACAGAGGAGCCCATTGTCGGAGCCTGAAGGCTTAAGGCCGAAGGAGATGGGAGGGAAAGACGGCGGGCGAACCCCTGGAGGGTGGAAAGAATCCCCTGATTTCCCTGCCCTCAGCCCCACCCGAGTTGGGCAGGGGCCCGGGGGTCTCTTCCGAACTCCAGGTGCTGCCGAAGTCTGGCAACCGCGGGGAGAACAGGTTCCCAAGCGAGTTAGAGACGAGAGGCTTCGGGCCGCCAAACGATCCCAGTCCTCGGTTGGGTACCCCAGAAAATTCACGGACGCCCCGGCCTATGGAGAGTCCCTTGTGGAGGCTAAACTGACCCCGCTGGGAGGGAGGCGGTGGCGGGAAAAGAGGGGCATCTTCGGCAGGGCGGGCGTCGGACGACCAGGGTAGGGGCACCTACTGGAGGGTGAGGAGGAGGAGAAAGAAAGTTGCGGGAGAGCGAGGCTGGCCCGGTGTGGGCGCCGGGGAAGCCGCGGAGAGGCCACCCGCGGTAGAGGGAGTCCCGGCAGGGGGTCCGGCGCGGAGGCGGAGGCGGGCACTGAAGGGCGGGGCGGGGAGGGGCGGCCGTCTCGGCCCTCCCTGGCTGGGCCCCGCGGCCTGGGAGCCCGAGCGGGCCGATCCGCCACCGCGGTCGGAGCTGTCCCCTAGCCAGACCCAGCGAGACGCGAGCGGCGGGAGGGAGGCGGCGGCGCGCCCGGCCCCGCCCGCCCGCCCGAGCGTCGGACGCGGCCCCGCGCCGAGCCATGGTGAGTCCGGCGTCGCGGCCCCGGTGTCCCCCTCCTCCTTCGCGCTGCCAGCCCGGGGCCGCCAGCCCCCAGCCCTTTGCCTCCTGCGCCCGCCTCGGTCTGTTGAGCGCTCTTGAGACTCTCCTTCCTCCCATCCCCCCTTCTTTTCTTTGATCTGTCTGTCTGCCCCACTGTCTGGCTCTGTCCCCACCGGGTATTGCCCTCACTCTTTCTTTCTTCCCTTATTCTCCGCCCCCTCCCCCATCCTCCCTCCAGTCGCTCCCCCGATCCACACACCTCCCCCCGCCCTCCTCTGTCCGGACCTGTGCCTTCCTTTGCAGGATCTTCCCAGCCCCTCCGGGTCCCAGCTCCTTAGCCGCGGGAAACCTCTGCGGGTTGGTGCTGCAGCGGCCCTGGAAGGGGCCCGGCCCCGGGTCATGAGAACTGACCTGCCTGGAACCACCATTTTCCATCCCAGTCCCCAGCCCGGTGAGCTGGGCCCACCCATCCGGCCCTGGGGGACCGGCCGCAGCTGTGGCTGGGCTGGGGCCAGGGACATGGCCAAAGAGGGAAATTCCCGCGGAGAAAGAGGGGCTGCTTCAGGATAGTGGACAGAGTGAGGAGGGGGCCTCACAGTGCCAGGGGGCGTGACGCTGCCAGAGCAGACAGGAGACCGAGGATGGGGGGGGGTGGGGGTAGGGGAGAGTACCCCAGAGGTCTCGCTGCAGGGAACCGAAGCACTGTCTCCGAGTATTCCCGCTGCAGAGGGAAGGAAACACAAGCGGGAGCTCCCTGCAGGAGGTAGGGGACTCTTGGCAGCAGCAACTTAGGACACGGGAAGCAGAATGGCACTGTTAAGGGGGAGTCCATACCAACAGGAGTGGACGCTATTCTGGGAACTTTCACTCCAGAAGTTGTCTCTGAAGAATCACTGCAAGGAGTGGGCACTGCGGGAGAGAGCGCTCACTGCAGGGGGCTGTGGGGGAGGTCCACGGCTAAGGGGGCACTCGCTGCAGAGTGGAGGAGGGGGGAGGCCCTGCCAGGGGGCGCTCACTGCCAGGAGGTGGGGGGAGGAGCACTACCGGGGCTGCTGATCTACAGAAGGAAGGGCACCCCCTGGCAGGGAGACTAGAGCAAGAAAAAAGAGGAACTGGGCCAGGGAGAGCTGACTCAGTCTCAATGGTCTCCTTTTGGTCCTGGCTGACTGGAGGCCCGGTCTCTGTGTTCTTGCCTGCCGCCTCCCACCCCAGACCCCTCCTCCCCTCCTCCCGCTGCAGTTTCCTGTGGCTGAGACTCTTGCTCAGCCATGAGCTCACCGCCCCTAATGGGTTGCAGCTGCCTCGCTACTCAAGCTCTAGCTGCCCCCTCCTGGCCTCCGATCCGACGGCCCACTCTGCCTCCCCGCCCCTCTTCTCCACCCTCCCCCCACCCACTTTCACCGAGCCAGCCGGGTCCCCGAAACACTGGGGGGTCTGTCCGCTCGCCCACACACCTTGGGGCTGGGTCTCCATGCTGACGCACTCAATATCCCTCTCTGGAGTGGCTGCCCTAGTTTCGCAGAGGGTCGGGACAGATGGGCAACTGGTAAAATATGCAGTTTTGACTGCTGGGCAAAGACAGGAGTGGGGGTGGAGGGCGGTGAGAGAGAACTTGAACACTGCAGCGCAGCCCCGTGCCACTGACAGCAAAGAAACCTGATAAAAGAACTTCAGAGCCATCTTGAAAGAGAAATTAGTCTGCAAAGGAATAGCCTGAGGGGGTGCTTCTTTAGGGTCTGAGAAAGAGAAAGAGACCTGATCATGCACTTAGGGAGGCAAATGCAGAAGAAGCAGGGCTGTCTTTTGAGACAGTGGCGGCAGGTGGAGTTGGCAGAGAGGTCCTACTGGAGTTGGAAAAATACATACCATCAAGGCCTCCTCCCTTCCCCACGTGTTCCTTTTGTGACTTTTTCCTCTTTTGGCTGCCCCCACCCAGTTCTTTGTAACCCAATCCCACATGCTCTGGGAGTGGGTGATTGCTCTGAAGCCATTCTGGAAGAGAGTAGGTCGCTAGAAAGTCAGACGGACAGCCCTTCAGTCCTCCTTCTTCCCAGTCCTCCTCCTTCTCACCCAGTGACCAACTCTAGGATATGATTATTCAAGGTGGTGGCATTGCCACCTAAGTTAGAGGTGTCCTTACGCCCGTGGGGTGGGGGGCTGCTTGCAAGTTGGCCCTCCACCCTGCCAACTCTCTCAGCCATTGCTACATCTTCTGGTAGCCCAGAAGACTGTCTCGTCCTGAGGAGGAACTGTGCAATGGTCCCAACTCACAAGAAGCAGGACTGGCCCTAAGATCAGCGACATTCCTGACAAATGCTCCCTGGATCTCCAGGGCCAGAGTCTCAGAGCTCCAGTGTGGAGCCCTGCTGCGTCTGTGCACTCTGACTGCCCCAGCCCCATGGAGGCCATCACAGGCCCCTTCAGCCAGCGTTTCCTGAGGGTCCTCTCTGAACACACACCGTGTGCACAATGTGGTCCCCGGGGCCACGCTCTCTAGGGATCTGCAGCTGGTCTTCTCTCTCCCAGGAGCCCGAGCCAGTGGAGGACTGTGTGCAGAGCACACTTGCCGCCCTGTACCCACCCTTCGAGGCGACAGCCCCTACGCTGTTGGGCCAGGTGTTCCAGGTGGTGGAGAGAACTTATCGGGAGGATGCCCTGAGGTACACGCTGGACTTCCTGGTGCCCGCCAAGCACTTGCTTGCCAAGGTCCAGCAGGAAGCCTGTGTGAGTGGCCCCTAAGATCCACTGCCTCACTCCAGAGACTAGCCAGACTAATTTCCCTCTCACCAGAGGTGCCACCTCCCAACACTGACCCCACCCCCAGCCGAGGCAGAGGCCACTCACGTACTAACACACAGAAAGACACTCGTCTTCCCCCAATATTGACCCCTAAGAAACATCAACTCCCGAAAACCCAGACCCAACAGATCCAATTCCAGATATCCCCCCATAATGATTTCTCAAGATATCTAACTCCCCCAGACATGACTCAACAGAGATCCTTCACTTCTACAGATATAAAGACTCTTAAGAGTCTCTGAGCCCTCCCAGACAATGGCATCTGCTGACCATGTCTCTGTAATGACTCAGTTGTTACTCTCCCACACAGGGAACTCGTTTCCTAGAGAAGCTTCCTACTACCAGAAAACCGGCCAGCCCATTCCCTCCCTCTGCTCCATGAACATCCCGAGATACCCCTCCAGATCCCCAAGGATTATAACCCACCAGGCCACAGGGCAGCACTACCTAGGATGGTCCCGTGCTAACTGCCCTCTTTGGCTGGCTTCCTCAGCAGAACCTGAGCACAACGTTGCACCTCTCTCCCCAGGCCCAGTACAGCGGTTTCCTCTTCTTCCACGAGGGCTGGCCACTCTGCCTGCACGAGCAGGTGGTGGTGCAGCTGGCAGCCTTGCCCTGGCAGCTGCTGCGCCCGGGAGACTTCTACCTGCAAGTGGTGCCCTCCGCAGCCCAAGCGCCCCGCCTGGCACTCAAGTGCCTGGCCCCAGGGGGTGGGCGGGTGCAGGAGTTGCCTGTGCCCAATGAGGCCTGTGCCTACCTGTTCACACCTGAGTGGCTGCAGGGCATCAATAAGGACCGGCCCACAGGTCGCCTCAGTACTTGCCTCCTCTCTGCGCCCTCTGGAATTCAGCGGCTGCCCTGGGCAGAACTCATCTGCCCACGATTTGTGCACAAAGGGGGCCTCATGGTTGGACATCGGCCAAGCACGTTGCCCCCCGAACTGCCCTCTGGACCCCCAGGGCTCCCCAGCCCTCCACTCCCCGAGGAGGCCCTGGGAACCCGGAGTCCTGGCGATGGGCACAATGCCCCTGCTGAAGGACCTGAAGGCGAGTACGTGGAGCTGCTGGAGGTGACACTGCCTGTGAGGGGGAGCCCCACGGATGCTGAGGGCTCCTCGGGCCTCTCCAGGACCCGGACAGTACCCACCCGGAAGAGTGCTGGAGGGAAGGGTCGGCACAGGAGACACCGCGCCTGGATGCACCAAAAGGGCCTGGGGCCTCGGGACCAGGATGGGGCACGCCCACCGGGTGAGGGAAGCAGCACCAGAGCCTCCCCTGGATCACCCCCAGGAGCCGAGGCTCTCCCAGAAGCAACAGCCTTAGAGGTGTCTGAGTTTCCAGCAGAGACATTGGGGGAAGCCTCTGAACCTTGTCCCCTGAGGCTGGGGGAGGCTGGGGGAGGGGCAGGCCAAGGGGCTGAAGGACCCCCTGGCACCCCTCGGAGAACAGGCAAAGGAAACAGGAGAAAGAAGCGTGCTGCAGGCAGAGGGGCTCTTAGTAGAGGAGGGGACAGTGCTCCACTGAGCCCCGAGGTCAAAGAGGAGGACAGCCACCTGGAAGTCCTTGTCACTCTGCCCCCACCAAATGAGCACGACCCCCCAGGATATAGCCCCATCGAGGAGGAGCATAAAGGCTCAGGGAAGCCAGAGTCAGAGCTGAAAGAGGAGCTCAAACCAGCAGAGAAAAAAGAGCCTCAGCCCTCAGAAGGCTGTGGACCCACAGAAGAGACAGCCAGAGAGAAGGATCCGGAGGGGTCCAGTCTGGCAGGTGTGGCAGGTGAGATGACACCGAAGCCAGCAAGGCAAGGGCCAGCATAGACTGGGCCTGGAAGGGGGCTGGAGGAGGAGCTGGGAGCCCCACAGCCAGAACCCTCCCCTCCTCAGGCCCATAGCTCTGCTTCTCTCTGTGTAGGACCCACAGGTCCAGAAGGGCTCCTGCCAGACCCACCAGCACCATCCCTGGAGATGGGGCAGGAAGGGGAAGGGGACAGTGTCCCAGAAGAGGCCGCTCCAGTATCTATCTCCGATGACCCGGATATAGCTTGGGACCTAATGGCGTCTGGATTCCTCGTCCTGACTGGTCAGTGGGCATCAGTTTTGAAGGGACAGGGGTCAAGGAAAGAGAAGTGATCAGGGTGGTCTGTGGAGGGAGGCAGGGTGGATGGGAGGTAGCCAAGGCCTACCCCCAGCCAGGACAGCCTGGCCATTTTTTGTCCTCAGGAGGGGTGGACCAGAGTGGGCGAGCTTTGCTGACCATTACCCCACCGTGCCCTCCTGAGGAGCCCCCACCCTCCCGAGACATGCTGAGCACTGCTCTTCATTACCTCCACTCATTGCTCAGGTAACCGAGGCCCACCACTGGCACCCTGAACACTGACCTCCTGCTCATGAGGGCCCTGACCTCCTTTCTTCTCAGGACACTGACTTCCTGACCTCTAGGATACTGACTTCCTCACCCCTCAATTTTTAAGCCACTGACCACTGACCTTGCTGACCTCTGACCTCCAGGATATCTTCATCAATGTTCAAAATCAACACTGCTGACTTTCAGTATCCTAAGACACTGCCTAGATTATCAGGGTATTGGTTTACTCATTCAGCAGCTACTTAGTGGGCTTCAAGAACCTAGCAGGCACCATGCCATATACTGGAATGGAATTTACACCTTTCCAGAGCATAGTGGTCCTGGTTTTCCAGACCCTGATCCTGTGACTTTGTATCATCTGCATATAGACTCCAGAATGCTAGGGCAGTGCCTCTTGGACAAAAACCCACACTTTGGCCCTTTGCCCATTGCTTCCTGAAAGTACCAGACACTGAGTTCTCCTGAGGACTAGTAACAGTAAAACCAGACCCCGAGCCACCATCCCCTCAACACACACATGTGCGTGCACACTGCCCCCTTGGCTCTTTCTGCCCCTACAGGCCTGATCTCCAGATATTGGGGCTGTCTATCCTGTTGGACCTTCGAAAGGCACCCCCATTGCCTCCAGCCCTCATTTCTGTTCTAAGTCAACTTCAGGTAATCAGCCCTTGACACAGGAACTTCTCCTGACCCTAACTCTTCCCCGGGTGGCCATTCCAGGCCACCCAGTTGCCCACTGTTTGGTGTTATTCTTCTCTGCCCTCAGGACTTAGGAGACCCTCCCCTCATTCAGCGACTGCTGGCTCTCACTCAGGACGATCCTGTGGCTGAACTCTATGGACTTCAGGTTTGAGCTCCTCGCTCCCAGCTAGTCCCCCTGAGTAGTGGAGAGAGAAGAGGATGGCTAGAGCCCCAGGCTGGTCCCCAAACACCTGGGTGGCCAAGCCAGAAATCCCCTGCCTTCATGTGTCTCTAGGGTGCTGAGTTGCTATCAGAGAGTGATCTGAAAAGAGTGGCCAAGCCAGAGGAGCTGCCCTGGGACTTGGGAGGTCACAGGGAACCCTCTCCCAGCTACTGGGTAGAGACGCACCAGGTAAGCTTCACCTCCCCTACCCAGGTTGAGGGGGAGCCAGGAATGACCCAGCTGAGGGCATTCTGGGAGAGAGAGGGCAGATCTGAGACATGACCACGGGGATGGTGAAAAGTGATTTCCCTTCCATTCAATTCAATACATATTTATGTTCACCACCCATGAGCAAAATATTACGCATGTACCGTGGGCTGCTGGGGAGATGAGAGCAGTATATTCCATAAGTTCTTAATACGATGTTAAGCAGCATATGGTTTTTGGTGGGACATAAGTCAGAAGCTATTAGAGAAGAGCATAAGGTAACTTTACTGGGGTTCTGGACAGAGTCAGGAAGGCTGGTTCTAGTTCCATGTGACCTTGAACAAGGTACTGTGCCCCATTTCCAGAGATGGTATCCTTTCTGTACTTGTTCGCTGCACCAACATCCAGGCCTCAGGGTCCTCATCCACAAAGTATAGCAAGTGTGATATAATCTCCGATTCTATGAATCTCAGTACATGAATATTCAAGAAAAGATAAATGAACATGATCTGAGCTAAATATTAAAGAGGGTCTTTAATACTTATGTCAGGGGCACCTGGATGGCTCAGTCGTTAAGTGTCTGCCTTCGGCTCGGGTCATGATCCCAGCATCCTGGGATCAAGCCCCATATCAGGCCCTGCTCAGCAGGGAACCTGCTTCTCGCTCCCTCTCCAGCTCCCCCGTGCTTGCATTCCCTCTCTCATTATCTCTCTCCATCATAAATAAATAAAATCTTTTAAAAATAAATAAATAGGGGCACCTGGGTGGCTCAGTGGGTTAAAGCCTCTGCCTTCAGCTCAGATCATGATCTCAGGGTACTGAGATTGAGCCCCACATCCAGCCCTCTGCTCAGTGGGGAGCCTGCTTCCCCCCCTCTCTCTGCCTGCTTCTCTGCCTGCTTGTGATCTCTGTCTCTGTCAAATAAATAAATAAAATCTTTTAAAATAAATAAATAAATAAATAAAGGGGGTCTGTAACGTGGTCTCTAAGCTATACCTCAAAGGGGAAGTGGATCTGAACAGGCAGAGAGGAAGGCTTTACAGGGTGAAAACCTAGTGCAGACAGGGGGAAAGGAGACTCACATTTACTAAGCGTTTAATGTGCCAGTCCTTACTAAGGGCTTACCTGGCATCGTCTCTTTAAACCTCACAAAACTCTCTGTATCTTTTTTTGAGAGAGAGAGCGTGCATGCGGGTTTGGAGGGACAGAGAGAGAATCTTAAGCAGGCTTCACGCTCAGCGTGGAGCCTGGTGCGGGGCTACATCTCACGACCCTGAAATCATGACCTGAACCAAAACCAAGCGTTGGATGCTTAACTGACTGCGCCATCCAGGCACCCCAAAATTCTGTGTATCTTGTCCTGACTTTACAGTGGAGCAAACTGAGGTTCGGGGAGGTTACTGGGCTTGCTTAATGTCATACAGTTAGTTAGTAAACAACAAAGTCAGAAGCTAACCAAGCATTGTCTGGGGCTGTCCCCTCTCCATCCCCGTGTGTGTGTGTGTGTGTGTGTGTGTGTGTGTGTGTGTGTTTCAGGACGTGGCGAGGCTGTGCTGCCTGTGCCAAGGAGTGCTGTGCTCTGTGCGGCAAGCCATTGAGGAGCTGGAGGGAGCCGCAGAGCCAGAGGGAGAGGTAGGACATGAGACCAGATAGAGGGGATGGGGTGGGATGGGGATTCTCTGGTGGAACCCCTACTGTCGACTGCTCCCTGCCCCTAGGAGGCTGTAGAAATGCTTGAGCCCCTACAGAAGGTGTTGGCAGATCCCCGGCTGATGGAGCTGCAGAGGGACGGGGGAGCCATCCTGATGAGGCTGCGTTCCAGCCATAGCAGCAAGTACGGGGGCGGGGTGGGTGTGCGGGGGCAGGTGGACAGGGCGCATGGAGACACAGCAGAGAGCTGTCAATAAACCTCAGCTGCCAGATCGTTCTTCCTGAGCATACCTCTACACAGGAGATCATGTTTTCCACCTGCTATGACCTTTGCATAAGGGCCCTAGGTAATCGTTATGATTACAGACAGGCATCTGGAGAACCAGAAGTGTTAAATGCCTTGGCCAAGATTAGTCAGTCGGTGGGAGAGTCAGGATTCAAATCCAGGCCTGCTGTGCAAGGATGGAATGCGGTGGGGTGGTGGAAAGGGGTTGACAAGGGCAGTAGGTCATTCTGTCCCTTTCTTTGCCCAGGCTGGAGGGCCCGGGCCCAGCTGCGCTGTACCAGGAGGTGGACGAGGCCATTCACCAGCTCGTGCGCCTCTCCAACCTGCATGCCCAGCAGCAGGAGCGGCGACAGCGACTGCACCGACTCGAGCAGGTGAGGCAGGACCCCCAGACCACTCTTACTTGGCCTGGGAACCTGGCCTCCAGCCCTCCTTTACTGCCGATATCCACAGCTGATGGCTCGATCAGGTGGCCCTCCCTCTTGCCTCACCCTACCCTAGAGGCTGGCCTGGTGGGTGAGATTCAGCAAGAGGGAGAAGGCATCTTAGCCCCAGCAGAGAACCCAGACCTCCCCTACCCCAACAGTGATCAAGGATCCTTAGAGGTTGTGAGATTAGAAGAGATGCTTGGGTGCCCTAGGGGATTCTGGGAGGAATTGACTCTGGGGTGCCTATAACTTAAAATAATAAATGTCTATTGATGCCAGTTTTTTAGCTACATTGCCATCCATGTTCCCTCAACTCTTTCTATGATGTCCTCCCCAAACCTAAAGCTGGAAAAGTCCCACCTTCCTCCACCTTGGAAGGAGAGGATAATGGAAGATGCTAAGGCCTCTTTGTGGGGAAGATTCGGGGATAAGGCTGGCTTCTCTGAACCTTGATTCTTCTCTCCTGGGGTTAAGAGCCCCACAGGGATTATCCTAATATGTGGGATAGGGGAACAGGGGGCTTTGCAATCTGATTGTTCCCCCAGAGCCCCAAGCATGGTGAATGAGTGCCTTATGGACCTACGTGTGGGCGTCAGGGCAAGGGTCATCTCAAGGTCAATGTCAAAGTGGAGGGCAGGGCTCTCTGTTTTCTGGGGTTTCTGCATATTGGCTTCCTCCAACCCAGCATCCAAGGGATTGTATCTCTTACTCTTTGCTTGCTTGCTTATTAGCTGGTGTTTCCCTTTCAAAACCGTTAACACAGGGACGCCTGGGTGGCTCAGTTGGTTGGGCGGCTGCCTTCGGCTCAGGTCATGATCCCAGCGTCCTGGGATCGAGTCCCACATCGGGCTCCTTGCTCAGCAGGGAGCCTGCTTCTCCCTCTGCCTCTGCCTGCCATTCTATCTGCCTGTGCTCACTCTTGCTCTCTCTCTCTGACAAATAAATAAAATCTTAAAAAAAAAAAAAAACCGTTAACACACAGGATCGAGAGTCTACGGTTCTCAGCGTGAGTTCTAGCTCTGCTGGGAGTGAGATGTTGGACAAATCTTGAAGCATCTCTGAGTTCCCAAGTCCACATCTGTAGAATGGAATCATAACGACACTTAGCTCGCAAGGGTGTTAGGATAACCAAATGAATTCAGCAAAGGACTGTACACATGTTTATGGTCAGACCCTAATTATTGGGAACATTCTCAAGCTTCTCGTCTGCAGGCTGTCCTACCCAGTTTCCAGCCTTAATTCAGAGAAAAAAAATTACCATCCCCTTTTGGTCAAATATCCCAGAACCAAAATGAGAGTCCTTATATCACCATATTAGGCAACTAGAGCTGGGAACACACGCACACCACTGGGTTGTCTCTTCAAGCTAGGTCCCTGAGACCTCTGCCCACCCATCAGTGGACACAGTGAATGTGAAATTTCTCCTCCTCAGTTATCCAGACAGTCCTCATACTGCCTCAGGCTCACACCAGCTTTATCTATGTCCCCTCTGGGCCTGGGCCTGGAACCCTTGCCCGCCTCCCTCAGTGCTTCCTGCCAGCCCAGCTTCCCATTCTGGTGCTTTCTCATTTGACCCTTGAGGAAACTACTACCGACCACATTACAGCTGCATGAAATGGTTTGCGCAAAGGTCCATAGATCAGGGTGATGGGGTTGGACCTGGATCTCAGCTTTCCTTCCCACAGCATGGCCTCCTTCTCCCTCATGACCCTGCTGTCCTGCCCTGTCTGCCTCAGGTGCTGCAGTGGATCTCAGGCCCAGGGGAGGAGCAGCTGGCTAGCTTTGCTGTGCCCGGAGACTCCCTGTCTGCCCTGCAGGAGACAGAGCAGCAATTCCGGGCTTTCAGCACTGAGGTTCAGGTGAGAAGGAAGAGAGGGGCAGGGGAGAAAAGGCATGGAGCAGGGGTGGAGAGTGGGGGCGGGGAACTGATTGGGACCAAGGACCAGGTCTGAGTACAGCCTTCCTTCTCCAGGAGCGCCTGGCCCAAGCACGGGAGGCCCTGGCCCTGGAGGAGGACACTGCCTCCCAGAAGGTTCTGGATGTCTTTGAACAGAGGCTGGAGCAGGCTGAGAGTGGCCTCCATCGAGCCCTGCGGCTACAGCGCTTTTTCCAGCAGGTGTGTGCAGACCCTCTTTCTTCCATGCTCACCACAGCCCGGCTTCTGCCTGGGGAAGCTGACCAGGTGGTTGCTAAAAGCAGGGACTCAGGCAGCCATCTCTTTGGATTCTTGGCTCTGCAACCTACTTGCTGAATGACCTGGGACAAGCATGCCTCCATAGGCACCCCTTCACAGGACTGCCAGGAGTGTAATATAGGTCATATATAAAAAGCCCTTAGTACAGAGCCTACCATTGATCAATTCCATGTAAGTGTTGGCTCTTCTTTCATCCAGGCCGCTCTGTCTCCATACCAGCTCAGAGTGACAAGGTCAGGCAGTGGCGCTGGGATAGGAAAGGGGATGTTCTCAGAGGACTGAGAGGGTGTTGGGCTCTGGGAAGCCATCAGCTAAAGAGGACAGGAGCTGTCATTGGGCAGCATGCATGAACAGTACTGGACCTCACTCTTTCTCTACCCATCCCCATCCTCTCTGGCCCGGCAGGCGCATGAATGGGTGAATGAAGGTTCTGCTCGGCTGGCAGGAGCGGGGCCAGGTAGGGAGGCAGTGCTGGCAGCCCTGGCCCTGCGGCGGGCCCCGGAGCCCAGTGCTGGCACCTTCCAGGAGATGCGGGCCCTGGCCTTGGATTTGGGCAGCCCTGCTGCCCTGAGAGAGTGGGGCCGCTGCCGGGCCCGCTGCCAAGAGCTGGAGAGGAGGATTCAGCAGCAGCTGGGAGAGGAGGCGAGTCCACGGGGCCATCGGCGACGGAGGGCAGACAGCGCCAGCAGCGGAGGGGCCCCCCGGGGCCCTCACAGCCCCTCACCCAGCCTTAGCTCCCTGATGCTCCCCAGCAGCCCTGGGCCACGCACAGCCCCATCCCATTGCTCCCTGGCCCCCTGTGGGGAGGACTGTGAAGAAGAGGGCCCTGACTTGGCTCCAGAAGCAGAGGGTAGACCTCCGAGGACTGTGCTGATTCGAGGCCTGGAAGTCACCAGTACCGAGGTGGTAGACAGGACGTGCTCGCCCCGGGAACATGTGCTGCTGGGCCGGGCTGGAGGTCCAGATGGGCCCTGGGGAGTAGGTACCCCCCGGATGGAGCGCAAGCGAAGCATCAGGTGAGAGCCTAGGCCAATTACTGCCCAAGAGGCAGACCCAAGTGCCCAGCAGGAAGGAATACAATATTGTTGGCGGTCTTGGGCCCCAGCCTCCTTTGACCCTCCTTGTTGTCCCTGCAGCGCCCAGCAGCGTCTGGTGTCAGAGCTGATTGCCTGTGAGCAAGAGTACGTGGCCACCTTGAGCGAGCCAGTGCCGCCCCCGGGGCCCGAGCTGACTCCTGAACTAAGGGGCGCCTGGGCCGCAGCCCTGAGTACCCGGGAGAGGCTTCGCAGCTTCCATCGGACACACTTTCTCCGGGAGCTTCAGGGCTGTGCCACCCACCCCCTGCGCATTGGGGCCTGCTTCCTTCGCCATGTGAGTGACCCCAAACACTTCTTCTAGGTCCTCTCCCTTCTTACATCTCAGCCCCAGTCACCCTGTATTCATTCTCCGTATCCGTTCCCCGTCCCCTTGAAAGTGTGCAGTCCAAGACTCTGAGGCCCCTGGGCCCCTCTGAATCCACTCAGCCTGTGTCCTTGTCCTCGAGTACTGTCTGACCTTCACTCTCTGCATGGGAGTCTGTCATTTCCTGGGCAGCCTGAGCAGCCGGGCTCTCCTTTGCGCTGTAGTGAGGACATGAGGAGGAAAGGGAAAGGCTTGTCTCTCCCCAGGTGACGGCTTGTCTTTTCCCACTGGCACAGGGGGACCAGTTCAGCCTTTACGCCCAGTACGTGAAACACCGACACAAACTGGAGAATGGTCTGGCTGCACTTGGCCCCCCAAGCAAGGTAACCTTTGCTCCAACCCCCATGAGAAGAAGAGGGGGCAGAAAGCCCTAAAACACACCCCCCCTCCAAGTCTCTCAGGGAAGAAAAGCTTTCCTGAATGTGTCCAGGAACCTCTCCCACCAGTAATCTCCCCGAAGTGCTGAGGGTGGCACAAGCACTGGACTAGGAGCCAAGAGAGCCTGAGTTTTGGTCCTGAGGGACTTCGGGCAAGACTCTTGATTCCTCTGGGCCTCTGTTTCTATATCTGGTAAATGGGGGCACTGTCCACTCTATCTAACTCACAGAGTGCTGTGAGAATCAAAAGACTTTATGTGAAATGACTTCAAGAGTTAGAAGCTAGAGACTGTAAGGGGTTATCTGTATTCCTCTTCCATTCTCCAAGATTCAGAGGATGGTGGAATTCTGGCAGACCCCCTACCCGCTTTCTTTCTGAGGGAAGTTTCACCTTACCTTTGGCAGTATCTGGGCTTCCTCTACCCCCAAAAGCCTGGCCTACCACCCACCTTCCTGGCAGAGCTCAGCCCCTGCTAGCTCCAGCACCCCCTTCATCCCTGTTTGTCTCCTCCCCAACCAGGGCTCCGCGGAGAGTGGCCCTCACTTGCCCCAGGCGTTGCAGCAGCCCTTGGAGCAGCTAGCTCGATATGGGCGGCTCCTGGAGGAGCTCCTAAGGGAAGCTGGGCCTGAGCTGAGTTCTGAGCGCCAGGCTCTTGGGGCTGCCGTGCAGCTGCTCCGGGAACAGGAGTCGCGTGGCAGAGACCTGCTGGCCGTGGAGGCAGTGCGTGGCTGTGAGGTGAGGCCATGGCTCGTCACTCCAGTTCCTACTGTCCAGCCCTGTGGCTTCAGAAAGCAGTGTGGTTAGTGACAAGAGGACCAGACTCAAAGTCAGAGGGCCCAGGCTCTAATTTTTAATAGCTAGATGGCCTTGGTCGAGTCACTGAACTTCACTGGGCCTCAGTGTCCTCATCTATAAATAAAGAAACTATGTCCTGCCCAACATCCCATGATCCTACCTCTGGCTGTGCTTTCCTGTTCCATTCCCAGTTCTTCTCTTTCCTTATCTACTCTGCACTTCCTCAGGCACCTCAGCACCCAACACATACCTTATTCTCCCTTACTTAGTCTCTTTCTAGCCCAGAAAGTCCAAAACAGGTGGGGAACCTGCCTCCTCTGTGATAGACTCTTTCCCCTTTGGCTGTTTGCCGATTCTCTTCCCGGGTCAGAATGGTGCTTCATCTCCAGTGTCCACAGGCTTCCCCATGCAAGCCTACAAACGCTATTGTGGAGCGTACCTTCTGTCTAGAGATGCAGGACTATGTGGCCAGGCCAGGTGTGCTGTGCGTGGTGATCGGTGGATGGATTGTAGGCCAAGGCCTTCCCTGATTTCCTAACTCAGTCTGAGAACTTGTACATTAGGCCCCTTGCCCTATAAATCCCATTTTTACTCCCCATAAAATACACCCAAAGGGTTCCAGGGCCAATTGCCTTTCCTTTTCCTTTCCCCAGACAGATCTGAAGGAGCAGGGCCAGCTCCTACACCGGGACCCCTTCACTGTCATCTGTGGCCGAAAGAAGTGCCTTCGCCATGTCTTTCTCTTTGAGCATCTCCTCCTGTTCAGCAAGCTCAAGGGCCCTGAGGGGGGGTCAGAGACCTTTGTTTACAAGCAGGCCTTTAAGGTAGAATGCTGGGACTTGGCCGGGCAGGGGGTGGTGGGGGCCAGGAAGTCATGTTGTTCTCGAGAACTCAAGATGTTCTGGAAATTCAACTCCAATCCAGGTTCAGAATCTGAACCATCTAAAACAGGTTTTGACCTTAATCACCTATCAGGTTAGGATGCCAGAGGTGATAGAAATTGCTATTATTGTCATTGGGGTTTTATCATACATGTGGGATCCTCACAAGGCATTCCAAGCCAGAATGGAGGACCTTTCCCATTAAGAATATATGCTTTTTGAGTTGGGGTGGCTCATGGGATGACAAGAAAGGACTCTTTATTTATCTATCAGTCTATCTAATAGATTAAATTGATGGAACCAGTGGAACCAAACCCAAGAGGAGGGAGGCCTTTCTTCAGGGAAACTACTTTGGTATCCAGATAAACATTAATAGAGACCTATAGTCCTAGGGGCACCTGGCTGGCTCCGTCGGTTGTGTCTGCCTCTTGATCTCAGGGTTGTGAGCTCAAGTCCTACATTGGGTGTAGAAATCACTTAAAAAACAAAATCTTAAAAAAGAGAGAGAGAGAGAAAGACCTATAGTCCTAGATCAGGCAGTATGGCATGATTCTAAGAGTTTCTTTTTTTTTTTTTTTTTTAAGATTTTATTTATGTATTTGGCAGCGAGAGAGAGAGAGAGAGAGCAAGCACGAGCACAAGCAGGAGGAGTGGCCCGTAAAGGGAGAAGGAGAAGCAGGCTCCTCACTGAGCAAGGAGCTGGATATGGGGCTCGACTGGATCCCAGGACTCTGGGATCATGACCTGAGGCAAAGGCAGATGCTTAACCAAATGAGCCACCAGGCACCCCCTAAGGGTTTCTTTTTTTTTTTTTTTAATATTTTTATTTTTTTATTTGACAGAGATTACAAGTAGACAGAGAGCCAGGCAGAGAGAGAGGAAGGGAAGCAGGCTCCCCCCTGAGCAGAGAGCCTGATGCGGGGCTCAATCCCAGGACCCTGGGACCATGACCTGAGCCGAAGGCAGAGGTTTTAATCCACTGGGCCACCCAGGTGCCCCCCACTAAGGGTTTCTAAACTTTGTCTGCCTACATTCGTTCCAGCTCCTGGGCTGGGTGGGGGGGCAGGGAGCGGGGGCGGGGGGCGGAGTACAGAATAGAGAAAAAGAAGCCTAGGTTTGGAATAACGTAGACATGGGTTTGAACCCTCTCTCTCCACTAAGCTATGATAAGCCCCTGGGCAAGTTACTTCGTGTCTCTGGGCATTCCCCTTCTGTAAATTATGGTTGTTAGGAAGGCTAAATGTAGAACACTTGGCATATGGTAGGTGTTGAGCAAACATTTACTGAACATCTACCAGATGCCAAGCTAAGTGTAGTGCTTTTCCATGTGGTGCCATCTAGCCAGGACTCACTCTGTCTTCACCCACTCTCCTCCGCTTTTTCTCAGACTGCTGACATGGGGCTCACAGAAAACATCGGGGACAGCGGACTCTGCTTTGAGTTGTGGTTCCGGCGGCGGCGCGCTCGAGAAGCATACACTCTGCAGGCAGCCTCACCAGAGATCAAACTCAAGTGGACCAGTTCTATCGCCCAGCTGCTGTGGAGACAGGCGGCTCACAACAAGGGTGTGAGCCGGGGCCGGGGGCGGGGGGGGGGGGGCGGTTAGGGTCCAGGTTACAATGGGAGGTTAGCGTGCATGAAGACCATAGGGTGTGGAATGGAAAAGGAATGACTTAGGAGATGATTCCAGATCTGACTGGAGAGAGGTTGCTGGCATAGAGATTAGTCTAAGGTATACCGAAAGGAAACAGGCAGCTACCAATTTCAGAAAAGCAAGAGCAAAGGGCAGGGCAAAAGAGAGTGAAGGAGTGCTCACTAGACCCTGGTTCCAGAATTTACATGCTGTGACCCGGACTAGTGTTTCTGTGTGTTTTGTTCTGTGTTTTGGGGGCTGGGTTGTTTTTTTTTTTAATTCTCTGAACCCCATCCCACTGATCTTGAAAAAATGGAAAGTGACAGCTACATCTTCATATGATAGGGATGGTGAAATAGGTGATTATCTATGGAAGCACTTGATAAACTAGAAAGGTGTGTAAGAATGAGAGGTTTGCTCTTAATGCCCAAGTTAAAGGGCAGAGGGTGAGTATTAGAAGTTAGATGGCTGGGATGACAAATGGGCAGGGTGCAACATGTAGGAGACAAGAGACAGGGGTCTGAGGAGGTGGTTAAGGGCCACCGTCACCATCCACATAGTGACAGTTGACAGCAAGGGTAACAGGAGATACCAGATGAATGAGAATTGGCAAGAGGCAGAACAGTCCACCATGATAGTGCTGGGGCTTGGAGCAAAGGGGGCACTGAAGGAGGTTGGTAACAGGGTCTCTGTTTCCTAGAGCTCCGAGTGCAGCAGATGGTCTCCATGGGCATTGGGAATAAACCTTTCCTGGACATCAAAGCCCTTGGGGAGCGGACGCTGAGTGCCTTGCTCACTGGAAGAGGTGAGGGCCACAGTGCTGGGGGGTGGGGGCGACTCCCAGGAGTCAAGACCTTGAGAGTGAGGGCATAGTGGGGAGGCATGGTAGAAAAGTGAAGAAGGGCAATGAGTGGACATGTCTTCCCAGAAATTGTGGGACTGACTGGGAGGCCCTCTGTGAGACTGAGGGTCATTTCAGAGAGCCAGGAGGGCTTTCCCACACCAGCACCCCCCCCCCCCCCCCCCCCCCTCTCTGCAGCCGCCCGCACCCGGGCTTCCGTGGCCGTGTCATCCTTTGAGCATGCCGGCCCTTCCCTTCCCGGCCTCTCACCGGGAGCCTGCTCCCTGCCTGCCCGCGTCGAGGAGGAGGCCTGGGATCTGGACGTCAAGCACATTTCCCTGGGTGAGGCACCTCTCAAGGGGTGGCCCCCAACAGCTGCGTCATCGTGGTGATGTTCAGGCTGCTTGCTGCTAAGCAATTCCTTTTTCTAGCCAAGTAGCCCAGTTGCCATGACAACTATGTACAGCTTCCCCATTGCTAAAAGAGCCTTCCATCTGGTTGCTAGGATAATGCTTACAGCAGCCTGTTGCTAAGCAGCACTTCCTCTGTACCTCTCTCTCTAGCTCTCCTTGGGTTTCTATGGAAACTGCTCAGCTTCCTGTTGTACCCTCCTGGTTCACCACAGCAATCCTTATAGTTTCCTGTCGCTTCTTCCCTCGTTGCTCTAATGATGCTGCTGACAATTTCCTGCCTCTTGGTAGGGGGGTTCTCTTGCAACTGGATTGCTATGGTGACTCACAGCTTCCTGTTGCTATGGAGCTTTTTCTTCCCTGATGGAGCAGCTTGGTTGCTTAAGGTAATCTAGAGGGGTTCTATACCCTGCTCTCACCCTAGCTTCCCCTCCAGCCCCAGAAACACTTGACTCTTCTGGAGATGTGTCCCCAGGACCAAGAAACAGCCCCAGCCTGCAGCCCCCCCACCCTGGGAGCAGCACTCCCACTCTGGCCGGTGGAGGGATCTTAGGGCTGTCCCGGCAGGTAAGTCCCTATACTAGGGCTGAAAGTGGGGTGATCTCTTCAGCCACTTTCTGAGTGGGCTATTCTCATTCAACCCATGGGGGCAGGGGGAACCAAGGAGCCTGTGTTCCCAGCAAGACCACAGGTTGGATATATTGTCTAGTCTGCCTTTCTCCTCTATCCCTAGACCTGGGGGAGAGGCATCAAGGTCAGAAGTGAAAAGGAATCTTTAATAAGGTGCATAGTGCAGGAGTGGATGGAAAAGTGGGGGGGATGCCAAAAGTATCTGGACTTGGATTAAATTAGCCAAATTGAGGAATCTGGGGGAGGAAGAAAGAGAGGTGAATTGGCAGGCTTGGGGGGGGTGCGAATATAGGAAAAAGGACATTTCCTTACCCTTTAAGTTCACTGCAGTTCATCTTTTTGCAGAGTCATGCCCGAACCCTGAGTGACCCCACCACTCCTCTGTGACCTGAGTGAGTCAGTGCCCCCTTCCACTATATCCAACACTCCTACCTCCTTGCACCAACTGCCTTCCTTCCCCAGCTTCTTGCAAGTCAGCTTCTTCCCTCTCCCAACCCATCTCCCTCTTCTCTCCTGGCTTCTAGAGAAGATGGAGAACTTGGCTAGAGGCCTTCCTCTCAGCACACTTTGGGCCGTGATGGCAGTGGGACATAGTGGAGGACTGGAAGAGCACTGAATTCCTTCCTTCTGCTTTCTGGACAGAGAGGAGGTCACAGGACCAGCATGTATCCCTGCTGCTATCTCTGGCTCTCTCCAGCCGGCTGCCTTCCTGCAGGAACCAAAGTGTCCACTCTTTGCTTGCCTTCATGCCCTGGAGGGGGAGAAATGAGCCCTCATCCGGTCCTTCCCCATCTTGGGCCACTGCATTCTCCCAGGACACTGCTCCGTGTTGGCCCTCCCCCAACAGCCTGCATTCTCCCCTTCGTGTGGTGCCACCCAGACTCTCCCCTTAGAAGACTCATCTCTGCCAGGTCAGCTGTGGTTCCTGGTGACTCCACTCTGGGTTGTCATAGGAAATGGAGCTTTGCAAATCATTATAGGAGGGTGGGGGATTGGGGGTACTACAAACTTTATACATGTAATTACTGTTATTATAATACTATTGTTATATTAAACGTATTTACTCATATTTTGTGTTGGAAGAGCTAGAGCAGACCCTGGGTTGAGGTGATGCTGCTACCTTGAGCACTTCCCCTCACCCATTAACTGGAACACAGAAAATAAAACCAAGGCTTTTGGTACCCCTTCCTGGCCCCAAACTGGGCGTGGGTGCGGGAGAATGCCCCTCCGCCAGTGGCTCTCGGAGACTCAATGCACTCTGCGAAGTTCCACCTCTCCCACTGCACCCAGTTCTTGAGGCTGAGGGGTCACCCTTAAGCTGGGATCCAGCAGTTCTCAAAATGAGGTCCTCAGACCATAGGGCATGAGAATCCCCTAGGCTACTTGCTAAATGCTAATTCCTGGGCCCCACTCCCAGAGCTACTGAAGCCGAAGTCTGGGGGTGAAGCCCAAGATTTCTCATTCCTTATTAAGCTCTCTGGGTGAACACTAAGTGCCCCAAGAAGTATTTCCGGACAAAACGGCCCAAGTAGGACAGGACATAGGCAGACAGACACAGCGCCCTGTGCCTCAAGACACCTGTTTATTGGGGACACAACTCTGCGACAGGGATGACAGGAATCGTACCAAAAATAGCGACGTCTACAGGGCCCCTGAAGGGGCTAGAAGGGTACAGTGCCCCCCACCCCCACCCATTGTACAAAAATAAACTCTCACGCCTATGGACCAGCAAAGACTGGCAGAGCGGCTCCTCAACAGGGACACAACCCTCTGCCAGCCCTGGGACCCCGTTCTTTGATCCTCACCCCTGCCACTTCTAAGGCACTGTGACTCTCCCCTGGGCTGGGTGGGTAGCGCCCGCCCACCCTCTTACGCCCTCCACCCCCTCCACCTCCTCTACCTCTGGTCCGCCTGGGGCTGGGATATGGGTCCCACGCTGCCCCCTGCTGGCTGCTCTACCCAACTACCTCTAGCGCTCCCCCGCTCCTGCGGGGTGAGCTCACTAAGCTAACCGCCCCTAAGAGGGCTCCCTACCGTTCTTGTCCCCCTAGCCCCGCCTCTCCCGCTCTCTGCAGCCCGGGGCCTTCCTCCCCTTCCTGAGGAGGACTGGGAGGGGTCTCTCCGCATTGTGCAGGGGCGTAGGGCGGGGACGCGTCGGCCTGGGGCGGCCTGCGGCCCCGAGCCCTGCGGCTGTGGTGCACTTGCAGGTGCAAGGCCATGAGCTCAGGGGCTCCCGTGGCGAAGGGGCAGAAGAGGCATCGGTGGAGGGCACCCCCCGGCCCAGCCTCGCCTCCCGGCCCCGCCCGCAGGGACAGGTCCAGGGGTTCGGCCTCACCGCCTCGCCCGTTGCGCAGGGTCCTCCCGGGACTGGCGGGCTTCCGACGGGAACCCGGCGCCGCGCTCGAAGGAGGCCGGGGGTTCGCAGCGCCCTCCACCCAGGTCGCAGGCTGCGGAGCTGCCTTGGCTCCCGACTGCTGTGCTGCACTCCGCTGGGAAGGGGGCGGCGGCTCTGGGGGTGGTCCGGGGCCCGCCCCACTCCTCTGCTCTCGGTGGTGGCGCTGCAGGTGATACTTAAGCGAGCCGGATTGGGTGCCCGCGTAGTCGCAGTGCGGACATTTGTAGGGGCGCTCGCCTGGAGAAAGGGGTGCGACAGGGTCACAGAAGCACGATCACGGCCGGCCCCACCCGCATTTCGCTCTCTGTACAGGCCCCTCTGGACCAGAAAGACACACCCCCACCCTCTCTCATTTAACAGAGCAGCATTCCCCCAACCACCTCAACTGGCCAAACTGCAGGCTGCCTTTCAGGCAGCGCTCTCTGTTCCCGCCCCTCAGTTCCCTCCCCACCACAGAGGCTGTCCCCCTCACCTGTGTGCACTCGAAGGTGCACTTTAAGGTGATGCGCGGAGCGGAAAGATTTTCCACAGAAGGGGCAATCCTTTCCTGTGGCTCCCCGGCCCCCTTCAGGCCGGGTCCCTCCAACCAACAGCCCGTTCTCTTCTGCAACGCACACGTTAAGGGAAGTCAGAAAGGCCCTTTGCCCTATCCCTATCAGAGCCACGCACCCCACACCCACCCCTTAGGATTGCTTCCTCTAAGTCTCCAGAAGGAAACAGTCTATTTGAGGGAAGCTGAAGGGTTGGATTTGTTGTGAGTTGTGCTATGTCCCTCGAAAAGTGGCCTCCAGGAGTGAAAACAATCGAGAGTAAGAGACGGGTCCCTTTTAAAGAGAAGGGGAAGGAGGGCGGTGGTAGCGTCAGAATGGGCCCCGGATGTGGAAATCTTGGAGGGAAAAGACCCCTTACATACCCTGCGTGGCGGTGGACCTTGCTTGGGTCCCCGCAGCAGACGCAGAGTGCCCTGGCCCCTCGCCTGGGCGCGGGTGCACTGAAGCCAGAGGGCCCAACGCCCTGCTGCGGGCCCAGGTCTCCTCCTCTGCCTCCACCACCTCCTCTTCCTCCTCTGGCTCTTCTGCGCGATGCCGGCGAGCCCGGGCTGGGAGAGCAGAGGGCAGTGGGCGGAAGCTTCCGAAGCCGCGGCCGGCCCCAGGCTCGGCACCCTCACCATTAGGCCGGGCCTCGCCAGCTCGCAGGCTCAGGTAGCCCAGGAGGCTCGGAGGCTCACGGCGCTCGGCGGGAGTGGGAGCCGGGGCCAAGAGGAGCGCGGGGCCCAGCGGCTCATAGGTCAGCAGGCCCAGGTCGGGAGGCTGGGGGGCCCGGGCAGCACCGGAACCAGCCCCCGGGGCGCGCAGTGGCCCCAGCTTGCTGGCATGCACCTTCATGTGGTTCTTAAGGAACCAGGGCTCCTTGAAGCAGCGGCCACACACGGGACACGCATGATCGAAGGAGGCCTTGTGCTTGCGCATGTGGCCCTTCAGAAACCAGGACTGCGTAAAGCTCTGGCCACACACTTGACAGCGGAACTCCGGGGGCGCGGGGGGCTCCTCTGGAGCGGCGGGAGCGGGGGCAGGCGCTGCCTCACGTTCAGGCTCCGGCTCAGACTCTGGGACTGATCTCGGTTCAGGTTGGGGCGGAGGCTGAGGCTGGGGAGCAGCCGAGCTGGCCGCCAGGGGACGCTCAGGAGCTCCGTGGGCCGTCAGGCTGTGATGCAGCAGCTCCTCCTCCTGGCTGGAGCCAAAACTGCACAGGCCGCACTTCCAGGGCCTGTGCAGGATGTGCAGGTGGCGTTCTCGCTCCGCCGCGGTGCGAAACTTGCCTTTGCAGAAGGGGCAACGGAAGGTGGACGACGAAGGAGCCTGGGACCGCGCCAGGCCCTCAGTGGCAGGGGTGGACTGCATGCCCCCAGAACTTCGGGCTCTCCCCAGCCGGGCCTCGCGCAGTAGCGCGCGCTCCTCCAGCTCCAGCAATAGGCGTGCGGCGGGGCTACGCGGAGGCTCCGGCTGGTGCGTGCGCAGATGTGAGCGCAGCAGGGCCCGCTGCGCGGCACGGTGGCCGCAGTGCGGGCACTGGAAGGCCTGGGCGCCTGGGTGCGCCCGCAGGTGCAAAGCCAGGATAGAGTTGAAGCGGAAGCGCTTCCCGCATACAGGGCAAGGGAAGCGTCTTTCCCCTGCGCGACTCTCGGACCAGCCCACTGCTCCCATCCCTGGAGACCCGGCGCTCACGCCTGGCCCGTTGGAGTAGCGCTGCAGATCCAGTTCGCCGTCGAAGGCGGGCGGCGAGGGCACTAAATGGCCGCCCGGAGCACGGGGACGTGAGCCCTGTGGAGAAAGACCTGAGTAGAGCAAGGGGTGGAGAAGGGACAGCTGTGGGAAAAGCAAGGGCGTGGAAGGCCAGAAGAACTCGAGGGAAGGTGGGTTGGGGCCTGAATCAGGAATACCGAGTGCCCTTCCCACTCACCCTAAGGGAAGTGGGATATGAATGGGAATTGAGCTGTTGGGGCCACAGTCGTAACTTCTAAGAGAGGTAGGGCAGGGAAGGAGTATAATCGGAAGTACTTGCAGGTTCAGGCCGGAGCTTCTTCACTCACCTCCATGGACCCCCTTCACATTCTTTGGTTCTGGGGAGTGCAGGGAAGAGAAGGAGGAAGAGCTGCTAGTGAAGGCAACAGGTGCTGAAGAGCTAAAGCAAGAGAGACAGGTTTGGAGGGAAAGATGAGCCCTGGTTTTCAGCAGTGGAAAGAGGCACCCACAACCCCATACTCTTAGCAGCCCGTACTCTTGCAACCTATCCATTACCCTTCCTTGCACCCTGAGACAGGAAGGGGCTGCTGTCTTCAAAATTTTTACTCCTTGATTTGCCCAGCCCACAGGCTCCCTAACAACCAGGATGTCTTCCCCCAAAGTATTAATTTTAAACTCCTAGTCCCAAACCACCGCTACCATCGTTACCATCACCACCATCACCACCACCATCACCACCCCCTGGTGGTAGAAACCATCACAGTATACCCCTCTCCCATTTAAGTCAGGCTATGCAGCTTGATGAGCAAATGGGGTGGGCCTACCATGCCCCCCAGTTATCTAAGTGAGACCAGTTGCTCTCAGACCCCTAACTGACCGATCAGCCAAACATCCTTCCACACTCCACAGTCCTTCCTTCTGCCCTTATCCTGTCTTTCTGTCTTTTCCCCCTCGTACTCCCTCCCTCCGCCTGGATTCCTGATCCATTCATTTCCATTCATTACAGAGACTCATTCATGCATGGGAGAGAAACACCTCCCAGCAGCGGAGAGTCTGGAGACAGACAGAGGGGGAGGGGCATGAAGGGGGAGAGAGCCAGAGGGAGAGGGAATGAAGAGAGAGTTGGGGGAGGAGTGGAAGTTAAGGGGCGCTGCTGGCCTGGGGAAGGGGTTAAAAACTACAAATACCGCATAGAATTCATTCCCATGTTTCAAACCTTAGAGCCTGCAGTTTGATGGGGCATCTCAGCCCCTTTGTCCAGGGCTGTTCCGAGGCAGGCTTTCCTTCTCTCTGCAGGGGAGAGGCTCCCTCACACAAGAGGAGGATTACACTGGCTCTGAGCTCAAGAGGCTGGAGTGAGGGACGGGGGGCGGGGCTGGGCCATCTGCACAGATAGGGGCTCAGCACATGCTCTGAGCAGGAAAGGGTTAAAATTCTCCAGGCTGAAATTCCCTGGGCCTGGGATGTGCAGAGCTCCAGTTCTGAGGAAGGAGAAGAGCACTGAGAAGAAGCTGGGGTGTGTGGGGGGGTGCTCTCCTGATTCTAAGCTGCAGAGGTTAGTTAGCATTAGGACTTAGAAGCAACCCCAGAATTAACATTCATGGAAACAGGCCTGGGGAAGATGAGCAGAAGTCAGCCAGCCTACCTTCCTGCTTACATATAGAATTGTCTCCAGTTGAGGCTGGATGAATGTGGGCCTAACCTATTTTTTTGCCTGAGATAGAAAGAATATTTGAGATATAAAGAACTTCCATACAATAGGCATTGTGAAACTGAAATGGGTTACTGAGAAAGAAAAGGACTCAAGCATTACTTTGCTTAAGGTTCTTTAACAGAAGAGAACTGGGCCAGGAGTCAGCCCTGCTCATCAGCAAAAAGAAAAGGCTCTGGAGGTCCAAGCCTTCTTTAATTTTTGACATTTAATGAATGTGAATGTGATAAGACTCCATAAAGGGGCAGGTACCTGTTACATGTGAAATCTGGGTTAAGGGAATTTTATTAACAGGAGGTTGACTGACAAAGTGTCCTTATCCAAGGGTCATTAAACAACCTCCACCACCACATTTAACATTTGTATTTCTGTAGCTCCAAATTAGGGCATCCACCATCATCTTCTGGATCCTCCAAACAAACCCCTTTCCTGGGACCAAGAGCCCAGCTAGGCTCCATGCGTAAGTGTCACAAAAGGTGAATTAAAGAGTAGGACTGAGGAGTGCAAGGCTATTGTGGGCCCAGTCTGACTATTAATAGTCCTGCAACCTTCAGTAAATCACTTAACCTCCCAGTTTACTCATCTGTAAAATAAGGAAGTTGGACTAATTTATATTAATGGTCCCATCCAGCTCAAAAATTTGTGGTTCTGAGTCACAGGACTCTTCTGGACCCCAGAGAGATGTTAAAAACAAATGGTCATCCCTTCAGTACCATGGAGAGTGCAGTGGGCTACCAGAGGAGCCACTTTGGCCACCTCGGTACCATAGAAAGAGTTGGAAGTGCTAGAGGGGCCACATTTGCCATTTTAGCACCACAGATAAAGCACTGAAAAAAGCTAGAGGATTTTTTTTTAATTCCTATCTCGGAACTATGGGGGGGTGGGGAACACTGGTACCAGAGGAATTATTTTGGCCTTTTAGATGTCACTGAAAATAGATAAGTGTAATAGAAAATAGATGTAACTAGAAGAATTTTAATTAGCTATAAGGAGTGTCCTGACAGTTACAGTTTGTACATCCTGGAATGAGTTACTGAGGCATCGTATTTGGGTCCATCACATTCTGTTGCTCTCCTGGGGATTCCCGGAACATCCTGGTGTACAGCCAATCTGGTATATTCAGAGGAAGCAGATGGTGGGGGAGGAGGGGGGGAGGCTGGGAATACTGCATGGTCATAGCTGACTAACCTATGGGCACATATTCTGATTCTGAGAAGATTCTAGGGCCCCTAAAATTGCCTGTAGCACAGCAAGCAAAATACCTCATGGGAGGCTGACCTCATATATGAAGCAAGTAGAGTAGGAACAGGACAAAGCTTCCTCCACCAAAACAAAACAAAAACAGAAGACCTACTTTACACATAGCATTTTCCAGGATGGAAAAAAGTGATATACAAGAAGGCCTAAATTGAAGCTGAATTCCCAAACAGGGAAAGTTTCCCTAGAGGGTAGCCTCAAATCAACAAAACCCACCTGGACACCTTCTTAGGCCCAGTCAAGACCTCCTGAGTCATCTCCACACCAAAGGAGGCCCCAGGCACCTGATCCCACTAGTGTTTTGTTTTGTTTTGTTTTGTTTGTTCTCAACAGAAAAGAGCACTAACAGGGTCAAGAGCTATGAACCAGCTTGGAACCCACAGCATGCACGTATTGCCTGTGGGCAATTATCACAGAGTTTTCTATAGTTAGGCCCTAAACACCATCCACGAGATTTGGCCAGACAGGAGTACTGACCTACTTTCCACCCTCACTGGGAATCAGGGGTTATCTGGCCCTTATTTGGGTTCTATAGGGATACAGAGCCAGGGATAGGGATCGGAAATCGTTCCAAAGCAACAGGCCAATTATTTTTGTGTGCTAGGAAAGCTGGTGGGGAAGGGCGTGTGGACCATCAACCTTATTGCTTTAGGGAGGGCTGGAAGGGTTGGTGAGAAGACTTAGAAACAAGGACAGGTACACAGAAGCATTTGCTGCCTGAAGGACCTCAAACCCGTGGTTCAAAAGTTTTTAGGGTCAAAGTGTAAGGGGCAAGGATTCAGGACTTCTGAGGTATAGTTGTGATGAAGCCTCTGTCACTGGTCTTTTCTAATATTTGATGCTCTTCCCCCTGTAGAGAATCCCACACCTCTGAAGTCTGCTACCAATTATGATTAACGCCGCACAAGATGAGGTAAGAAAGAAAAGGGGCTTCTTAGGTGGTCTAGAATCAAGACCACTCTTATCGCAAGTACATGCCAGTAGCTCACTTTCATGGTCTCCTATCCATGGCCCTCTGAACCTCACTGCTCAGGGAGTTCCTCTAAACTGACCCCACATCACAGCACGCCCATCTTTTACACTGAGTTCTTGGTAAAGCCTCCTTCCTCCATCCTCACTGTCCTGATTTGGGGGCATGGCACCTCAATCATTGACTCCAAATGTGCAGCAGGAGACAAGAGGAAGGTACACCTGCCACCCCACCATGGCGAATCTTATTTCCCAGGCATGTCCCAACTTGACCCCTCTTCTGAAAGTTCTACAGGACCTTGATTTGGGGGAGGGGGCATGGCGCCAGCCCTAAGTCCCCTTAACTGGAGCTGACCCTAGAAAGGTCAGAGTCTTAGCACCCATATGAGTCTCAGTCCTCAGATTAGGGGGTGGGGGTAGGCAGGAGAGCCTCTGGGAAAATCTCCCTCCCAGAAGTAGGTTGGCAAGTAGGGCAGGACCTGTGATCCTGCAGAAGAGATTCTTCCAGCAGCACCCCAGTCCCCTCCCGGGGAAGATAAGCTAGAAGGATGATGGGGGGCAGGGTTGGGAGACTGGGAGGCCAAGGCTCAGCTACCCCGGCCGGGAGAACAAAAGCTGAGTTGCAGCCGCCTCCGCCGCTGCTGCCGCCGGGCCGAGCTCTTTGTGACACTTTGTTTGGGACGCAGAGAGGGAAGCACCCCCCATCCTCACCCCTCCCCCATCCCCGCTCCGGGAGAGTTTAGGTCCCTTCCCCCTCTTCCATCAGCCCTACCTGAGCCGGGGGGCGCTCATCCACTCTGGCTCCCGGCTCGGCCGCCTTGCACCCCCAGGCCCCTCGCGCCCTGCCTTCGGGCCCCTACAAAGACGTCCGCACCCCCCCCGCTGGCCTCTCCCCTTTGGTGTGCGCTTTCCCGGCTCCCCCACCTGGCCCCCCCCTCCCTCGAGGCCCCCCAGCTCTCCCGGCTTCCGAGGCCGCCGCCCCCACCCCGCCCCCCCAGGAGCTCTGGGCGAAGTTTGCTTGGGGCCGAGCCGGCGCCCCTCCCCCGCCCCCGCCCCCTGCACCTGCTCCTAGCCGGGCGCGCGGAGCGGGCCCCCCCCTCCGGGTGGGGGTGAGGGGGCCGGGGGCGGGGGCCGGGTGGCGGAGGGGGGGGCCGGGAGTGGGGGGAGCGGCTACTCACGAGCCCCGGGCGGGCGGCGGCGGAGCGGGCGGCGGCGGCGGCGGCGGCGGGCGGCGGGCCGGCGGCGCGGGCGTCAGCGTTACGTGGGGCCGGGGGAGATGCGCCGGGCCCCGGCCCCCCCGCCCCCGGCCCGGCCCCCGCCCCCTCCCCGGTCCCCCGCCCCCGGCCCTGGCCCGCATTGTGTGCGGCGGGAGGCGGCCCGGCCATTAGCATGCGGGGGGCGGCGCGGCGGGGCTGGGAGCCGCGCGGGAGCGGGAGCGGGGCTCTGGCTCCGGGGACAGGGAGCTGGGGACCCCGGGAGCCGCGAGAGGCGGCCGCCAGGGGCGGGGTACGGGCAGTTTGGAGACGGGGGGCGCTGTCGGAGGGAGGGAGGGAGGGAGCGGGGGTGGGACGCACAGACGGTTCCTACAGGAGACTGGAAGAGATTTTGAAAGGTCATCTCGTCCTTCCCCCAGCCTCCAAGCCGGACTGCCCCTCCCACCCTAAACCCGGACATACCAGGGAAGGAGTTGGCTCTGCCGCTCTTTCTGCCCCAACATGCACAGACTCGGGAAGTTCTTCCTGGGGTTTTATCTCAAAGCCTCTCCCTTACAATTTCTGTCTCTCTTTTTGGGGAGGAGGAGGAGGGGCGATTATAGAGATAGTTAATGTCTGCCGTATAAGAAACATTATTAAAGTTACTCTTCGGTCCTTTCTGTTCTTGATAAACAAATCCTACTCCTTCCTCTCGAATTCTCTTTCCCATTCCTTAAGTCACTTTAATGGCTCTTCAATACAACAAATATTTACTGATTGCTTACCGAGTACCAGGCACTATGCTTAGCACTGGGGGATGAGCAGATGAGGGGCTTGTAGATCCTTCCCATGAGCAGCTTGTAATCTAGACAGGGGCTACAAATTTGTAAGTAGTATACTCAGGTTTAATCAATATTGACGGAATGCCTGCTCACATATTGAATAGTATAGAATCCTTACAATAACACTCTGAAATATAATCAGTCTGCATTTACAGGTAAGGAAAATGAAGCTAAAGAGTCTCTTTCCACTGTCCTACCAGCTCAGGGATCCTCAAAGCAAGCCTAACATTTCACATTCTGTCAGGCCACTGCTTACCAAATAAAATTAATGCACATGGGGACTGAGGCAGGAATAGACCCACAATTTTTCCGGATCCCTTTAAATGTGATTTGCACTCCCCAGGAAAGAAGAGTAGACACAGTGATCAGATGAGTGTTGGCCCAGCAGTGAGCAGAACATAAGTGTCTTTCAAAGGACCACTAGACCCCTGCCTGTCAGTACTAACTCCCAGGAGTCTTCTGGCTCAGTCTTCTTCTACCATCAGTAATAAATATTATAAGAGTTACTAACAATTATTGAGCAAGTAGGTGTTAGGTACTGGGCTGAGCTAGTTCTTTGCATTTTCTCTTTTAATACTCAAGGTAACCCCTTGAGTATTGTATTGAGATCAGTATTATTAACTTCCCTTTATAGATAAGGTAACAGAGATTAAGTAACTTGCCCAAGGTCATTCCAGTAGATCTGGGATTTGAACATAAGTCTGGTTTTCTCCAGATCTCAGGCTCTGCACCTTTCCTATTTTTGATTCATAAGGTATATTCGGGCCCAGCTAGTTCTGCTCCTTACTGTAGAAACAAATGTCCCAGCTTAGCTTTTAAGTAAGCCTTTAGTATATGGGCCTCATGCACATCAGTGTGACTGTATCCCACCAGCGATGGCTATTAAGTGCCCACCATGAGCCAACAACCACTCACAGTCATATTATTAGCCCCCTTTTTATCACTCAGTTTGGGCAAACTGAGGTTTAAATAGGTAGAATATTCAAGGTCACACAGCTGAGAAAGTGACAGAGCTGAGATCCTAGTCCAGGTCAGCCTGACTGCAAGGCAACCTGTATCTCTCAAAAATGTTCTTTGGTATGGTAGTGTCCTTCCCAAGACTGGCCATTTGGGGACTATTTTCTATACATATCTAGCAGCAAATTAACACTGTAACACTAAAAAAATCCCTGCTATAAGTAGGGATCCCCATCTACTTTAGTGTCCAATCCAGAGTAAATCCTTTAAGAAAGGAAGAAGAGAGGAGAAACTGTCTAGAAAGTGAGACAGGAAACCAGGGGAATTAAACCTTGCCTGGTCTTGAGACAACACTGCAAGTGGTAATGACAGGGGACCAATTCAGACAGTAATATGGGATATCCCTATATTACAGGTAATTTGAGGAGGAAGCAAAAAAAGGAGAAAGATTAGATGGAAATGGGGGGAAACTTGGACCCAGAGTGGTAGTGTCCACTGGGATGAGGTGAGCAATCAGAAGAGGACCCTGGATGGGCAGAGAGGGCAGCAATGGGAAATGGGAACAACAATGAACAAAAGGCAGCAATGGGAAAGAGGGACAGAGTAAGGTAGGGTGGGGCATCTTGTAGAATGAACTGAGGCTGGTCTGCCCATAGGCACTCCCTGGATCCTGAGGCACTCTGGGGACCTTTGCCCCATCACTCCCGGCCCTGACAGCCCATCTCTGCCAAGACAAGTTTGTCGTCCTCGTCGTCTGCTCTGAGCTACTGCTCCCTGCCAGGAGCTCCAGGCCCGGCTGGGTCCCATCCTTTTGGAGTAGCACCTTCAGACTAGGTAGGTCTGAGGCCCTGAGCCTCAATTCCCCGGATTTTGGAAGCAGATAAAGGGACAGCTGAAAGAGATGTTGCTCCATGTTCTATCTCCTGATAAGTGCCATAATGCATTTCTCCCAGCCTAGAAAGCACCGAACTCCAGTGGTCAGCGGAGCCATGGAGGAAAGAGCTGCTCAGCGGGAGCAGGAAAGACCTAGTCTTCGTCTGGAAAAGCTACAGCACTGGGCAAAGCACAGGCAGAGCGGGCACCTCTTGGTGCTGGCGGTGAGGCCAGGCTGTCCCACCCAAAGCTTCAGCATGTCCAGTTGTAACCCAGTTCAGTTCTATTGAATTAGGGAGCACCCACCCCGTGCCTGAAACTGCCAGCCTCTGAGTGGGAGGAGGGTGGAAAAAGCATAGGATAATGAAGCAAGACCCTTAATCCCCAGTTAGCTTCCATTATGTGGGGAAAACACATAGGTAAGTAACCAGACTTGGACATGAAGCAGAAAAAGTTAAATAATACCCCATTCCTTCACTTTACCTTGGTTGACTACTTCCCACCAATGGGCATTCCTCCCAATTGCTGATCTCTAGATCCCTTTCAACTACCCTGTGTCTGGCCTCCAGGTGAGCCAGCTATGGCTGGCAGTGGCTGTGGTGCCCTTTGCTATCTCCGTTGCCTGCCTGAACTCTGCCTGTCACATGGCCACAGCATTGCCACTTGGGCCTGGAGCATTGGTAAGACACAGCACAAGGAAGGGTGGAAAGAAGGTCCTGGAGGCCCTCCTTAATGGGCCAGAGTACATCACTTGCCTTTCTCACCATTCAGGGTCTCCTCACTGCGATTGTCACTCTTGAGCTGCGCAGAGCACCCCGCCTCTGGAAGGTGAGAGGGGAAGAGAATGCAGCACTGTTCTCCCACACACACCCCAACACACACACACACACACACACCCCACTCAGCCCAGGAAGTGACTAAATGTTAACCAATCCTGTCAGCTCCCTGCCCCTGACTGGCCTAAAAAACTGAGGAGGGAAAGCAAGATATTAGAAGGCTCATGGTCCTGCTTGGAGGTGGAGGAATAGGAGCTGAGTTTTGTTTTGGGGCTTGGCTGTAGGTGGGGCTTGGAGCGGCAATCAGTCCCCTAGGCTGGGCAGGGCTGAGCTGGTTCATTGGCAGGTGCAGGCCATGATGATACTCAACATCTTCAGTCTGATCTTGGGCTTCATCGTGGTGGTGGTCGACGTGATGAAGACAGCCTTGGGGGCTGCCTCAGCTGCCCCCTCCCAGGTATGGGTGAATAAAGGAGAAGGTAGGAGAATTAAGAGATGAAGAGGGAAAGGGGCAGGGGTAAACAGGTGCTGGGTTCCCTGTAGCATCCTCATTCCTGTCTACCTGCAGCAGGCTGGCTTGCTGGCGGTGGAGCTAGGCACTGAGGCCTTCACCCTAGGGGGAGTGCTGGTCTCGGCATACTCACTATTCCTGCTGAACCAGAGGAAGCCAGGATGCTGCAGGAACCGGAGTCTGCTCTACCAAGAGCTGCAGGAGGTATTCAGGGCAGGGAGGAAAGTATGAAGCAGTTCATTAACAGCTGATTTTTTTACTGGCTATACTGGTCAGTGGCACTTAAGAGAAAACAGGGTTGGTGGGGGCTGAGGGGCAGAAGGGGTCGTAGCCAGAAACTGATTGGTTTTCTGGTTTTAGATATTTATTCCCCAGTGTTGAGTAAGAGGGAACTGGGTATCTAAATGACTGAGATTAGAAATGTGGGAGAGCATTAGGAAGCTGCCTAAATATTGGAAGAACTATGGGAACAAGAGTAAATGGAAGAAAAGGAGTAAGTTGTTTCTGTGTGGGATTCCTCCTTTCTCACCCTTACAGTTTGCTCCCCTCACAACTGTCTGGCTTTTAGGGTCTGTCTGAGTTGGAGGAAGTTGCTGCTTTGGAGAATGGTACCACCGTGGCCAGCACAGCAAATGCAACAAATGAGTGAGCTACAAGGGCAGGCAAGCAAGTCCTGCTCCACTAACCTGGCAAAGGGCGTTGTCCAGGCCCTCCTGCCCCCCACCCCACAAAACTCAGAAGCTAGATGGAGTCCTCTGAGACCTAAATGAAGTCCGGTGGAGTGCCTTCAGTTTTCACCCAGACTAAGCCCCTTGCTCTTCCCTTCCCCACAAGAGGAAGCTATACCTAAACCGGAGCCTTCCCTCACCTCACTGCCCTGAAAAGCTGCCCTCCTGCGGGACATCCTTAAACCAATTTTCAGCTGTACCCACTTCCTTCCATCTTTCCCCTCCATACCCATCGCCTCCCCATACAGCTTCACATCTGCCTCGTCTCACTACTTTCTCTTCTTTCCACCTCTCACAATCCCATCCAACTCCAAGCCCGGGGTCCCGCACAAGCCCATTCTCAGAAATCAGTTCACGGGTGCTTTAGTTTTCTCCCTTCGAGCCTGTTCCTTTCTACTCTAGCGAAGACTACAAGTCCCGGGATGCCCCGCTGCCCCCGTGGCCTGATGGGAAATAAAGAGCCTTCCCTCCGGGATGGGGGCGGTGTGCATCTGCTGAGTGACGCGAGGCGCTGGAAGTCGGGGCCTAGCCGAGAGTTTCCTCGGACGCAACCACTGGCCCCGCGTGCGGGGAGGCGCCAGGCGGGTTATCCTGCGTTGGGGCGCCGCCGCCTCACCCACGGCAACTGATCGCTGACTGTGGGTTCACAGGCCTCCCTCTGGCAGCTTCGGGGACCGGCAGGGGCTGGGGCTGGCCCTTGGCAGAGCTGGGTTTCCCAAATGGTGTCGCTGCGCCCCCTCCCACAGAGCCCAAATCCAAAGTCCTGAGACTTGGAGCGCGCGCGAGAAAGGGGTTGGAGATGATGAGTCAGAAGCCCGGGGCCCTTCTCGTCCCCCTCCCTCGGGGCCCAGGTGCCGGACGAGGACAGGCTCTCTGGGCAGACGGGTGGCTGGGGCAGGAAGAGGAAGGGACGCGGCGACCCGAGCTAACACTTTCCCGCCTCTTGCGAGCATGCTGGTGTTACGAGACCGCGTTGCCGCCACCCTTTCTCTCCCAAGGCGGGAGCGGGACTGCGCAGGCTCAGCCTCTCGGCTGCCCCGCGGACCTTTGATCCCGGCTGCGGTCTGGTTCTGAAGCTCTGGTTGGGTTCAACCCCCACTGTTTCTGACCTTTGCACGTGTGCAAAGATGACAAGCTCGAGTGGACTTTAGAAAAGCCCAGGGAAACTGGGAGACCCAGTAGCACCAGCCGGGCAGCTTACTAGCCGCTAGAGAAACTAGAAATGGACCACAGCTGGAGTACTAAGAGAACTCACCCCAAATTCACACAGGGCCCAGGATGGGTGTGCGCCTCACACTCATTTTTGTTCCCACTTGAGAAGGCTTCTTTCCCTAGAGAGTGCTGCTTCTCCGGACTTAGCCAAGCCCAGGCATCAGTGAGGAAAGAGCGCGGCCTGGCTGCCTTGCCCTGACATTGCAGTGGTGCCAGCGGCAGAGCTCCTGTTTGTGACACCTTGGGAGTGGTAATAGTCGCCCTATGACAAGGTTGTATGAGTACTAGTGGGTGGAGACAGTTCTGGAATTAGGCTCTTGAATGGAGAAAACAAGATCTGGGCCTCCCCCTTCTCCTCCCAGTCTAACTGCCCGAATAATGCAGAGCTTATGTGTGCAAGACTCAGAAAATAATTTTCTTCAAAGTGGGAAGTTGGTGGTGGATGAGGAAACGGGGGTAAAAATAAATAAATAAATAAACAGTTCACTCCGTCTTCTAGATAGGATCAACAGCTTATAGTGATATGATCAGAAATCTAGGAATTGTATTCTAGTTCTTGGAGAAGTTCAGTGACCCTACAAACGAACCTTATCAGTCAGGTTAGGTTAGGCTATGCTTTGGTAACAATGCCCAAATCTTTTTTTTTCCCCCTTAAGTTAGCTCTGTGACCCACATGGGGATTGAACCACAACTCTCGAGATTGAGTCACATGCTGTACCTACTGAGCAATCCACGCCCCTTAACAATGCCCAAATCTTAATGGCTTTACATCACAAAGACTGGTCTCACAGTACATGTCTAGAGTAGTCCGGCAGTGGACTCTGTTCATTATAAGTTATTCAGGAACCCAAGCTGGTGGAGCGCCACCATTTTGAGATCCTACCTAAGTCACCAAGAGGCTTAGAGTCCCCACCCCATGTGTGAAGTAAGCATGAATTGTTCATGAGCTCTTACATGCTTTTGCCTCAACAGGACACATAGCACTTTCATTGGCCAAAGCAAGTCATACAGCCACACCCAACTGCAAGACAGCTACAAGGGCATTCTTTTCAAACGCCTAGAGGAAGGGAAGCAGAAATATTAAAAGAAAAAATGTTAACCATTTGTGGTGATTCTTGAAAAGTTTGGCAGTTGAAACTCATCTTTTCCAGCACTTATGCCCATATATACCTCTTTAGTTTTTCCTGAACCACTAAATGAAGTTGTTAATAGAAACTTTTCCGGGGGCACCTGGGTGGCTCAGTCGGTTGGGGGTATGCTTTTGGTTCAAGTTATGATCCCAAGGTCCTAGGATTGACCCTTGCATCAGGCTCCCTGCTCAGTGGGGAGTCCGCTTCTCCCTCTTCCTCTGCCCCTCCCCCTGCTCATATGTATGTGTGCGTGCGCTCTCTCTCTCTCTCAAATAAATAAATAAAATTAAAAAAAAAAAAAAAAGAAAAACTTTTCTCTAAAAAATAATAGGACTAGGAGTTGGGAAATTTAGGCTCTGGTTTTGTTTTGTAGGTTTGAGGAAATCAAACTCTCTGAAGTACATTTTGCTTACATGGAGATTATAATCATAGTATTTATTCTCTCTACCTTACTGGAGTACCAAGGCTAAAATAAAATCACACATGGGAAAATACCTTGAAACTATCAGGCACTTCAGAGGTTGAAAATAAATTGCCTGCAGAGATGAGGAGTAGTGTAAATGAGTGAAACAGATTGGGTATGATGTAACAGAGATTGGTGGGAACCGTGGGAAACTAGAACACACACATTCGACTTCAAGACTTTACCCCCACTCAACTCCACCCAATTATTGCCATGTGGAACTGTGGGCCTGGTATTGACATAGTTCCAATTTTCCTAGACAAGTCAAAAGTTCTGACTTTTTAAAAATTTGTTTATTTTTAAAAGATTTTATTCGTTTGAGAGAGAGAAAGAGCATGAGATCAGCAGGGAATGGAGAGAGGGAAAGGGAGAAGAGACTTTCCCACTGAGCAGGGAGTCCCATGTGGCTCAATCCAGGATCCCAAGACCATAATCTAAGCTGAAGGCAGACACCTAACTGACTGAGCCACTCAGGGGCCTCAGAAATTCTGATGTTTTAAATGAGAACTCTTCTGATTTTAAAATGTTGAGGACAAATTTTTCTTAAACTATGGACCAGATCCAGCTTGTTGTCCTTCAATTATAGTCTCTTCCTTATTCAAACATATGATGGGAATTCAGGTTTTGGGTGTGCAAGACTTCTTGTAGGCCTTTGAGGCCTCTCTTGAAATTTAAGAGTTTTGGAGAGATTTAACATTACGTTCTTAACCTTTTTTTTTTTTTTTTTTAATCAATATCGTTCTATGGCATTGATTCTTTGAGAGGGGGCATTTTGCCCACTAGGGGTTATTTGGTGATGTCTTGAGATATTTTAGGCTGTAACAACTGGGTGTTGGGGTGGGGTGGGATTTATAATGGAAGGACCATTAGTTGATTAAATGACAAGTCATAAGGTCAGAGATTAAGTTCCAGTGCCGCTAATGCCCCTTCCCTATGCATTATCCTCTCCCAGTTGCGAAGCAAAGGTTGTCTGATACGTCCTGTGGTCTTCATTATCTGCCCCCACCCCTGCCTATCGCCAGCGTCCCTGACCGCTCCGTGAAAGCAGCGTGCTCTGCCGCAACTCTTCCCAGAAACCACCCTTATCTGTCCCTTCATCAGTTTGGCAGCCTCTGTGGAAGTCACTCATATTTTACTTGAATTATAGCCGATTGGAACTTCACAGAAAGAAGTGACTGTGACAAGTTTCCTGCTGACGTCAGTGTTTCAAGTCCTTGACCCATATACCTTGCTTTAAGCACTGGGGAAATATCCGATTCATACGTGGCTTCACGTGCAGCTGAATTCTGTGGCGGCTGGGAAATTCTCCATGTTGATGAATTTTGCCCTCGTTTCTTTGAAATTCAGTCATTTATTCTGGCCTTGAATACAAGATTATAGGCAACTGACCATCTCTCTCTAAGGAAAGATCTGCTTTTGCAAATGGCTCAGGGCTGTGTCCTCTGCTGCCATCTCGTGGCCTCTCGGCTGCCAGGGTCGAGGTCTCACAAAGGGCCTTCCTGCAAGGTAATGGCGTGTGGCTGTGGTTCAGTGGGAGGACCTCTGCACGCTGCGGGCGGCGCCCCAAATGCCTCCCCTGCGGTGGGTGCACCAGGACCGAGGCACACACTGCGTGGCGCGGAAGCTGGCCGCGGTGGGCAGGCGGGAGGCGTCGGCCCCTCCGCGTCCCCCTCATAGGCCTCAGTCTGTTGTGCAGGCCCTGGCTTGACTTACCGTCGGTAAACCCAACCACCCAGGAGCAATCGGAGCCTGCTTGGCCTGACAAATGCTCTGCAGCGCCCTGCCAGTGCCACCCAGGCCTGGGATGTTCTTCAGCTCAGCGAGAAGAGATTACCTTGGGGGACGCCTGGATTCCTTTTTCTTGTGTAGGCCCATTTTGGGTTGCTTTGTGTTCACCGCCTTCATCTTGGCTGGCCCAGTCCACAGCTTCTTCAAGTTTGATATTTGGTTTTGGTTTTGTTTTTTTAAAGATTTTATTCATTTATTTGAGAGAGAAAGAGAACATGAATGGGGGGTGGGGCTGCACCTAGGGAGAAGCAGGCTCCCTGCTGAGCAGGAAGTCCCATCCCGGTCTGGATCCCAGGACCCTGGGATCATGACCTGAGCCAAAGTTATATGATTAACTGAATGAGTCACCCAGGCGCCCTCAAGTTCAATATTTGATTGATGGGTTGAGCAGGACAGTGGCAGTGTGCTCCCAGTGAGGCAGTGTATCCTATAAACACGGCAAGATCTGTGGACTGTACTGCTGGGAGGTCGGTCTCCAGGGTACCGGGAATCTGGGTTACTGGTGACTGAGCAGGGACTCCACAAAAGGGGAAGGCAGAAAACATTTTAATTAGCGTTTGTTTTTTTGTTTTTGTTTTTGTTTTTTTTTTTTTCATTACAATACTGTATTAAAAACCTAGTTGCCAAAGCAAATTTATAGAACTGTCCCTAAGTTGTTAGCCCCTCCCATATACTTTCCATACATTCACCTTTTCATGGACATTACCCCTTACCCCTAACCCCAGAAGAGGAGGAGGATGAGGAGGAGGGAAGAGGAAGAGGAAGAGGAGGAGAAACCACCATCCTTGATGCTTATTTTAACTAGCTTTTCCCTGCATAAAAATTGGGTAGGTGGGGGGCACCTGGGTGGTCCAGTTAAGCATCTGTCTTCAGCTGAGGTCATGATCCCAGGAGCTCCCTGCTCAGCAAGGGGTCTATTTCTCCCTCTTCCTCTGCCTGCCCCACTCCTTCTGCATGCATACGCATGCTCTCCCTCTCTCTCCAATAAATAAATAAATTAAATATTTTTTTAAAAATTTGGGAGGGAGGGCCTCCTTGTATAATTTCCTAGGGCCTCAAACTGGGACTAACTTGCTACTAAACCTGTGTGTATTACTTCTCTTTAAAATTCAGATGTTGGGGCACCTGGGTGGTTCAGTCCTTAAGCATCTGCCTTCAGCTCAGGTCATGATCCCAGAGTCCTGAGATGGAGCCCCATATCCAGCTCCCTGCTCAGCAGGAAGTCTGCCTCTCCCTCTCTCACTCCCCCTGCTTGTGTTCCCTCTCTTGCTGTGTCTCTCTCTTTCAAATAAGTAAATAAAATCTTTTTTTAATAAATAAATAAAATTCAGATGCTATTTACTTAATGAGAGTTGTCTTCTGTTTCTTCTGTTTTTCCTTCTTTGTATATATTTTTCTGCCTTATTTCATTTGTATACATTTTTTTTTAGGATTTTAAAATGAGAGGCGCCTGGGTGGCTCAGTGGGTTAAAGCCTCTGCCTTCAGCTCAGGTCATGATCCCAGGGTTCTGGGATTGAGCCCTGCATCAGACTCTCTGCTCAGCAGGGAGCCTGCTTCCACCTCTCTCTCTGTCTGCCTCTCTGCCCACTTGTGATCTTTGCCTGTCAAATAAATAAATAAATAAAAATCTTTTTTAAAAATTGTAAAACGGGGTGCAACAGGCAGAAAGAGAAGGAAAGCAGGTATGTGGGGCTCCATCCCAGGACCCTGGGATCATGACCTGAGCCCAAAGCAGACACTTAACCAACTGACCCACCCAAGGGCCCATCATTTATATTTTATATTGCATGTTATTCTTGAGTCTACTTATCATCTGAATCTTTGGTTTATTTTTTTCAGAAACTTTTTTTATAAGGATTTATTTATTTATTTGACAGAGAGATAGAGAGAGAGCACAAGTGGGCAGAGCAGCAGGCAGAGGGAGAAGGAGAAGCAGGCTCTCTACTGAGCAGGGAGCCCGAGGCGGGGCTTGATCCCAGGACCCCTAGGATCAAGACCTGAGCTTTGTGAAGGCAGCCGCCTGACCAACTGAGCCACCCAGGCGCCCCATATTTTTTTTCAGAAACTTTTCCTATGTTCTGCCCAAAGTTAATGAGTTGTCTTTGTTGACAACTTGGCTGTTCTTCCTTGCCTTTATAAAGTTTTCTTTCTTTTTTTTTTTAATAAAATTTCCTTGTTTGAAGTTTTCCCCTAAGTCCCCAAGATATAATTTAATTTGTTTTGCTTCTTTATAATTATTTGTTTCCTTTATGTATAAAGAAAATGCTATACACACACATTTACAGTTTAGATAAAACTAGAGGACTTGAAGTCATGGCCTAGGAGAAAGAGGATTGATGTCTTTATAAATCTCAAAGGTTAATTATGATGAAGAGAAACTGTTCTTTGTGAACCTAAGAAGCAAAGCTGGGTCCAGTGGTTACTTTTTACAGAGAGTCCAATTTTAGATCAAAAAAAGAGAAAAAACTGAACACTTTTTAAAAAAATGAGCTGCTTTGGGATAATTGGGTGGCTCGGTTGGTTGTGCATCTGTGTTTGGCTCAGGTCATGATCCCAGGGTCCTGGGATCAAGTCCCTCATCAGGCTCCTTGCTCAGCCGGGAGCCTGCTTCTCCCTCTGCCTGCTCATGCTGTCTTCTCCCCGCTCCCCCACACCCAGACAAATAAATAAATAAAAATCTTTTTTTTTTTTTTTTTTTTTTTGTTTTTTTTAATGAGCTCCTTTGAACTTGGCTCTCAACCTCTGGATACGTTAGAAGTGTTCTATGTACCTCTGCACTGATAGATTATTGAAGTAACTATTCAAATATCAGCTGAATAATCAGATTAGAAGACTTTTAATTTCTTTTCCAACAGTAGGATTTGGCTTTTCAGCAGGGATGATGTTTTTTAATTGACCCATCCATACCCTCTCATCAGAATGACTGGCCCTAGGCACAGTTGTCAAGTAAGGTGTCAAGTACTCCTGTAGTCCCTAGAACAGAGTTTATCAACCGTGGTGCTACTGACTTTTGGGCCAGATAACTCTTTGTTGTGAAAGGCTATCTTGGGAAATGTGGAATGGTTTACAGCAGCCCTGACCTCTAACCACTAGATACCAATAGCACCCCTCCCCCGAGTCGTGACAATCAAAAATGTTTCAGATATTGCAAAATGTCCCCTGGGAAGCAAAATAGCCTTCTCCTTGAAAACCAATCCCTCAGAGGGTAATAAAGATTTCATGAACTTAATATCTAACTTCTCCAAGATTCTTATATTGAAGGAGACCTATAAAGACCTACATGAACCATAGCGCACATCCCAAGCCTGAAATCCTACCCTCATTGTCTGCCTCTTACTCCCCCTTCTGACTTTTTTTCCCCTTCTGAATTTTCTCTTCTTTTTCCCCTGAATTTTCTTTCTTAACTGGTATTTCTACTTGGTCACACAAGCTGGATGCTAAGCTCTTCTCCCTCATTTCCTGTAGCCAAATGATCACCATGCTCTATAGATTCTCTTCCTGCTTGAATCAGTTTTCTCCACCACCACTACCTCACGTCAGGCCCTCACTGTCCTTCACCTAGACCACAGGAAAAGCTTCCGAAAGAGTTTCTATGTCTCCAGACTTGTACTTCTGTGATATGTCTTGCACGTAGCCATGAAAATGTGACCACATGTCTTCCCTGCTTAAAACCCCTTCAGTGGCTCCCATCACCTATAAGATCAGGTCCATGTTATTTATTTTTTATTGTGTTTTAAAAATATTTTATTTAAGATTTTATTTATTTATTTGTCAGAGAGAGAGAGCACACACAGGGGGAGCGGAAGGCAGAGAGAGAGGGAGAAGCAGGCTCCCTACTGACCTTGATCAGACTTGATCCCAGGACCCTGAGATCATGACTGGAGCCAAAGGCAGATAGGTGCATAACCAACTGAGCCACCCAGGCACCCCTTATTTATTTATTTATTTATTTATTTACTTAAGAGAGAAAGAGAGAGGGCATGAGCAGGGAGAGAGAGAGGGAGAAGCAGACTGAGTAGGGAACCCAATGCAGGGATCAATCCCAGTACCTTGACTTCATGACCTGAGTCAAAGGCAGATGCTTAACTGACTGAGCTACCCAGGCACCCTATAAAATTTAAAATATTAATATCAAAATTTGTATGCCTCTTCTCCTGTTAATTTTTTTAAGATTTTATTTATTTGACACAGAGAGAGAGAGAGAGAGAGAGGGCGCGTGAGCACAAGCAGGGATGCAGAGGGAGAGGGAGAAGCATACTCGTCACTGAGCAAGGAACCCATAACAGGGCTCACTCTCAGAAAACTGGAATCATGACCTGATCCGAAGGCAGATGCTCAACCCACTGAGACACCCAGGGCAGCGGCTCAACCCAGCGAGCCACCCAGGTACCCCAGAAGGAACCTTAGAAGACATTCTACTCAACATACAAAGTCCCATGCAGTATTCTGCCTCATTCAGTCTACTAAAACATTAACAATAATGGTGCCACTGGAGAAAATCATTCAAATACGGCAGCTTCTGCCATAACAAATTCATGGTCGCAAACTGCAACAAGATCTTGAAGGCTAGACCATGATACTCTTACTGGCAGCTCTCAGTTTCAAAACTGCTACTTCGAGTTTTTCACCTTGTTCTCAATAGTTACTATAAAGTGCATCTGGAAGAATAAACAAATGATAAGGAAAGGAAGGAAGGAAGGAAAAGAGGGAGGGAGGAGAGGAGGGAAGTAAAGAAGAAAAAGAAAGAGAAAGAGCCTCTAACAAGAGTACTAAGTGAGACTTGGTCTATCAGCTATTAATGTATATTAGAAAGATAAGAAATTAAAATAGTATGATATTGGCATCAGAACAGACAGATTAATGGAACAGAATAGAGTGAAAAATAAAGCTCAAGTAGTCATGCCTGGCTGGCTTAGTTGGCTGAACATAAGACTCTTGATCTTAGAGTCTTGAGTTCAAGCCCCATATTGGGCGTAGAACTTACTTTTTAAAAATTTGAAAAAGATGGGGCACCTGGGTGGCCCATCTAGTTAAGCATCTGCCTTTGGCTCAGGTCATGATCTTGGGGTCTTGGGATTAAGCCCTGCATCAGGCTCTGTGCTCAGCAGGCAGTCTGCTGGAGATTTTCTCTCCCTCCCCCTCTGCCCCTTCCCCCTGCTCTCTGTTTCTCTGCCTCTCAAATAAATAGATAAATCTTTAAAAAAAGAAAAAAAATGAAGGGAGGATGACAAAAAGTGACTTATAGCTAAAAGATTGATAGTATTAATATTGAAAAGAACTTAAAAATTGATAAAGACAAAACAACCAATTTACCAAAAAGAAACAAATAAATTGTTTCTTTTGGTAAATAAATAAATTGTTTCATTTGGTAAAATGGCCAATAAATCTATGAAAGATTATTTATATGTACAGTAGTTAAATCAATGAGATTTAAAACAGTAAGATGCCATTTTGCGCCAATCACGTTATTAACATTATTACATCCATATAACCCATTGTTGATAAATACACAAGGAAATAGACACCTTCTAATGCCTCTGGTAGGGCTGTAGGTTTGTACAACTAGAATGGAAAGCAAGTTAACACGTTTTATCTACAGATTAAGAATTGCCTACCCTTGGCTGAGCAATTCTGTTTCAAGGAGTTTTTCTCAGGAATACTCTTGGACATGTGTAAGGAGTCACCTATTGAAATGTTCACTACAGGGGCGCCTGGGTGGCTCAGTGGGTTAAAGCCTCTGCCTTCGGCTCAGGTCATCATCCCAGGGTCCTGGGATCAAGCCCCTCATCGGGCTCTCTGCTCAGCAGGAAGCCTGCTTCCTCCTCTCTCTCTCTCTGCCTGCCTCTCTGCCTAGTTGTGATCTCTCTCTCTGTCAAGTAAATAAATAAAATCTTAAAAAAAAAAGAAAGAAAGAAATGTTCACTACAGCATTAATTAAAAAGTTTAAAAGTGCAAACAGTCTAAATATCTAATGGTGGGGCACCTGGGTGGCTCAGTGGGTTGAAGCCTCTGCCTTCAGCTCAGGTCATGATCCTGGGGTTCTGGGATTGAACCCTGCATGGGATCTCTGCTCAGGGGGGAGTCTGCTTCCCCCCCCCCTCTGCCTGCCTCTCTGCCTACTTGTGATCTCCCTCTGTCAAATAAATAAAATCTTTAATAAATAAATAAATAAATATCTAATGGTAAGTTAATTGATTTCTAACATGTAATAAACCTAGAGAATGAAATATATTACATTACACTGGTACAAAAATGATAAAGAGTAAAAATGCCCCTGTTGTATTTCCTTTCTTTTTTTTTTAAAGATTTTATTTATTTATTTGACAGAGCACAAGTAGGGGGAGAAGCAGAGGGAGAGGGAGAAGCAGACTACTTGCCAAGCAGGGAGCCCAGTGCGGGGCTCCATCCCCGGACCCTGGGATCATGACCTGAGCCGAAGGCAGCCGCTTAACCAACTGAGCCACCCCAGCACCCCAGCACCCCAGCCATGATGTATTTCTAACTAAAAGAAAGAAAAAGAAAAAGAAAAAAAGTACATTGCATCTGATTAAACAATAGGTAAAAGACTTGGATAAACATTTCTCCAAAGAGGATTTCCAAGTAATAAGTGCATGAAAATGAGGTTGAGTATCATTAGTCATTAGGGAAATCCAATTCAAAACCACAGTAGGATGTCACTTTATTGCTTCCCACATACTGGAATAGCTATAAAACAACAATAAATGGAAAGCAGCAAATGTTTGCAAGGATGTGAAGAAATTGGAACTCTTACGTACTACTGGTACAAACAGAAAATGCCTCTTTGGAAAATAGCTCGGTGGTTTCTCAATATGTTAAACATATAAAATACCATATAATCCAGCAATTCCATTCATTGATAGGCAAATCCATAGAAACAGCTTATTAATGGTTGCCAGGAGCTGGGGAAAGGAGAGAATGGGAGTGACTGCTTAATGGCTATGGGGTTTCCTTTTGTTAACAGTGAAAATGTTCTGGAACTAGATAGTGGGGATGGTTGCACAACATTGTAAAAGTACTAAATGCCACTGAATTGAACACTTTAAAATAGTTAAAATGGTAAATTGTATGTTATGTGAATTTTACCACAATAAAAACAAGTACATTACAAAATAGAACGTATAGTTGGTTTTGTTTTTCTAGAAGTACATGCATAGAAAAAAAAGTGTGGAAAGATAAATATCAAATTACTCTGGTTGTCCATTGATGGCCATTTAGAACTAATGTTCTAATTTTTCTATCCAAGTTATCTTGGATTACTTGAGTCTTTTTAAAAACATATTGTAGGCTGTTGGCTACAGCCTGGATGGCTCAGTCTGTTAAGCATCTGCCTTCAGAATAGGTCATGATCCCAGGGTCCTAGGATGGAGTTCCAAGTCGGGCTTCCTGCTCCTCCCTCTGCCTGCCCCACTCCCCCTGCTTGTGGGCACTCTCTCCCTCTCTCTCTCTGACAAATAAATGAATAAATAAAAATCTTTTTAAAAATACTGTAGAATTAATATGTAATGAAATAGAGGAGTGTTCCTCACATATTTATATACTATCAAACCAAAATAGTATATTGAAATGGTCCCACTTATTATAAAAATACACCTATTGCCAAAAAAAAAAAACTTTTTGGAAGTACATATGCCAACATATTAACGGTATTATTTCAGTGGAGTGCTTATAGGTGAACTTTATTTACTTTTTTAGAAGTACATTTTCAGGGGCACCTGGGTGGCTCAGTGGGTTAAGCCTCTGCCTTCAGCTCGGGTCATGGTCTCAGGGTCCTGGGATCGAGCCCCGCATCGGGCTCTCTGCTCGGCGGGAGCCTGCTTCCCCTCTCTCTCTCTCTGCCTGCCTCTCTGCCTGCTTGTGATCTCTGTCTGTCAAATAAATAAATAAAATCTTTGAAAAAAAAAAAGAAGTACATTTTCAGCACTGGGTATTATACAGAAATAATGAATCATTGAACACTGTGTCAGAAACTAATGGTGTACTGTATGTTGGCTAATTGAACACAAAAAATACATACATACATACATTTTCAGAATTCCTCCAGTGAATACACATTACCTTCATAATCTGGGTTTTAAATACATTTTTCAAAGTTTTCCTTATACTGAGCCAAAAACTCTCCTTGCTTGTTAAATGAAACTTTAGTTGAGGAAAAATTGAAAGATAAAGTTTTTTTGTTTGTTTCTTTGTTTTTTAAAGATTTTATTTATTTGAGGGACGCCTGGGTGGCTCGGTTAAGTGACTGCCTTCGGTTCAGGTCATGATCCCAGAATCCTGGAATCGAATCCCGCATCAGGCTCCAGCTCCATGAGGAGTCTGCTTCTCCCTCTGACCTTCTCCCCTGTCATTCTCTCTCTCACTCTCTATCAAATAAATAAATAAAATCTTTAAAAAAAAATAGGTTTTATTTATTTGACAGACAGAGATCATAAGCAGGCAGAAAGGCAGGCAGAGAGAGAGAAGGGGAAGCAGGCTCCCCACTGAGCAGAGAGCCCAGATGTGGGGGCTCTGGGGCTCTATCCCAGGACCCTGAGATCAGGGCCTGAAGCTGAAGGCAGAGACTTAACCCACTGAGCCACACAGGCGCTCCGAAAGATAAAGTTTTAAAGGGAAATAACACCAATAAACCTGGAAACTATTAAAAGGAAAAAGGAAGAGAATATTCAGAGATGAGCATGAGCTTAGAAAGAAAAAAAAAAACTTTTGTACAGCTAACTAACAGACTCAAAAATGTTATTATTGTAAGGGAAAAGTACCTTTTTCTAAAAGAGAGAGGCGGGGCGCCTGGGTGTCTCAGTGGGTTAAAGCCTCTGCCTTCGGCTCAGGTCATGATCCCAGAGTCCTGGGATCGAGCCCCACATCGGGCTCTCTGCTCAGCAGGGAGCCTCCTTCCTCCTCTCTCTCTCTGCCTGCCTCTCTGCCTACTTGTGATCTCTGTCTGTCAAATAAATAAATAAAATCTTTAAAAAAAAATAAAATAAAAGAGAGAGGCAAGCAAAGAAAATGAGGATGCAACCAAATCATACTCAGCGGTAGAGACTAGAAATTGCTTTTGCAACAGTATGTGACAAACAGCACCCGGGGATTTAAAAAGAAGTCAGAGAAGGAGTTAGAAAACTGTAGTCCAAACCCATGACCTCTGACAACAGCTGGCCACTGGGTTGCAGATCAGATGTGCTGTAAGTGTGGTTTGTGTCCCTGAGAAAGCATTCGGAAGTGGCCTGAGAACATAGCAGTTATGAGCAATCATGTAGCATTTATACTAGGACAACTCCTACTTCTAAGGATACCTTCATCTAATAACAACGTTTACGTGTACCTTTGTCCTGCTTACTGTGTGCTTGAGGCTGTCCTAAGCACTTTACGGTGTTTCAGCTCACCGAATTCTCACAACATCCCTAAGAAGCAGGAACTGTTATCCCTGTTTTATAGAGGAGAAGGAAGCACAGGAAGGTCACATAGTGTCACACATTAATGTTACGCAGCTAGTGAGTGAAAGAGCCAATTCATACCCAGTCGTCCTTATTCTAGAGTTCATGTACTTAACAGTGATGTTTTACCAGTCCCATGGCCAAAACATCCCGTCCAGCAGTGGTTCACTAAGGGTAGGCTTTTCAGGAAGTCCAGGAGGGTAAAACTATTTCTGTGATAACGCTAAGTTTTTTTTCTCACTCTCTTAAGAGTATACAGAGTTTTCTAGAGGCTATAGGAAGTGCAATGATGTCAATTTTCTTTTAATTTTTAATTTTTATTTATTTATTTTATTTATTTTTTTGAGAGAGGTTTTATTTAATTTATCTGAGAGAGAGAAATTGAGAGCAGAGCTGGAGGGGGCGGGGGAAGGAGCAGAGGCAGAGGGAGCAGACTCCTTGCTGAGCAGGGACCCCAGTGTGGGGCACTATCCCAAGACCCTGAGATGGTGAACTGAGCCAAAGGCAGATGCTTAACCAACTGAGCCACCCAGGCACCCCAATGACATCAACTTTAATACCTAATAAAAAATGTGTTTGTACAGTCTTGCATTTTCTAGGATTTTCTAAAGGCAAGCTCTTTGGGATCCTGAAATCAAAATGTTTGAGATTCATTGCCTGACCTAAGGTAAAGGGAATATGGTGTCTGAAGGAATTATCAAGGCTGCTTGCCATAATTCCTTCCTTCCTTCCTTCCTTCCTTCCTTCCTTCCTTCCTTCATTCATTCAATCATTGTTGAGCGCTACATTGCAGGTATTGTGCCGGGTGTGGGGACTATGGAGGTGAACAAGAGTAGCACAGTCCCTTGACTCATGGAGTTTGGGGCAATGGTCCTAAAACATGAGGGTGCATGGAAACCCTTCGATCAATTAATTACAAGTGCAAATTCTGGGGCTTTCCCCCAAGAGATATGATTTAGTTTTTAGACAATAGGAATCAGGAATTTTCTTTTTCTTTTTTCTCTATCTTTTTTTTTTTTTTTAGCTGAAAAGTTGACTCTGAAGCTTTAGCTAACCACACGTTGAAAAACACTGGTTTACTGGTTGTTTAGCTTGAAAAGAAAACTTGCAGAAATGAAACTGAGGACCATATACAAACACCTGTGTGACTCCAGAAAGTACAAAAGATACCAGTAAGTCAGAGCTAACCTGGTGGCAGGTTTCCGTCTAATATTAGGTAGGAAAGGTCAGTCAGGTGAGATGGAATTCCCAGTCAACTGCAAGTCTGAGTTGGCTAGAGTGCCATACTACTGACATTGTCATAAGGATTCTCACATTCGGCGTGACCCTTTTTTTTTTTTTTTGACAGAGCCAAAGAGCATGCACGAGGTGTGGAGGAAGGGGCAGAAGAAGAGGGAGACTCCCAAGCAGGCTCCCCACTGAGCATGCAGCCCAACACAGAGTTCGATCCCACGACCCTGAGATCATGACCTGAGCCAAAATCAAGAGTTGGTCTTGTAACTGACTGAGTCACCCAGGCGCCCCCAGCATAACATTTTTCTGTAGACCTCTAAGCATGAGAGAATTGTACAAGAACCAAAAGGGAGGGTTGATAAAAGGCATAACTGATTTAGTGCACTCTTTTAGCCACTTATTTTCTCCAGCAAACTATGTCAACTCAGATGATAATACAAATTCCAAAGTGACCACTTAGGCTAGGACAGACTACAAGGGTTGGCCAAAGTTCAAGGACTTGGAGGATGAGAGAATGAAGACTTCGAGAATGAGGACAAAGTTGAAGCAGCTTCCCAATCCTTCCCTTGTTTCTCATGGGGCTGCATCCAGAGTTCAGTGACCTCAGCCAAGAACAGTAGACCTTTCTTCCATTTTGAACCTTGGGAGAGAATGTCTTTGTCCCAACTAACACCTGAGTTCTAGATTCATGTATTCATCCTGTGCCGTAAAAATATAACCCAGTCATGAAATCCACAGACAGCATTTCCTACAACTTAGCTACTTGCAAGTTTCTTGTTGTGCAATTAGGTCTCCCAGAGATTTCAGTGCAGCAAACCTAGCCATGGCCTATGTACCGTGCGTGATCTACATCCATGCAGATTAACCCTTGGAAGCTACACTATTATTATCCCCAGCTTACACATAAACTGTAATTAATTTCATGACTCACTTCATACTACATTGAGAAAATAGAAGAGCCTGGTTGAAAACTACTTCTTCCTCACCAAAGCTACCAAGCTACCTGGGCCTGTACCTGGGTCTGCCTTCGCTCCTTACGATGGATGAACTATTCTCACTACCATCGAAAGCCAATCCCCTCATTGGTGTACTGGACTCCAGTCCCTTTTCCTTCCTCACATGCTTTACTCATGTATTATACCGTCTCTCTTCCGCATCATCGATTTCTTCCTCTAAATAATTATTCTCACCAATATATTATAGTACCTCCCATCTTCAAACACACACACACACACACACACACCCTGAAAAGAAAACTTTTGTTTCTGTCAGTACACTGCCTCTTTTCTATGCTCTCCTATGTCAGTATGATTTAGTTTTAGTCACACATAACAGAAAATTCAAATTAGGGGACATTTGGATGACTCAGTCAGTTAGATGTCCTGTGATCAAGCCCCGCACGGGGCTCCCTGCTCAGTGGGAAGTCTGTTTCCCCCTCTGCCCCATCCCCTGCTTATGCTCCCTCTTCCTTTCTCTCTCAAATAAATAAATAAAATCTTAAAAAAAAGAAATATCTAAATTAGAGTCATGTATATAAGGGTTTGTTTTCTTTTATGTGAAGGAAGCTCAGAGGAAGATATTATGGTTCCTTGTTGTCATTAGGGACTCAGGCACCCTTTGGCTTCCTGCTCTGCCATCTTTAGCACAAAGCTTCCATTCTCAAATTCACCTCATGGGGCACCTGGGTGGCTCAGTGGGTTAAAGCCTCTGCCTTCAGCTCAGGTCATGATCTCAGGGTCCTGGGATTGAGCCCCACATCAGGCTCTCTGCTCCGCAGGGAGCCTGCTTCTTCCCTCTTTCTCTGCCTGCCTCTCTGCCTACTTGTGATCTCTGTCTGTCAAATAAATAAAATCTTCGAGTTCACCTCATGACATGGTATGGCTACGATAGTTTCAGCCATTTTATCTAGGTTCCAGGCAAGAAGAAAGAGAACATTGGAGGGAGGGAAAAGGGAAGCAAATCCCAGGCTTTTCTCCACACTGCTGTATGAAAACGCCCTTGCCAAGTTCACTGATTACTTTTATCTGTTCATATCTCACAATAAATTTTCTGTTCAGCTTACTGAACTCTTAGCAGCATGTTGACATATAAATCTCTCCCTCCTTTTGGAACAGTGCTTTCTTCTGGCATCAGAGACTCCCCATTCTCCCAGTTTCTTTGTATTTCATGGGCTGCTTCTTTCTCATTTCCTTTGCTGAATCCACCTTTTCTTCCCAACATCTAAATATCAGTTGCCTCAGGCTTCATTTTGTGGTCAATTACATATATATAATATTCCTAACAGTCTCATCTGGTCCTATGACCTTATTTTTTTTTAGAAGATAATTTTCTTTTTTTTTTAAACAAGATTCTTTTTTTTAAATTTTATTTATTTATTTGATAGAGAGAGAGAATGAGAGAGAGCATGAGAAGGGGGAGGGTCAGAGGGAGAAGCAGACTCCCCACCGAGCAGGGAGCCTGATGTGGGACTCCATCCCGGGACTCCAGGATCATGACCTGAGCTGAAGGCTGTTGCTTAACCAATTGAGCCATCCAGATGCCCTCTATGACCTTATTTTTTTAAAGATTTTTTTAAAAATTTATTTGGAGAGAGAGAGAGAGAGCATGAGTGGGGGGAGGAGCAGAGGGAGAAAGAATCACAAGCAGATTCTAGGCTGAATGTGGAGCCCAACACAGGGCTTAATCCCATGACCCTGAGATCATGCCCTGAGCTGAAACCAAGAGTAAGATGCTTAACTGACTGAGCCACCTAGGAGCACCAGTCCTACAACTTTAAATACTCTGTTTGCTGCTGATCCTATAAGTTTGTAGTTCCAGACATGTCCCTGTGTGAAGGCCCAAACTCATATATAATCTCCACTTGGATGTCTAACAGGAATCTGGAGTGGAGCATGACCAAAGCAGAACTTCTAATATCCACCCTTAAAAATAACCTTCTCCCTCAGTTTTTCCTGTTTCAATTAATGGCACTACCAGCCAGTCATACAAGTGTGCTGGCCAAAAACCTAGGAGTCATCCTCGACTACTTTGTTTTCCTCCTCTTCCTTATCCAGTCCTTTAGAAAGTTCTGTCTCCTTTATATCCAAAATATATCTCCAATCCAATAACCTCTTTTTTTAAAGATATTATTTATTTATTTGACAGACAGAGATCACAAGTAGGCAGAGAGGCAGGCAGAGAGAGAGGGGGGAAGCAGGCTCCCCGCTGAGCGGAGAGCCCGATGCAGGGCTCGGTACCAGGACCCTGAGATCACAACCCGAGCCAAAGGCAGAGGCTTTAACCCACTGAGCCACCCAGGTGCCCCCCAATAACCTCTTACTCCTCCAACATTCTTGCCTATACCGACATCACCTCTCATCAGGTTTATTATAATAACGTCCTGACCCTTTCTTTTCTTCCAGTCTTGTTTCCACTAAAGGTCAAAGTTAATAGTTAAAAACAGCAGAAAGTAAATGGCTTATTTAAACAGAAAAAGAGGGGTGCCTTGGTGGCTCAGTTGATGAAGGGTCCAATTCTTGATCTCAGCTCAGGTCTTGGTCTAAGGGTCATGAATTCAAGTCCCATGTTGGGTTCCACATTGAGTGTGGAGCCTACTTTAAAAGTAAACAAAGAGAGGCGCCTGGGTGGCTCAGTGGGTTGAGGCCTCTGCCTTCAGCTCAGGTCATGATCCCAAGGTCCTGGGATCGAGCCCCGCATCTGGCTCTCTGCTCAGCAGGGAGCCTGCTTCCTCCTCTCTCTCTGCCTGCCTCTCTGCCTACTTGTGATCTCTGTCTGTCAAATAAATAAATAAAATCTTTAAAAAAAAAAAAGTAAACAAAGAAACAAGCAAACAAATAAATAAATAGAAAGAAACAGAAACAATTTGAGGAAATAGAACCGTGGCAGCGAATTTGGAGGCAAACTGGTGCGCAGCTCTAGTAGAGAGGATCCATGGAATAACCAATAAAATCATGGAGTACTGTGCATCTGTTAGATACAACTCCTGTGGGTACCATCCCCAAGGGTCTAGGATGCGGTCACTTGTTTTACAGTGAAGGGGCAGGAATGACTGTCCCAAAGCAACTCTGCAGAAAGGCAAGAGCAGAACTTTTTTAAGAACTATTTTATTTATTTGAGAGCAAAAGAGAGCAAGAGAGAGCATGAATGGGGAGGAGAGGGAGAAGCATGCTCCCTGCAGAGCAGAGAGCCTGATTCAGGGCTTGATCCCAGAACCCTGGGATCCTGATCTGAGCCGAAGGCAGACACTTAACTGACTGAGCCCCCCAGGCATCACCACAAGTGAATATTTTCAAATTTATTATTAAGTATAGCTGACATACGATATTATATTAGTTTCAGGTGTACGACAGAATGAGTCAACAAGCCTATACATTACTCAGTACTCACCACGATAAGTGTAGTCACCATACAACTCTATTACCATATTATTTTTATTTTTATTTTTTTTTTAAGATTTTATTTATTTATTTGACAGACAGAGATCACAAGCAGGCAGAGAGGCAGGTAGAGAGAGAGGAGGAAGCAGGCTCCCTGCTGAGCAGAGAGCCCGATGCGGGGCTCGATCCCAGGACCCTGAGATCATGACCTGAGCCAAAGGCAGTGGCTTAACCCACTGAGCCACCCAGGCGCCCCTCTATTACCATATTATTGACTATGTTTCCGACGCTGTACTTTTCCTCTCTGTACTTTATTTTATAATCTGGACGTTTGTACTCCAGAGAAGAACTTTAGGAAGTTTTTCTCCACCTACTCTCTCACTGCTACCCTCTTCCCAGAGTATAGCCTGCTGACTCTGTATTCTCCACACCCAAACCCCATCTTCTCCCATCTCTTCCCACATATTCCAGTTCAAGACAGACTGGTTTCCCCAGGAGTTTCTCACAGAGAGAGTGGGTATGGTGATTCAATCCTGGATTCTCTGCTTTCCTCTTACTTTATATTTTCCCCAGGAATGATTTTCAAGGAAGGAGCCACAACCTGAGCTAATTTGCCATCTGAGTGGTTTCTGGTGTATTCTGGTTCTTTACAAGTTCCTGCAGTTACTGGTGGAGATTACTGCATTGTTATTGAGAGGAAGGGTTGGCCTGGAGATATATATATTTTTTTAATTTTATTTATTTATTTGAGATAGTACAAGAGTGAGAGAGAGATAGAGAGCACAAGCATGGGGAGCAGCAGGCAGAGGGAGAAGCAGTCTCCCTGCCGAGCAGGGAGCCTGATGTGGGGCTTGATCCCTGGGCTCTGGGATCATGACCTGAGCCAAAGGCAGACGTGTAACCGACTGAGCCACTCAGGCACCCAAGCCTGGAGATATTTTTAACCCCCAAATTGTACAACTTACAGAAGGCTGATTTCCTGTCATCAATGCAATAATTAGCACCTTGGGAAGGGATCTGGAATACATTGTCAATTAAGATTCATCTTAATTAACTCAACAAATACTTGTGTGGTTATAAGCCAAGCATGGTTTTATGTGCTGGAAATAAAAAGGAAAAGAAATTATTCCTACCTTCTAGTGGAGAAGAAGAGAAATTGATTCTATTATAATTATAATATTGCAAATCAAAATAATCACATCCCTTAATAAAGATACACACAAGGTTATTGGGAACACAAGATCCTTGGCAAAAGGAGGCTTCACAGAAAGATGACATTTGAGCAGAGAACTTGAAGAATGTGTAGGATTTTTCTAAGAAAGCAAATGGGAGAAAAATGTTACAGGCAGAGTACAAGCATGAGACCAAGAGAAAAAGCTTAAGGAAGTGTGGTATACTCTGGGATATACAAATAGATCAGTATTTCTAGAGCATAAATTGTGAATGGAAACAGACACTCTAATTCAGCGCTATGAACTGGTTCTTCAGCTTTTTAGGAAGGCTATTTTTCAATAACTACCAAAACTTAAAATGTATGTACTTTCCAGTCAGGAATTGCCACATAACTTCCAGCATTGTTTGTAAAAGGTTTGTAACAACCTAAATATCCATGAAAGGAGGAGCTGGTAAAATAAATGATGGACTGTCCAAACAACACAAGCACATAAATCATAAAAAAGAACACAGGATCTATAACTACTAACCTGGACTAGTTTTTAAAACATACATATAGTTAAATGTGAAAATCTGGATGCTGAGCACTGTATATACAATATTATCATTTTTTAGTGTGTGTTGGAGGTGTGACTTCCCATAGATGCATAAAATATTTCTGGATGGGTTTGCAAGGAACGGGTAAGAGGAGCTGCCCCCCTGAAAATAGGAACTGAGGATCTGGAGTAGGAGGCAGTGACAGATTCTAAAACACTTTCCAATCATCCCTTGCTTCCTGATATTCACACCAATGTGTAGTCCATTGCCCTTGGAGTATGAATGGAGCCTTTCTAGAAAACAGAATACAACAAAAGTGATGGATATCATTTCTATGACTATGTTAAATACAACTATGACTTCCATCTTGTTACAGACTCTACCGACCCTCACTCTTGTTAGATTTCATGAAGTCAACTGCCCTACAGAGAGGCCCATATGCCAAGGAACTGGGTATGGCCTCTGGCTGGCAGCCCCAAGCACAAGGAATTGACTCCTGACAACAAGGATGTTGGCTTGGAAGTGTGTCCTTCCCCAGCGGAGCCTCAGATGAGACCCAGTCCTGGCTGACACCTTGACTGCAGCCTTATGAGATCCTGAAGCTGAGAACCCAGAGGAGCCATGCCCAGATTCCTGACACACAGAAAAGTCTTTCTTTACTATTTCTATTCAGTATTAGGCTGAAGTTCCAAATCAGTGCAGTCAAGCAAAAAAATTATTTTAAGTATGAGGATTGGAAGGGAAAAAGATATTATTCCCTACATGAAAACCCCTCCCAGTCTACAGATAAAATTTGGCATTGATAGAGAAAGTGTAGCAGTGTGTTTGGACAAAAAAGGAAATATATAAAAGGCAATTTTACTTCTGTATACAAGCAAAAAATATCCAGATAATGTTATTTTTAAAAATACTATATATTACATAGATATGCAAAAATACGAGGTCTCTAGATATGCAGAAATTATGAACAAAGTCATAAAGTCTTAATAAAAGACACTAAAGAAAACCTAATACCCTCCGGACCACTTACTGCATCTCTCTCGTTTTATGGAAGAGGATTTCTTTTTTACATTGTCCTAAATATGGAAGAAACTATCTGGAGAGACCTAGAGGAGTCAGTGTCGATGGTACTGATCTAGAGAACAAGTACAAAAATTATAAGAGAATATTATGAGCAACTCATGGCAATAATCTTGAAAAACTAGAAGAAGGAAATAATTTTTTTGCAGATTTTATTTATTTATTTGACAGAGAGAGAGAGCATGAGCACAAGTGGGGGGAGCAGCAGGCAGAGGGAGAGGGAGGATCATGACCTGAGCCCAAGGCAGATGCTCAAATGACTGAGCCACCCAGGCGTCCTGGAAGGAAATAATTTTGATAAAATACAAATGATCGGGATGCCTGGGTGGCTCAGTCAGTTAATCCGCTGTCTTCGGCTCAGGTCATAATCCCAGGGTCCTGGGATCGAGTCCCACATCGGGCTCCTTTCCCTGGGGCGAGCCTGTTTCTCTCTCTGACTCTGCTTGCCACTTTGCCTGCTTGTGCTCTCTCTCTCTCTCTGACAAACAAATAAATAAAATCTTAAAAAAAAAATACAAATGATCAAGTTGACTTAATAAACGGGGGGAAAGACTAAAATGAAACCAATAATCATATAAGAAATAAGAAAGCTAATTAATGATCTATCTTTTAAGAAAGCATCAGTCTCAGTTGGTTTTATAGCTAAGTATAGAGAATTTTTATTTATTTTACTTTTTTTAAAATAGGCTCCAAGCCCAGTGTGGGGTTTGAACTCATGACCCTGAGATAGAGACCTGAGCTGAAACCAAGACCTTAACTGACTGAGCCATCCAGGCACCACAAAATATACAGCATTTTAATTTTTTTTATTTTTTTAAAGATTTATTTATTTATTTATTTATTTGACGCAGAGAGAGAGAGAGAGATCACAAGTAGGCAGAGAGGCAGGCAGAGAAAGGAGGAAGCAGGTTCCCTGCTGAGCAGAGGGCCTGATGTGGGGCTTGATCTCAGGACCCTGAGATCATTACCTGAGCTGAAGGCAGAGGCTTTAACCCACAAAGCCACCCAGGTGCCCCAGTATACAGCATTTTTAAAGAACAGATATTTCTATCTTACTTAAATTATTCCACACTACAGGCAAAGAAGAAAGATCTTCAATACATTTTACAAGCCTGGTTAACTCTTTTTTTTTTTTTTTTAAAGACTTGTTTATTTGGCAGAGACACAGCAAGAGAGACAATACAAACAGGGGAACTGGGGAAGGAAGGAGCAGACTCTATACTGAGCAGGGAGCCCAGTGCGGGGCTCGATCTCAGGACCCGGACACCATGACCTGAGCCAAAGACAGACGCTTAACTGACTGAGCCACCCAGGTACCCAAGACTAGTTTACTCTTAATACTAAAACACAATGAAGATAATACAAAAAGACAAGAGTCTAACTTTATCTTTGAATATAGATGCCAAGAGTCTAAATAAAATCTTTGCAAATCAAATCCAACCATCTATTAAAAGAAAATCATTTCACAACCAGGTAGAATTCCAGGAAATATGAATGGCTTAACATTAGGAAATATGTGTCTCCAATTCAGCACAGGAACAAATAAAGGAGGAAGATCACATGATTATATCAAGAGTAACTGAAAGGCATTTGTTAAAAGTCAGCAGCCATTTCCAATAATAGGAGCTCATGTTTATTAAGTGCTTGCTCTGAACCAGGCACCCTTCTAAGTGCTTTGCCTGCATCAACTCAATTCTCCTAGCAACAACTGTATTGCTACAATTATTAGTTTTCCTATTTTACAAAAGGGAAAACTGAAACTCAAGCAGACTCCCCACTGAGCAGGGACCCGATGTGGGGCTCCATCCCGGGGCCCTGTGATCATGACCTGAGCCAAAGACAGATGCTTAACTGACTGAGCCACCTGGGTGCCCCTCCTTTGGCTTTCTAAAGATATGTGGTATTCCATTATTCCATTATTTTCCTGCCCCAAACCTTTCTTAGAGCTTCCTTCACATTCTTGTTTCTCAAGGAATAAATAAGGGGGTTCAGCATTGGGATTATCACTGTGTAGATCACAGCAACTGTGTGGTCTTGGGTCAATGAGTAGCTGGACCTGGGGTGCAGGTACATAACAAGTGTTGTACCATAGAAGAGGCAAACAGCAGTGAGGTGGGAAGCGTGGGTGGAAAAGGCCTTTAACCTGCCATGGACTGAGTTCATTCTCAGGATGGAAATGAGGATTAAGAGGTAGGAGACCAAGATGGTGAGAGTGCAGCTCAAAAGGTTGAAACCAGCAAAAAGGAAGAGCAGGATCTCACACAGTGTGGTGTCCTCACAAGACGAGACAAGACAGGTGGTCCGGCACAGAAGTGAGTGACCATGTGAGCACCACAGAATTTCAGACTAAAGATACAGCTTGTATGGATAAGAGAAATGAGAAACCCTGCACCATAGAAGCCCACAATCAAAGAGACACAGATCTCAGGAGGCATGGCGAGTGGGAAGAGCAGGGGTTACAAACGGCGGCATAGTGGTCATAGGCCAAGATGGCAATGAGAGAGCACTCACTGGTGGCGAAACTCTCATAGAAGAACATCTGGGCCATGCAGCCAAAATAAGAGATCACCTTCCTCTTGGCTGAGAAGTTCACCAGGGTCTGCGGGACAACCGTGGAGGAGTAGTAGAAGTCCAAGAAGGAGAGGCTCTTCAGGAGGGAGTACATGGGTGTGTGCAGAGCACTTAACGTGGATCAGGAGGAACATGATCAGGTTCCCCAGCACAGTGATGGTGTGCGTGCCCAGGAACACGGTGAAGAGCAGCTTCTGGAGCTGGGGGTCTCTGGTGAGGCCCAAGAGTTCGAACGTAATCTCTTGGCTCAGGTTTGCCCCTTCCATATTTCTCCAGTGCCCTGGAATGAGGAGCAAGGGGACCACCCGAAATGAGGGGGAACACCCAGGGGCTCTCACTGGATTTGGTTCTGCTTTAGCCAAGGGCAGTAATCTGAAGATTGGTCTCACTGTGGAAGTCCTTTGTAGGTAGGACTCTTTCATAGAGAAGGTCTTCTCTACTTGGTCGTGTGGTTGGTTGGGAAACATTACTAGAGCAGTAGTAAAAACAGAAAAGAAATATATACAATTTGGTCTCTCTGCAACCTTAAGATGCTCTAAATAATGAAACAGTTACTTGGGAAATATTTGTTGACTGGCCTTCCATATGCTAAGCTTCGGAAATTCAAAAGTGTGTCTTTAGGAAGCTTACATTCTAGGGGTGCCTGGGTGGCTCAGTGGGTTAAAGCCTCTGCCTTCAGCTCAGGTCATGATCCCAGGGTCCTGGGATCGAGCCCCACATCGGGCTCTTGGCTCATCGGGGAGCCTGCTTCCCTTCCTCTCTCTGCCTGCCTCTCTGCCTGCTTGTGATCTCTGTCTGTCAAATAAATAAATAAAATCTTTAAAAAAAAAAAAAAAAGGAAGATTACATTCTAGGGACAGTGTATTTTGTGTTAAAGCACACAGGTTCTGGCATCAGACTGCCAAAGTTCCAAGCTGGGACCTCACCACTAACTAGCTGTGTTAGTGTGGGAATGTTATTTAACCTCTCTGAGTTTCAGTTTTCTCATCTGTACAATAGGGAAAATAGCACTAATCTCAAAAGATTGTTGTAAGAATTCAATGAGTTAATCCACGTAAAATCACGTGAACAAAGCCTGGCATGTTAAGAAAGCTCAAAGAATGTTAGCTTTGATTATTCTCATTGGAGAGACAGACCTAGCGCATAACTAAATATGATTGATAAAATGAAATGACAACAAAATTTGGCAAGCAAAGCACCATCAAACACAGACAGAGACATGTGTGTGAGCAACAGTGACTGAACAACTTCAGAGGATCCTGAATGTTCTAGAGGAGTTGAAAGCGATTATTGGCTCAGCTCTAAAATGGCCTCTGAACTTGGCACAAGTTAAGCACCACTGTGAATTTTAACAGTGACGAGAGTTTGGGATGTGGAGAGATGGGGACAGTGTAGAGCATGAAGTACAAGCCGAGACCTTGCTCTTGGAAGCACCCTTCGCAGTCTTGAGTCATTTCCAGGGAACAGGATCACCCTGAACTCGAAGGTCATTGGGGCCAGAGGGAAAGGAACAGCTCCTCCCCAGGACTGAGGCTTTATAAATGCCTTTCCTATTGGGAGAATGAACAAGGCATGGATACACCATCCAAACACCATACTCTTTTCCACTCCACTGGCTGCTCTGCTGCTCATGTTTCTGAATTACCTCTGGGTTCTGGAGTCAGTTAAGCATTCCATGCTCTTTGGTGAGGACCCACAGTTGCAAAGACTTTGAAGCCAGCAGATGTGATTGGGTAGGGTGGAAGAGTGCAGAAGTGAGCCCCTTTGTCCGCCCTGAGGAGTATAAGTGAATGACACAGCTGTGGGTGATGTTGGGAGGATTTGGGAGAGGAGAGGTGCATTGAGCGAAGTTTCTAATTTATCCCGCTTGCAGAGTTCCTGGAATCATCAAACCGCCAGGGCAGGAGAGGACTCAAAAGATATAGATAACTAAACTTGACTGTTGAGTAGATAACGAAGGCACTCCGGCTACTGGTAGAGCACTGTGAATGGTGACAAGAAGAAAACATTGTAATAATGCCTGAAGAGGTCACATGATCCACTAAAGTTGAGACACTTGAAGAGGGAAAATTTGAACAAAGAGCCTTGATAACTTCTTTTAAAGCACATGAAGCATAACTCTGTGATTTATCTGATGTCACTGAGATGTAACATTCAGCCATTTTAAAAATTTATTTATTGGGGGCCCTGGGTGGCTCAGTGGGTTAAAGCCTCTGCCTTCAGCTCAGGTCATGATCTCAGCATCCTGGGATCAAGCCCCGCATCGGGCTCTCTGATCAGCGGGGAGCCTGCTTCCTCCTCTCTCTCTGCCTGCCTCTCTGCCTACTTGTGATCTGTCAAATAAATGATTTTTTAATTAATTAATTAATTAATTAATTAATTTACTTTCTTACTTACTTATTTAAAGGAGGGAGAGAGAGAGAGCATGCGTGAGCACAGCGGGAAGGACAGAGGGAGCCAGAGAAGATCCAAGGCAGACACCGCACTGAGCACTGAGTGCAGAGTCCAATGTGGGGCTCGATCTCACAATCCTGAGATCATGACCTGAGCCAAAAATCAAGAGTCAGATACTTAACCAACTGATACATCCAGGTGCCCCGCATTCAGCCATTCTTAAACTAATAGCTGTTAGTTTATAATAAAGCCAATTATCATAGGGGTGTGGGCAGTCCTAGATTTGGGTTGCAAATGTCATTAGTTCCATTGGTTTCAAAAGCCAACCCAACTTCAAAGCAAATTACAAGGCCTTCAGAGAAATAACTGTAAAAATCCTGGGTTGGGGTAACTTACAGGAACTTCAAGGAAGCTGAGAAATTGTTACGAGTGGAGTAGGAGGACTTCTTGAGACCCAGCTTCACATCTTCCTTCAATAGACTGTTTTGATGTGGGTAACTGACCTGCAAGTATCTCTCTCATGAAAATAATGGAAAAGCTGAGGAAAGTGGGAATGCGGTCAATGATCAGAATACTGTACGTGAGGTGGGGAGGTGGGATGGGACAGAATAGGGTGGTAGGGAATACAGCGGGTAGCTGATCAGAAGCTCCAAGTTCATTACTTGCTTTAAATCCTCTCTTTCTTTCCCTCCACTTCCCCCTCACGTATTTCTTCTCTGATCTGCACTAAACTCAGAATCAGAATACAGAGAGTAAGCCAAGCAAGGGATGGTAAAGAAATTGACATCTTCATCAGTTTTCCAAAGGACACTGAAATAACCATCATTTCTGTTGGCTATAGTTTGTACCTGTGAATGAAAACTAGGAAGAAAACTTAAGGGTGGTCTTTTCACATGGAAATGGATTAGTGTCTAGGAGTGAGAACCAGTGCCTGGGGCCTGTAGGTGAGGGAGGAGTAGTCAAGGGGCTTTATTTACAGCTGCCTCCTCGCTCTCCTCCCTGGGATGGCAGAGTAGGAGCACAGATAGAGAGAAGGCAGCCAAAGGAAGCAGCTAGTGCGTCTCTTTGAGTAACAGTGACCCCAAAAAATGGTTTTCAAGCATTAAGGTATCCTGCCCAGGGTTCACCAGAGAAGGTTGTTATCTGTGCAGATTCCTGGTCCCAAACTCAGGAAATTTGATCTAGTAGGTCTATAGCTGGGCCCCCAATCTGGTGATGAAACAGGGCATCTCTGAGCCACACTTTGAGAAACACTAAACCATGGGGTACCTGTGGGAGCAGACAGATCTTCCTGAGCCACATATAAATATCCTTTTCTAACGTGCTGGAATTCTCCATGTCCTGGAAAATCAGCCCATGAGTAGGATGGTTGTCCTGGCCATTCTCTTCCTTCCTTAATGTGTATCAATAGTCAACAATTTCCAGAAATCTGAATATTACCTCATGATAATCAAACACCAGAGAACTTCCTCCTTCAAAGTTGCTTGACATGTTCTTTTTTTTTTTTTTTAAAGATTTTATTTATTCATTTGACAGAGAGAGAGAGAGAGATTACAAGCAGGCAGAGAGGCAGGCAGAGAGAGGAGGAAGCAGGCCCCTGCTGAGCAGAGAGCCCGACGTGGGCCTCGATCCCAGGACCCTGAGATCACGACCCGAGCCGAAGGCAGAGGCTTAAACCACTGAGCCACCCAGGCGCCCCACTTGACATGTTCTTAATCAAATCATTTAATTCTAGTAAAGCATATGACTTGATGGCAAAGCTCTTGCTCTGGAGATCAGAACACAAGCCTTCAGTAGAAAAACAATAAAGACTAAGCCAGATTCTTTGGGTCCATAGACTGAAATGTGGAGATCATAGACTTTAACCTCTCACGTGGTGATGGAAGGAAAGCAGCTCCTACTCCCCAAGACGTCCTCGCAACTGATCTCAAGTGTGGGGAGAGACATCCCTTCCCCTGGGCAGCCCAGCAGCTCACAGCTGGGGACGACGATGTGTTCACTGATGAGATTTTAGGAGGCAGCTGAGGAAGTGAGAATAATTGGCCCCAGGTAGACCCATTAATGTGTTTGTGAAGTTAGTAGCATCTCCAAGAGCCTCTATCCTGAGGAATAATAAGGTGACTAGGAACCTGGGAATGGAGAGAAGGGGTCCACACGAGATGTCAGTCAGTATGCTCATCATTAGCCCCAAAGGACTGCTCTCCCTTAACCCTAAACTGAACTCTTACATAATTATTATTTGTATTTTTCTCCACTGGAAAACCACATTTTTGTAGCTTTTCTTTTCTTTTCTTTTTTTTTTAAGATTTTATTTATTTATTTGACAGAGAGAGATCACAAGTAGACAGAGAGGCAGGCAGAGAGAGAGAGAGAGAGGGAAGCAGGCTCCCTGCTGAGCAGAGAGCCCGATGCGGGACTCGATCCCAGGACCCTGAGATCATGACCCAAGCCGAAGGCAGCGGCTTAACCCACTGAGCCACCCAGGCGCCCCTGTAGCTTTGCTTTTCTTGTATGCCAGTTAGCCAATGTACACCTAGGACCTCCTTGCCCAAGATCATAGTAAAATTAAAGCTATATACTTAGTTTCCAAAGATTTGGGGATTTCCTAGGGATCTTTCTGTTCTTGATTTCTAATTTAATAGCATGTGGTCAAAGAACATACTTTGTATGACTTGAATGCTTGTGAATTTATTGAGACTTGTTTTATGGCCCAGAATATGTTCCCTTTTGGTGAATGTTCCATGTTCACTTAAAAATAATGCATATTCTGGGACGCCTGGGTGGCTTAGTTGGTTGGACGACTGCCTTCGGCTTAGGTCATGATCCCAGAGTCCCGGGATCGAGTCCCGCATCAGGCTCCCAGCTCCATGGGGAGTTTGCTTCTCCCTCTGACCTTCTCCTTGCTCATGCTCTCTCTCACTGTCTCTCTCTCAAATAAATAAATAAAATCTTAAAAAAAAAAAAAGAATGCATATTCTGCTGTTCTTGGGTAGAGTGCTCCATAATCACCAATTAGGCCAAGTTGCTTGATACTGTTGTTCAAGTCTACTATATCCTTTCTGATATTCTGCCTGCTTGTTCTATAAAATATTGAAGGGGGAGTATAATGAATCTCTAACTGTAATTGTGAGTTTGTTTATTTCTCCCTATAGTTCTCTACTTTTTGATTGAGGTATTTTGAAGTTCCTTTATTAGGCAAAAAAATGAACATATTGTTATGTCCTCTTGATAAATTTACCTACTTATCATTACAAAATTACTTTCTTTATGCCTACTGATACTTTTTGCTCTGAAATACACTTTTTCTTTATTTTTTTAAAAGATTTTATTTATTTATTTGACAGACAGAGATCACAAGTAGGCAAAGAAGCAGGCAGAGAGAGAGCGGGGAAAGCAGCTTCCCTGCAGAGCAGAGAGCCTGATGTGGGGCTTGATCCCAGGATGCTGGGATCATGACCTGAGCTGAAGGCAGAGGCTTTAACCCACTGAGCCACCCAGGCGCCCCTGAAATACACTTTTTCTGATAGTAATACTGTCACTACAGTTTTATTGAATACTACTAGCATGGTAGATCTCTTTCTATCCCTTTACTCTTAACCTTCTATTTTCAACTTTTCTGTGCCATTATGTTTGCAGAATTTCTCCAAGCAGACCTGAATTCTGGGTCTTTCTAGGATGACAATATGCCCAAAAAACTGATTTCGGATGTACCTTGTCACACAGTAAACATTCAGGAATGTTTTGAAGCTTTATTAGATAGAAAACCTGGTATGGCCTAGGCAAAAATCAAACAAACATTGTGAAAGGCAATTTGGTGAAGAATGGGACAAGATCCCCACCCCATCAGATGTTATCCTTGACAGCTGAATACCTTAGTGGAGATCTGAAAGCCAGGGATAATTGCCCCATTGCTGGAGTGCTCCTGTGTCTTCTCTGTGGAGGTATTGTTACTCAGTTAGTCTTCTTTATTGATGGTGAAGGAGTTTGCATCCCTTGCGTGGTCTGTTAGCTTGTTACTCATTAAAATCATTTTGAGAAAAACACCCCAAGTTTTAGGTGTGGCTTTTGTAAACATCATATATCTGGAATTTTCTCTTTTAGCCAATCAGAGCATCTCTGCTTTTATGTTGGTAAGATTTGGGGGTTTGGTTTTGATTTCTGGCCTTTTTTTTTTTTTTACAATTTAGGGGAACTTTAATATATATTGAATTTATTTTACAATTCACTTGATTTTTCCATTTATTGTACTTTTTCCAATTTGCTTCCCTCTCCCAGTCTCTGCCATTATTTTCATTTCCTTGTGGATTAAATTTTCTTTGTTTTTCAATGTGTTTTTTTTCCCCTTCTACTGATTCTTCTATTTCTAATAGTAGCTATCCTTAAATATTTAACAGTGATATTTAAGTCTATCAAATATGCTTAAACTCATGATTCATATTGATGTATCTTTAAAAAGATTTATTTTAGAGAGAGAGAGAGAGAGAGAGAGCAAGCATGAGCAGGAGGGCCAGAGGGAGAAGTGGAGAGAATCTCAAGCAAACTCCATGCTCAGCTCTGAAATCCAACACAGGGCTTAATCTCATGACCCTGAGATCATGACCTGAGTGGAAACCAAGAGTCAGACATTTAACCAACTGAGCCACCCAGAGACCCCAAGTTCATAATATTTAAGTAAATTAATTGGTCACTGAATTAGTGTTCTATTGCCATAGAATAAATTCTCCCATAATTTAGTAGTTTAAATCAATAAACATTTATTATCTTATAGTCCTGAGAAGTGACATAATACAATTTCCACAATATCCTATTCCACAGCCCTATTCACTGTGGGAGTGGACTACACAAGGTATCAATACCAGGAGGTGAAAGTCTTGGGGCCATCTTGAAGACTGGCTATCACAGTTTGCCCCCTGGACCTCAACGATTCATGTCCACCTTATATGTAAAATACCCCTTCCCAAGGTCCTCAATAGTCACATTCCATTACAATGTCAGCTCAAGTCCATGATCACATCATTTAAACTAGGTAGGTATAGATGAAACTCATTAGGTAGAGTTACATGGCATTTCTCCAGTACAATTCCACTCAATCATAAGACTGATGAGCCAAACACACAAGTTATATCTGGCTTCTACACTCATAACATATAATGAAAGGACAGGTATGGGATAACCACTATGGAATAAAAAGGAGGGATGAGGGATGCCTGGGTGGCTCAGTTGGTTGGATGACTGCCTTCGGCTCAGGTCATGATCCCGGGGTCCCGGGATCAAGTCCCACATCGGGCTCCCAGCTCCATGGGGAGTCTGCTTCTCCCTCTGACCTTCTCCTCGCTCATGCTCTCTCTCACTGTCTCTCTCTCAAATAAATAAATAAAATCTTTAAAAAAACAAAAAAAAAAAGGAGGGATGAGGAAGGTAGGCACACAAAAGTCATTGAGTTATAAAAATTCTGAAATCCAGGGCACCTCCCTGGCTTAGCCAGTTAAGTGGCTGCCTTCAGCTCAGGTCATGATCTTGGGGTCCTAGGATCAAACCCCAGTCAGGCTCCCTGCTCAGTGAAGCATGTGCTTCTCCCTCTGCCCTTCCCCCGCTTGTGCATGTGCGCGCTCTCTGTCTCTCAAATAAATAAATAAATAAATAAAATATTTTTTGAAATAATACAGAATATGTCTTCTGATCATAATGGCAACAAACTAGAAATCAATAACAGGGGTGCCTGTGTGGCTCAGTTGTTAAGTGACTGCCTTTGGCTCAGGTTATGATCCCAGGGTCCTGGGATTCAGCCCAGCATTGGGCTGCCTGATCAGTGGGAAGCCTGCTTCTCCCTCTCCCACTCCCCCTGCTTCTGTTGCCTCTCTTGCTGTCTCTCTCTCTCAAATAAATAAATAAAATCTTAAAAAAAAAAAAGAACGAAATCAATAACAGAATAGGAAATAGGAAAATATGCAAACACTTGAACTTTTAACAACACAAATCTAAATAACTTATGGAGGGAAAAAAAAGTTAAAGGAAATCAAAATCACACTGAACTGAATAAAAATTAAATTACAACATATCAAAATTTGTGGGACACAGCTAAAGCAACACAAAAAAATATATTTATAGCATTAAGTGCTTATATATTAAGAACCCACAAAAAGAACAAAACAAGCCCGAAGCAAGCAGAAGAAGGGGAAAAATAAAGATAACAGCAGAAAAAATGAAATTGAGAATAGAAAAATAGAACAAAAACTGAACAAAATGTGGCTCTTCAAACGGATCAACAATCTTGATAAACCTCCAGCAGGACTGACAAAGGAAAAAAAAGAAAAAAGAAGACTCAAGTTACTAATATCAAAAATGAAACAGTAGATCTCACTACAGAGCCCACAGATATTAAAAGAATAATAAGAGCATAGGGAAAAAAATAAAGGGAGCATAGGTGAAACAACTCTACTCACATAAATTCAACAACTTTGATATGATGGATCAATTCCTAAAAATAAAACACTACTAAAATCACTCAATACAAAATAGAAAAGTAACTGAGCTACTTATTGTAAAAATAAATCTCTAGGTCTCGATGGTTTCAGTGGATAATTCCACCAAATGTTTAAAAAAAGAACTACACCAACTCTACATAATTTCTTCAAGAAAATAGAAGGAACCTTTCCAAACCATGATACTAATCAAACCAAACCAAAAACCAGAACAAGACCATACTAAGAAAAAAAAGTCTCATGAATATAGACACAAAAGTCTGCAATTAAATATGAGCATGTAGAATCTAACCAGTCATATAGAAAGAATTATGTACCATGACTAAGTGGGTTTGTTTCTGGGATGCAAGTTTCTTTCAACATTTGGAAAGCAGTCAATAGAATACACCATATTAACAGGCTAAAGAAGAAAATAAGAAAGTCACACAATAACACCAACTGATGTACAAAAAGCACTTAACAAAATTCAACACTCAATCATGGGGAGAAAACAAACAAACCAACCTCTCAGCAAGTTAAAAGTAGAGGGAAATGGAAAATTATCCTGAACGATAAAACTTGCAGCTAACATCGTACTTATGGTAGAAGACTGCATATTTTTCCCTTTAAAAATGGGAACAAAGCAAGGATATCTGCTCTTACTACCCTTGTACATCATTGTACTGGAAATCCTAGCCAGTGGAAGAATGCACAAAAAGGAAACAAAATGAATGCGTATTGGAAAGGAAGAAATATAAGTATCCCTTTTTGCAGTTGATGTCATTATCTAGGCAGATGAGTCTACAAATGTATTCTCAATGAATTGAGAAAACCCCTTTCTCAGTGCAGCTACCAACCAAGCAATCAACAAAACTCTTAGAATAAAAGAGTGCAGTGAGGTTGCAAGATACAAAATCAAGACATAAAAATAAAAGAATAAAGTAGAAAGAATCATCCTACCCAATTTTAAGACTATATTGTTACAGTTAACAAAAATATGGTATAGATAGGTGGATAAATACATTGCTCAACAGAACAAAATAGAAAACCCTAAAATAGAATTCACGTAAGTAGGCCCAACCAACTTTTGACAAAGGGGCAAAAGCAATTCACTGGTAGAAGGATAGTCTTTTCTTTTCTTTTCTTTTCTTTTTCTTTTTTAAATTTTATTTATTTATTTGACAGACAGAGATCACAAGTAGGCAGAGAGACAGGCAGAGAGAGTGGGGAAGCAGGCTTCTTGCTGAGCAGAGAGCCCGATGCGGGGCTCGATCCCAGGACCCCGGGATCACGACCTGAGCCAAAGGCAGAGGCTTTAACCCACTGAGCCACCCAGGTGCCCCGAAGGATAGTCTTTTCAACAAACGGTGCTGGAGCAATTGAACAGCCATAGGTAAAAACAAATAAACACACACACACACACACACACACTCACACAGATGCTTTCAATCTAAACCCTACATCTTATACAAAAAAAATTTTTTTAATGGCTTATAGATTTAAATGTAAAAGATGACTATAAAATTTATCAGAAGAGAACCCAGAAATGCACCCTCAACTCTATGGTCAACTAATCTTCGACAAAGCAGTAAAGAACGTCTAATGGAAGAGAGACAGTCTCTTCAACAAATAGTGTTGGGAAAATTGGACAGCCACATGCAGAAGAATGAAACTGAACCATTCTCTTAAACCACACACAAAAACAGACTCAAAATAGATAAAAGACCTAAATGTGAGGGGCGCCTGAGTGACTCAGTGGGCTAAGCCTCTGCCTTCGGCTCAGGTCATGGTCTCAGGATCCCGGGATTGAGTCCTGCATCGGGCTCTCTGCTCGGCAGGGAGCCTGCCTCCCCGCCTCTCTCTGCCTGCCTCTCTGCCTCCTTGTGACCTCTCTCTCTGTCAAATAAATAAATAAAATCTTAAAAAAAAAAAAAAGACCTAAATGTGAGATAGAAATCCATCAAAATCCTAGAGTAGAATACAGGTAGCAACCTCTTTGACCTCGGCCACAGCAACTTCTTGCTAGACACATCTACAGGGGCAAGGAAACAAAAGCAAACATGAACTACTGGGACTTCATCAAAACAGAAATCTTTTGCATATCAAAGGAAACAACCAACAAAACTAAAAGGCAGCCTATGGAATGGGAGAAGATATTTGCAATTGATGTATCAGATAAAGGGCTACTAATATCCAAGATCTATAAAGAACTTATCATCAAACTCAACACCCAAGAAAATAGTCAAGAAACGAGCAGAACACATGAACAGACATTTCTCCAAAGAAGACATACAAATGACCAACAGACACATGAAAAAAATGCTCAACATCACTTGGCATCAGGGAAGTACAAATCAAAACCACAATGAGGTATCACTTCATACCAGTCAGAATGGCTAAAATGAACAAGTCAGGAAACAACAAATGTGGAGAAAGGGGAACCCTCTTACACTGTTGGTGGGAATGCAAACTGGTACAGCCACTCTGGAAAACCGTATGGAGGTTCCTCAAGAAGTTAAAAATAAAGCTACCCTACAACCCAGCAATCGCACTACTAGGTATTTACCCCAAAGACACAAATGTAATGATCCAAAGGGGCACCTGCACCCCAATGTTTACAGCAGCAATGTCCACAATAGCCAAACTATGGAAAGAGCCAAGATATCCATCAACATATGAATGGATCAAGAAGATGTGATAAATACACACACAATGGGATATTATTACTCAGCCATCAAAAAGGATGAATACTTACATTTACACTGAAGTGGGTGGAACTGGAGGGTATTATGCTGAGCGAAATAAGTCAATCAGAGAAAGACAATTACCACCTGGTTTCACTCTTGTGGAATATAAGAAACAGCACTAATGATCATAGGGGAAGGAATGGACAACTGAATGAGAAGTCATCAGAGAGACAAACCATGAGAGACTCTTAACTATAGGAAACAAACTGAGGGTTGTTGGAGAGGAGGTGAATGGGGGATGGGTAACTGGATGATGGACATTAAGGAGGGCATATGATGTGATGAGCACTGCATGTTATATGCAACTGATGAATTATTTAACTCTACATCTGAAACTAATAAGGTACTATATGTTGGCAAATTGAATTTACATAAAAAACCTTATGAGAGAAAAAAAACAGGAGAAAACCATCAGGACCTAGTTCTTGGTAAAGAGTTATTAGAAATGACACTAAAAGCATGATCCATAAAAGACAAAAATTGATAAATTGGACCTTATCAAAATTAAACACTTAAAAAAGATCTATTAAACATGAAAAGACAAGATACAGAATGAGAGGAAATATTTGTACACTATTTGACAAAGGATCTGTATCTAGAATATATAAGGAACTCTTAAAACTCAGGTTTTTTTGTCTGTTTTTGTTTTGTTTGATTTAAGTAAGCTCTACACCCAACATGGTGAAACCCCTCAAGATTCAGAATTAAAAAAAAAAAAAAAATCCAATTATAGGGACACTTGGCTAGGTCGGTCAACAGAGCATGCATCTCTTGATCTCAGGGTCATTAAGTTCAAGCCCCATGTTCACCAAAGAGCTTACCTAAAAATAAAATAAAATAAAATAAAAAACAAATCCACTTATAACATGGATAAAAGGCATGGATAGTTCATCAAGTGGCAGATAACCACGTAACAAGATGGTATCACTGGCCATTAGGGAAATGCAAACAAGCAAACAAAAACAAAATCCCACTTTCATACCTATTAAAAAAGTGAAAATAAAAATTAGTCATAATCTTGTGGCATCGGGGCGCCTGGGTGGCTCAGTGGGTTAAAGCCTCTGCCTTCGGCTCTGGTCATGATCCCGGGGTCCTGGAATCGAGCCCTACATTGGGCTCCCTGCTCAGCGGCAAGCCTGCTTCCTCCTCTCACTCTGCCACCCTCTCTCCCTACTTGCGATCTCTGTCAAATAAATAAAATCTTTAAAAAAAAATAATCTTGGGGCGCCTGGGTGGCTCAGTCAGTGGAGCATGTGACTCTTGATCTCAGGGTTTAAGTTTGAGGTTTGAGCCCCACATTGGGTGTGGAGATTACATTAGAAAAAAAGTAACTAGTGACGATCTCAAATCTTGCCAAGAATGCAGAGAAACTGGATTTCTTGTTCTTGTTGGTGGGAATGTAAAATAACACAGCAACTCTGGTAAATGGTTTGGCAATTTTTCATAAAATTAAATATACACTTATCTTGCTACTCACCAATCACAACACTCCTTCCTGGGCATTTATCCCAGAGAAATGAAAACATACCTCTTCGAAAACTGATACACAAATATTCAGAGCAATTTTATTTGTAATAGCCCCAAACTGGAAACATCCCAAATGTCCTTCAACAGATGAATGGTTAAATAAACTGGTACATCCACAGCAACAAAAAGGAACAAACTATTGTTACATGTAACAACTTGGGTGGGAATTCAAGGGCATTGTGCTATGTGTGTGTGTGTGTGGAGGGGCAGACAGTCTCAAAAGGTTACATACTGTATGATGCCATTTTTATAACTTCTTGAAACAGAGCAAAATTATAGTAATGAACAGATTAGTGATTTCAAAAGTTAGGAACAGCTGTAGGAGGATGGGGGACATAGTATGACAATAAATAGTATAAGGGTTCTTTGGGTGCAATGGCATATTGAGTGTGGTGATAGTTACATGAATTAATACATGTGATAAAATTGTGCAGAAACAAACATGAGTGAATGTAGTAACTGCTGAAATCTGAGTAAGTTCTGGAGTTTTTTAAGAGAGAGAGCGTGCACGAGAGAGAATGTGAACACGGGAGGGGCAGAAGGGAGAGAAATTCAAGCAGACTCCATGCCCAGTGTGGAGCCTGATACAGGGCTCAATTTCAGGACCCTGAGATCATGACATGAGCTGAAATCAAGAGTCAGAGGCCCAACTGATTGAGCCACCCAGGCGCCCTAGGTCTGAAGTTGATTCCTTAGTTTTGACAAATGTACCATGGTAGCATTAAGATGTTAATATTAAGGGAAACTGGAGGATGGGCATATGGGGAGCTCTCTGTACTGTTTTTTGTTTTTTAATGACGAGGTTTACATTTATTATTAAAATTTTATTTAAAACTTTAAATTCTAGTTAACATTCAATGCAGTATTGATTTCAGTAGAATTCAGTGGTTCATCACTTACTCTGTACTGTCTTTGCAACTTTTCTGAAAATCTAATGTTACTCCAACATTAAAAGCTTATTTTTTTTTTAAAGATTTTATCTATTTATCAGAGAGAGAGAAAGAGCGAGCACACAAGAAGGGGAGGGGCAGGCAGAGAGAGAGGGAACAGGCTTCCTGCTGAGCAAGGAGCCAGAGGTAAGGCTTGATCCCAGGACCCTGGGATCATGATTTGAGCCAAAGGCAGATGCTTAAGTGTCTAAGCCACCCTAGCGTCATTGAAGCTTATTTATTTTTTTTACGTTTTATTTATGTAAGTCATTTATTTATCTCTATACCCAACGTGGGGCTCGAACTCATAATCCTGAGATGGAGTCATATGCTCTTCTGAGTGAGTCAGCCAAGCGCTCTTAGAAGCTGATTTTTAGAAGTGGAAAGATAAAAACTTTTTTAAAAGATTCTGTGTGTCAGAGAGAGAGAGAGTTCAAACAGGGGGAGCAGCAGGCAGAAGGAGAAGCAGGCTTCCTGCTGAGCGAAGAGCCCAATGTGGGGCTCAATCCCAGAACCTTGGGATCATGACCCAAGTCAAAGGCAGATGCTTAGCTGACTGAGCCACACAGGTGTCCCAGGAAGAAAAACTTTTAAGAAAAAATTCTTAAAATCTGTTTTGAAGATTATTTATTTTAGGGGGAGAGAGCATGAGCGGGGGTGGGGCGGGAAGTCCAGAGGGAGAGGGAGAGAGAATCTCAAGCAGATTCCCTGCTAAGCATGGAGCCTGACGTGGGGCTCAATCCCACAACCCTGAGATCATGACCTGAACCGAAATCCAGAAGCAGAGACTTAATCTTATTGAGCCACCAAGACAGCCCTTAAGAAAAAAAGTTTTTAAAGTGACACCACTAGGATACCTACCAGAATAGCTAAGATTGGAAAATAGCAGGTACGCAAGGGATATACTCTTTATTCCTGTATGAGATAATACTTTTTATTCCAGTGATTTCATTCTTAGATTTACACCCAGCAGAAACGGACACATTTGTTCAAAAAAAGACATGCTCTAGAATGTTCATAGCAGCTTTATTCATAATAGCCAAAACTGAAAACAGTCTAAATGCCTATTCACAGAATGAATAAATCGCAGTATATCTGTATAATACTATACAATAGTATGAATGAACAAACTACAACATGCAACAATATAGATGAACTGAAATGACAATGCTGAATCAAAGAAGCTAGACATAAAAAACTACATAATATATCACTTATTTGAAGTTCAAAAACAGGCAGAAAGAATCTATGGTGTCAGGATAATAGATGTCCTTGGAATGGTGGTGTAAGTGGCTGGAAGAGGGCATGCATGCGAGGGACTTCTGCAGTGCTGGTGATTCTCCAATCCTTGATTTTCTTGCTAATTTTTGTGAGTGTGTTCAGTGTACAAAAAGTAACAGCTGTACACATGATTTGTGGACTTTTCTGTATGTAAATTATACAATAAAAGTTTACCGAAGAGCAAAGTGAGACACACTCAAACACACTAATTAAAAAAAACTAAAATTTTAAGGACAATACCAAGTGCTGATAAGGATGTGAAGCAACTAAAAATTTCATTTACAGCTAATGAAAATATAAATTAGTACAATCACTTTGGAGAGCTGTTTAGCAATATCTATTAAAGCTGAAAATACACATTCCCTAGGCCCAGTTCCACCCAACTATATACATACCCAAAAGAAATGTGTACAGATGCATTCTCAAAAGACATGTACAAGAATGTTCATGGGAATATTATCTCAAACCAAAAACAATCTAAATGTCCTTCGATGCTGACAGAGCCGATGAAGATCAGTTACAGCCCAAAACTGTAGGGAAATGAACCTCCTTGTGGCATCCCTCAGTCAGTGGGGAACAGGAGCCAGTGGACAAATACTCCAGCCTCCTGTGCCCCAATCCTTAGAAAACTGAGAAGCATTATGTACCCAATCCAAATAACACACCTTTATATTGGCTTTTTCTTAACTGTCTCACTCTTCCAACTCCTCACAAGTCCTGTCTCTTGGTATCATTCCCCAAATAAACTACATCCAAGTGTTTCTCCCAGGGTGAGCCCAAACATCAGTATCACTATTCCATCTACATATAGTTCACAAAAAGAGGACACCTATTTATGGTGACAGAGGTCAGAGTAGTGGTTACCAAGGGTGGGTAATGGCTGGAAGGGGCACGAAGGTTGTTTCTGGGATGCTAGTAATTCTCCATATCCTATCAGAGAGGTGGTTTATGCAGGCATATTCATTCTTAAGTCTTCATGAAGCTGTATGCTTAAAATGCATGCATTTTATAGTATATATGTATACTTTAATTTTAAAAAGTAAAGAGTGGAGGTGTTGAGGGGTAGAACTGCCCACTAAAGGGAGAGTGGGCTTTGTAAGGGAAATTGGACTTACAGGTATTGAAAGAGGTTAATTTTTTTCTTTTTTAAAAGAGATTTTATCTATTTATTTGAGAGAGCGAGTGAGCACAAGCGAGAGAGGGGTCGGGGGTGGGGAGGGAAAGCAGACTCCCTGCTGAACAGGGAGCCCAACACAGGGCTTGATCCCAGGACCCCAGGATCACGACCCGAGCTGAAGGCAGTTGCTTAACTGTCTGAGCCACCCTGGTGCCCCGAGTGAGATTGATGTCAATGAGCACATCCATCCTTTTTGGATAATGCACAATCTCATCCTTGGCAATCAAACATGGATTATTAGGGATTTGTTGGAGGCACTGGGAGAGGGCTGTGAAATATTACAGTGAAAGCAGGGGCACTGAAGTTCCCCTGCAAGAATGCATCTTCAGCCTTGCTGGGCATTCAGGCTGTTTCCAAGACTGCCTCATCCAGGGCTGACCCTCCCCTACTTTTTCCTTTCCCTTTCCCACCCATTCATTCAACATATTTTGATGTTTCAGACACTCTGAAACACGATAATATTGGTAAACAGTGATAAATGTGGCTCCTGTTCTCACGGAGTTCCACTCTACTAAGAAAAACATATTAATCAAGTAATCATACAGATTGCTGAGTGTGGCTGTAATGAGCGCTACAAAAGAAGAGATTCCTAGTTCTGGGATAGCTACTTGCCCACTTAAGAAAGGCAGGTGAGGGAGGATTCCTGGAGGTAGCAACACTTGAGCTGAACTCTTAAGGGTGAACCAAAGTTCACTATGGAACCAAATGGACAAAGGTGGAGGGAGTGAGCATGGAGAGTGAGAGGCACAAAAAATTTCGAACAAGGAAAGTGAGGAGCACATGGTAGAGAGATTGGACAGATAGGCAAGGAAAGACTGGATGCCACGTGCGCTGCGTTAAGAGGTTTTGTCATTATCTTAAGACAAGGAAAGCCAGAATGGCTTTTAAACCAAGAAGTGCCATGATTATATGTGTTTTGAAAAGATCAGGAAGGCTGTTGTGTGGAGAAGTGATTGGAAAAGGATCCAAGTGGGTGTGGGTATACAGGAGAGTACTGTAGTAAACCAGGAGCAAGGGGATGGTAACTTGGACTGGAATGGTGCCAGTGAAGACTGGGAGAAAAAAAAAATGACTGGACGCACATTTTAGGAGGTCCAAGAGCTTTAACAGTGCTATAAAAATGGCATGTCATTTTTCTTTCTGAACAAAGCAAATATAATCAAGTATTTACATCAGCTAGATACAGGAGTATGGATTATGTTAACTTGTTGTTTCACTAGCATATTACTTCTTAGGAAAAATGATGTGTGGTTATGTTGCAACTGAATTGTGCCTAGGATATTCTGAAACTGTTAAGTATAAACATTCCTCAATGAGAGGGCTGACGAGTGCCAAAAGGTTGCAAAAAAGAGAGCGGGGTGGAGGGAAACATGGCTATGGAACCACTGACATCCAAAGGGCTTTGCAAGGAAGGCAAAAAGAAAAAGAAGTGTATGCGGGTCAGGCAGGAGGCCTCAGATACACCAAAGCTAAAATCAAGGCTCCCAAGGTCTGTAGAGATCTAGGGAAAATAAACCTTCCAATCATTTGCGTGAAGACTATTTGGCCAAGTGAGGGACTGTGCTGGAGGGTTAATTATTTTGAAGGGGAGAAGTATATCCTTACACTTAGGTTATGTGCTTAAGAGGACAAGACAGGATTAACTTCAGAGGAGTGGTACTGCCATGTGCCTCATCCACAGGCTGAAAGGGAGATAGCAGGGACCTGGGTATGTACCCAGGCAGGTGCTGCGTCCCACCAGGGGAATGAGTCAGGATTGTATGCCCAGCTGAGGGAATGAAAACACTGACCGCAAACACTGAAGCCATCTCCACAGGTGGTCAGGTTAACAGTGGGCAACTTAGGATGTAGCTACAATCCCCCCCACCCCACCCCAGTAGATTCTACTAAGGCTGCTCCTCCTATTGCCCAAGACAGAGCAGACCACTGCAGCATTTCTAGCAGTTAAGCAGGTAACTTCCTGGCAACTAAACCCCAGCAGCTTCTGGCACTTTGGGAATGACCTAGATGCTGCTAAAGAACTTTGCGGAGTCCATATAAAGTCCTGGGAAGCACAGATTTGGCTGGATGAGGAAACTAACAAAATGGAGTATTCCAGGTTCTTGAGTAGGGAGAGGAATACTGAGTGAGGCTGGGCAGGCAGCTGGCTCTAACCATCTAGCCGACCTCTTGGCTCCACTACAACCCCTGGGTGGGTAATAACCCCCAAGGGGGCCAGGAAAAGCTTTAAGGATCTCATTCATACCTCTGTAAAGCAAGTATCCTTTAAGGGAGGGCAAAACAGGCAAAAAATTATCAGACCCCAAGACTTTATAGACCATAGGAAGATTCCTAAGTTTGGATGGGAACTACTAAAATTCTTCACCAAGCAGTAAATGCATGAAGTTTGAGTCACTGAAGTCCCACATTCATACCAGAAACTTGTTATTGCAGCTTGTGTGGGTCTGCAAAAATGACAAACTGTGTTACTGAACCCCTTTAACATTAATAAATCCTTTTGGGAAAGACCAAACCCTTTTTAGGATGCTCTTGTAATGACATTTCCAGGTGCTTCTTCTAACCGACCAACCAGGCATCATGGTACAGGGTCGAAGGTGGGTATCAGACTATTATTGTCCTGACAGATGATGATTTTTACAAGGTATTTGTAAAGTTTCAGATACAAGAAATGGTTTTTAACAGCGCCCCTGGGTTCCCTGGAAACAGCTAAGGAAAAAAGACGGGAAAGTCTAGCCTCTTCATTTCTAAAGCCCAACGATGCTGCATAACCCAGCAGTTTCTGCTCTTAGCCAGGTGTTTTTCAAGATGTGTTTCCAAATGTTAAAGTCTTATGAACCACTCTAGTATTCAGTGTATAGAATCAAGAGAAAAATGGTAAGGTTATTTTTCCTTTTGTTGAATTTAAGAAAAGGTGCTGGGACCCTAGTCTATTATCATGCTTTGGAGATAGTTGTATCATCTTTGGGGGCTCAGGATGTAAGCTCAAAGATCTCAAGATACCATTTCCTCTCCTTAGGTCCAGAATCAATGGTTAAGCCAGATCACAGGCTGCAATGTTGGCTCTACCATTTATTATCTATGGGGCTTTCAACAATGCACTTTGACACTCTTTGAAAACTTAGGAATTACTTCCATACATATGTAATAGGGTCGTGTGAAAATCAACTAAGATTTGATCCTAAATGCTTGCCCAGCAGCATTCTTGGACGCATCTACAACCTTTATCTTCCTTGAGCCTTGGGCACCCACTGACAAGATGGGTGCCCACTTAAGATTTTATTTTAAAAAAAAAATTATTTTCCAAGAAACACTGCTAAATGAGGGTAACACAGACTATGCCTGTAGCTGTAGATGTCCTACTAGTCAAGTATTCCATGTTAGTCTAGGGATGTTCTAAGAAGTCTTTGATGTTGAGGTCTAGGGCCTAGAAACACTTTCCATGAACTCAGGACACGAAACACCTCGGAAAGTCACATTTGTTCACCTAAGTTACATACAGCTAGCTTTTCAGTATCTGTACTTTTTAGAAACTGCTCATTTTGTAGCACTACACTATCCAATAAGATAGCCACATTACTCAGATTAAAAACAAAACTGAAAAATCCAATTACTCAGTCACACTAGCCACATTCCAAAGGCTCAGCAGCGACAGGGCTAGCACATTAGTCAATGCATTATGAAATACTTCCATCACAGGAAGTTCTACAGTGCAATAGTTGAGAGTGGTGGATGGATAATGTTGGGCTTTAACACGTTTTCTTATAACCTCAGAGAACAAAGACTTTCTCTCTCCCTCAACCCTAGCTTTTCTCACCTTTTAACCCTACCAAGACACCTCCCCATTAGTGCTTTCTATACTTTGGCCACAGATTTCAAGGGAGGCACAGGCTCACACTTTCACCAGATGCTCTCATTTTAAATAAAGCATAGCCACCATGCTTTTTCTTACTGTAAGCACTTGTTTTAAACCACTTAACATATGACATGAACATTCTTTACTAACTTATTAGGCAGTCACTCAAGAAACCCTCTCTGAAAGTTCTAATTGCTCCCTTCTACCTTATTCACCTTGGAAAGGGCACTTTTTGCCTCTTAGTGCAGGTGTTCCCCTTATTGCTAGCAAACTGAAAGTTATTGTCAAGAGTCCCAACTGCAGAGATTTAATTGGTCTGGAGTGCACACCTGGATGTCAACATTTTTAAAGCTCCCTTGGTAATTCTAATGTACAACTGAAGTTGAGACCCACCTGACAACTCATTTAACATACTGAATTATTTTTAATAACAACTTTAGGTTTATGAAAAGCTTAAGAGTCATTTTGCACAAGCAAATTTTTGTTAAATCTTCAGAACATTTTTATTTCCCTCAATTTCTCCTTTGTGTGACACATAAGAATTTTGGGCTTCTACTCCTATTAAGCAGCTACTTTTTTTTTTTTTTTTTTTGGCATTCACCCCATTACACTATCCCTTCTATTGTAGTTCTGACTTAAGGTCAGGGAAAAGTCCACCCCAGCTCAAACAGAGCTTTTAACTCCCAACTCTCTACACAGGCCCCATTTTTCGTAATAGGAGTATTTTTTTTTTACTTAATTTGAAAGTTACTAATGCAACCACACGTTCTTTTGAGGCCTTCCTGATTAGGATTAATTTGATTAACTGAAATTCAAACATGTAATTTTCCAACACCCCTAATTTATTCTCCTCTCTAAACATTTGGAATTTTGTCATCCCAGTCAGGTTTACATGTAAATCTAGCTTTTTCTGTACTATTTAGCTGGCCCAATTTTTACTTTATCCCAGGGTCTTTCTAAACACTAGAAATTCTCCAAGAGAGAGCCCCTTATTCATCAAATAACAAAATATAAATGGTACTTGTTCTCTATGAGATAAACAGCACTGATAAAGCAAACGAGTCACTATAGTTACTTACCAGCCCATTCTATACATATCGTATGTAGCTCGCTTACTGGTCACTCCCATTTCTGTGAGATCTGTGTTTACTATTTTTAACTGGCTTCAAGGTATCACTGTACTTTTTCCTTATCCATCTAAAACTCAACTGAAATGCATTTCCTTGGTCAGTGATCTAACTAGGGTATAGAAACTCAAACCCCATTTTGACAGTGGTACAGGTGAATTTTCCTCAAGTTAAATAAAAATATCAACTTCTTTGGCTAAATCCTTTATTCTCCAAGGCCACAATCAATGATGCTGTTTTTTCACTCTCCTAAAAATAAATACCTAGCTATTTCCCTATTTCCCTTATTTCCCAACTACTTCCACAACACATCCCACCGTATCATCCAAGTTACCTAAAACCACCGATGTTTGCTAAGTATAGTGTCTCGGCAGTTCCATTTCTTTACTTTGCATATCATACCTGCAAGGCTTTGCTTCCCCTAGCTACTTACACTTTTGAATCAACATACTGCTAAGTTATTCACTAGATTCCTTTACTGGTATTTTATAGTTACTGTATGGCTTTAATGATGCTTATTTTTGATCTACCCTTCCTTCCATTACATTCTCAATACTCATGTGACTCCTTTCCAATTTACCATAATTCTATTGTTCTTGTTTGCATTTTCCCATTCTCTTACACCTAGTTCTGTTAAGAGACTTTTTTTTTTTTTTAAAGATTTTATTTATTTATTTGACAGACAGATCACAAGTAGGCAGAGAAGCAGACAGATAGAGAGAGGTGGAAGCAGGCTCCCTGCAGAGCACAGAGCCCGATGTGGGGCTCGATCCCAGGACACTAGGACCATGACCTGAGCCGAAGGCAGAGGCTTTAACCCACTAAGCCACCCAGGTGCCCCTGTTAAGAGACTTTAAAACATGTACTGACTAGCACTACTAATCCTCACAGGTTTCAGATGTTGGGGTGACATCTGAAATCTATTGGGACCCCTCTTTTCAAGCGTTCCAAATTTGTCACCCATTCCAATCCAACAGCTTTAAGTTAGCTTTCACTAGTGAAACAGCAAAAGTAGAAAAGTACCTTTGCCAGTGAATGCCACAGAACTCTCCCCATTAAAAATTATGTAGCATCAGAAATGTTCCAAAGGTATTTAAGTCATCCACTTTCTTCATCCAATCCTGGCTGGACAGTGCACTCTTTAAAAGCTTCCAGGTTATTTTCTTATATTTCCTGGGCATACTGGATAAACCATTATTCTGAAATTTTTAATACCCAACAAAGTCATCACCGTATTTTACTGTGATACATCTTATTTCTACTAAATAGCTTAAGGCCTGCTCTTTTGAGATTCTCAAGTTACTCAGAAATTTCCTCTAAAAAATTAGCTATTTCTCAAACTGTCAAGCTTTTCAACCTCACCTGCTCTGCCAACCCACTGCTAAACCACAGAGCCCATGCCTTCTCTGCCTCTATTTCTATTGAACCTATTCCAATCTCTTTTCCTGGGGCCCAGAGTTAAATGATGTTAACAATGACTATAAGCCTTTATTAGACCAATGGTCTTTAAGACAATAGTCTCTTTAAAAAAAAAAAACAAAACTTATAAATCTGCATTTCATCAGCTTGCAAGATACAGAACTATATGCTATTTCAGTCACGTTTCCTTTTCTCTAAGCTTTGGCCTAGGATTCTGAATTTCAAAGTATTTTAAGAGTATAATCTATGATTACAGAAATCTTACAGTACCGTTCTTTTACTTCCACGAGGAAACTGAACTAATAGCCTGAGACATACAGTGTGAAATTACTCTTCCCCATCAAGACAAACTAGAAATGTCGGCATTTCATCAATAACCTTGCGTGTGTGTATACATTTTTGAACAGCACATGACCATATCCTTTAAGCTTTCCACAGTTTCTTTCAATACTTGGTTTCATATGAAATTAAAAGTATAGACCCTTTCATGCATGGCTTAACTGGTCCAGCATCTTTTAGTTGCTGATAACTAACATTATGATCTTAAAAAGGTTTATTAACATCTTGGAACCTTAACCCTTTCTTCTAAGCATCCAGTTTATTTTGGGGATTATGTGCTTAAAGTGAGTTTGTGTAACATGAAATCATGTAGTATCAGAAAACAAAGTGGGGGGTAGAAGTATCTTTAACCAAATTAACCCACAAAAGCTACTTCTGTACTATGGATGTGGGGTCCAAGGGGTTCAGAGTTTAGCCTCTTCCTTCTATTCTGCTTTGTCACGTGTTATATAAAATGATTTTTTGAGATCTTAATAAATAGGACAGGACTTCTGCCCACAGTAGGTTGGATATAAATGCCTTTGTTGCATGCTATGAAATAGCAACTTTCTGGGGAATCCAAGGTTTGTGTGAATGGTAAATAGTCCAAACTAGCCATGTTCTTATCCTGCTCTGCTGGAAACAAGTATAAAAACATAAACCAGACCTTTCAGGATTAGTTAGGCAAGCGTAACAAATCTAGAAGCTGTTTAATAAATCCATCCGTAGAAGTCTAGGTGCTAATTAGTATCATGACCAAAACAAAAAACAAATAAAGAAAACAAAACAAAAACCACTGAAATTAATCACACAGGAGAAAGGAACAAAAATTATTTATATGGATTAAACTAACTGCAAGTAAATGTTCTCAGTCACCTGGGAAGGTATAAACTAAGAGCACAGAAGAGCAAGCTTTTCTATTTTTAGGAACTTGGAGGCACAGACTCAGAATCCAAAAGTAACTGCGACTCTAAATAGCAAATAAAAGGATAAAATGAAAGTAACAGAGGTTCATTCTCCACTTGTTTCAAATTTTCCTAAAACCCTGACATGTTTGAACCTCTTCTATTTAAGGACAAAACGATTTAGCACACAATAAAAATCACAAAAAGGGTGCCAAATGGACCACAAAACATTAATGAAATATCTTAATATTGTTCCCAAACCTTTTCATTAGGATCGAAAAGCCATTCTGCACAAGAATCTCCACTCCACATCAAAGCAATACCCACCCCAATGACACATCATTTGAGTAGTGTATGTTCGTATGAGTGAAGACTATGACTCAAAGAAAAATATATTTAGTACACTCTAGCGTTTTTGTGGAGGCCGCTGTGAAACAAAGAATTTGAAGTAAACAATTATAAAATACAAAAATAAAAAACCAGGTTTTTTTTTTTTTTTTCTCCAAACTCCTGGTTTAATAAGGACTTGTTTATTTTGAGAAAAAAGGGTCCCAAACATCAGGCTGTTCACAAAAATAACCCACAGTATCAACTTTAGAAAACAAATCTTAAGACTATTACACTAATTATTTTTCTAGAGGATGCATTTGACATGCCAACTCTCATTCACAAAAATACATTGTTACATTTGTGTTGAACAGCCCCACAAAGCACTCTTATGTGGGGTATAACACACATACCTCTAACTCAAAGCTGCTCTCAGATGCTACTCAACTAATGCGATTGCCTTTGCAGTTAGGGAAGCAACTACTGAGCTCATGTATGAATGGAAAGAACTGTACTCCCTGCATACCAAGAGATTATTTTGGAGACAGTTGATAAAAACCACACATCCTTTTTATTGTTAAGTCATAAAGAGGTATCAAAATTAAAAGCAAAAATTACAGGGTAAGACTTAACATAACTACTAGGAGCATCAAAGGAAGTGAAAATGGGACTAGGCGCAGGGCAATATGAATTAATGAACATGGGAAGGACAAGGATGGGGAGAACAGTGAGCATGTGCTGAAGATACTAGGGGAGAGGATCTGGTGAAAATTTTGATCTTAGACAAGCGCCTAGGTAAAGAAATAATGGGACAAGATTTCTAAACCCCACTATGTGCTTAAGAGTCATCCTCGCCATTGGCGCTGTCTCTGTCATCCTCTCCTTCCTCAGCCTCTTTTTCATCATCCTTGATCAACTCCAGCTGTGAGAAACAGACACAAATAGGATGGAGTTAGAGGCACTCCATGTGTCCCTGCTCCCCCCTCCACCACCTCTTTCTTTCCTTTCCCGTGGTTTTCACCTGGTCATCCCCCCGATCTTCATTATCATCATCATCCAGTAGGTCCCCCTCCTCAGCAGAGTCATCTGCACCCCCCTCAGACTCCATCTTCACATTAGTCTCATCTTTCTTCAGGGAGCTGCTGCTCTGCTCCTCTTCTGACTTATCATTCTTCATCTCTACTGGGGATGAGAAGGACAAGTCTGTCTAGGGGCAAGTAATGTCCACAGGATGTAGACAATCCCCATTAATGATCACAGAACTGCAGCACAAATCTAAATCCTCCCACACAAATGCCCTTCCCAATTCAAATTCCCCAAGTTTCATATTCAATTGCTTTATACCCCACTATTCCAACATGTACCTTCAACTATCTTCAGTAACTAACCCAAGTCTACACCCAACAAGCTGCAAGGCCATTTACCTCCTTGTTTGCTCTGTTCTTTCTCAATTTTTTCCAGGCTTTCCAGTAGAGAATCCACTTTTTGTTTTATCTGGGTCAACTCCTTCTTAATGGTCTGAAGGTCATCACCTTTCACTTTAATACAAACAAAACTCTGTATTAGGATCAACTCTACCAGAAGTTACCAGATGCTGAACAAATTTCCAACTAAACCACAAGGCAATAGCCAGAGGGGATCCTAGGGGAGAAATGGAGCCAGGATCATACTGTCCCGGTCATGGGGATGACTTAGTTGGTAGCTAAAAACTGAATCTAATGTGCCTACTCCCTTAGCAACAGTATTCTTACTTCTGTAGGCCTACTGAAGATCTCAATTATATTTGAAAGCACTTTTTGTACTGTTTGACTTGACTTACACACTTCGTAAATTTTTAAGCGCTTACTAGCTCCCTAAAGTCAAATACTTTAACTGGCCCCTTAATCACTATCTTCTCTTCCATTATTTTGATCACACAAAGCCATTAGTATAAAACCTGAACATTACTAACTGCATTAATTTCCCTATTTCAACAACACAGAAGTAGCAGAATCACAAAACTGCAATAATACATACACTTTCCAGACTTGGAAGAAGATCCTCGCTGTCCACTCTTAGAATTGAAGCCACTTTTGCCTCTTCGTGAGGTGTTTCCTGATACACGCTGGCGTTTTGAAGGAACTACAGCCCGAGCAATAGGAGGAGGAGGAGGAACACGTGCTGGGTAACTATACATCCTATTGGATAAAAGGAAAACAGACGTCCTTCACAACTAAAATTAAGTCAGCAAGCTCCATCAGTGACCTTATAAAATAATAAATTAATGTTGTCTACCAATTTGTATCTTTTTGCTAATTTTATTCCAAGGTCCAGTAAAAGCCTTCCTTCTTTTGTTTTCAATACAGCCGCTACTTCAAGAAAATACTACATATACACATGCATATCCAATGATGGTTGGCCTTAAGGGATGAACATCAAAGTTCCTCTGTACTCTGGCAGTATTAGTAAGTATTACTTTGTACAATGAATAGACTACATGTATATTTTTAAATTTTACTCCATATACGCTACAATAATCATAAATAAATAAAACTTAGAAAACAATTCCAAATAAAGTACTCAGAAAAATGGATTGCAATTAATGGAATCTGCAAACAGTGGTTATTTATGGTGAGCTAAATTTGATGAGTATAGAAATAAATAAATAATGTACAGAGTATACAGAGTGAGTATGTATGTATTTGGGGAGTATAGAAATAAATTATTATATAGAAATAAATTATGGTGAGTACAGAAATAAATTATTACTATTAGTAGTCATACTGAATTGAACCATATAGAACGGATAGTTGGTACTAAGAGCCATTCACACGTGTTGGTAGTGTATAAAAGCCATAATCCATTCTAACAACATTTAGGCAGAGGATGCACTCATAGTTCCAATTCCAGCAGGATGAGGAATACTGTCTGTTTTGTTTGCTATTCATTAATGCCTAAATCCACTGCCTAGCACACATTCAGCTCACATTCACTGGTTGCTTAACTGCTGCTTCCTCTGGAGTCCAGGAGTATCCCAGTGACTGCTAAAGATATACCTCAAAGTGATGGCTTGGTATTGACTTTCTTATTCGTAAAGAGAAAATTCTAAGTGTTACAAAAAGTCTTCTTACATGGGTAACAGTTCTAGAAAACCTCTACATTTCTTTATTATTTTTACAAGAGATTGGCAGCACAAGAAGGTAAGATCTACCACTGGGGAAAAAAAAATCCTTCAACTTTGTTCTGTACCTTTTTAATAACTAATTTAATTCCAAGGCCCTTAATTCCAAGGTATTAGTCTACAAAAATTACCTAAAACCTGCTGCTCTGCCTAAAGTGATGTATTACAAAGCCTTAAAAATTTGTAATTCAACTATATAACTAGTCTCCAAGATATTTCATCAGTGACTAATCTCTGAATTTTTAAGTCTCCAATGCTTTAGGTAGTGATAATTAACCTTCTCAACCCAACTTAATCTAAAACATTTCCATCCTACTTTAATATAGCAGTAGCTTATTTTTTCCCAGAAGTAGCTATGACGGGAACATTTTCCTAAACTAAGAAGGAACACGTGGTACACTGCCAAACAAATGAGTGTACTAGTTTATAATTTTCACTTAAGCAGTGAAAATTATAATTCTTTCTTCCCAATACTTCTTTTCTGGGATCGAGCCCCGCATCCGGCTCTCGCTCAACAGGGACCCTGCTTCCCTTCCTCTCTCTCTGCCTGCCTGTGATCTCTGTCAAATAAATAAATAAGATCTTAAATTAAAAAAAAAAAAAAAAAGATTTTATTTGCCAAAGAGAGAGAGAGCACCAGCCAAGAGGGAGAAGCAGGAACCCTGATGAGCAAGGAGACTGATGTGGGACTCAATCCCAATGATCTGAATTGAAGGCAGATGCTTAACCAACTAAGCTACTCAGGTGTCCCGTAGCAGACAAAAAAAAATTTTTTTTAAGATTTTATTTATTTATTTGACAGACAGAGATCACAAGTTGGCAGAGAGGCAGGCAGAGAGAGAGGAGGAAGCAGGCTCCCCGCTGAGCAGAGAGACCGATGTGGGGCTCGATCCCAGGACCCTGAGATCATGACCTGAGCCGAAGGCAGAGGATTTAACCCACTGAGCCACCCAGGCGCCCCCCGTAGCAGACAAATTTTAAGTGAGTTGTTAATTTGTCAGTTTGGCATGGTTTATGGGAATTAACACAAACAAAAAAGATACTTAGAGTAATGTTTTATTATATCCACTACTTTCCACACATAAAGCTTATTTTCTTTTGGCCCATTAATTTCCCACAGTTTAATAATTCAAAAACTGTTAACTTAAAATATTAAATAATTCAGTAACCACTCTTCTTTGTGCTAGATGATGTTATTTAAAAGCAATTTCTGGAGGTAAATGAAGATGAGTTATCCAAACGTGGGCATGAAACATCTCATGACCTAATCCCGTTAGATTCAAACATACAAACTACCCCTTCCCAACCAATCCATTCACTGACACTGGCACTGGCCCCAGTCTCTAAACTAATGATCCTGCCATTTCACAATTTCCTGTACTTGTGGGCACTGGAACTTCCTTTTGAACCATACAATTTCATCTGATGCAGCTAAACTGGCACAATGAAAATGAGGCAAGAGATGCAGTTTGTGGGGCACCTGGGTGGCTCAGTGGGTTAAAGCCTCTGCTTTTGGCTCAGGTCATGATCCCAAGGTCTTGGGATCAAGACCCGCGTCAGGCTCTCTGCTTGGCAGGGAGCCTGCTTTCCTTCCTCTTTCTCTGCCTCTCTGCCTACTTGTGATCTCTGTCAAGTGAATAAATAAAATCTTTGGGAAAAGAAAAAAGAAAGAAATGCAGTTTGTTTTGAATCTATGTAATGGCTCCATGAATATAAATGGAAGTCAAATGCTCTAGTTTTCAGAAGAAAAAAAAATTTTCCGAGGACCAAGTGGTAGTGCTAAAGGGCATTCAGTGCCAGGAACTTAGCTGCTGCTCAAGCAAAAACGGGCTCTTGAAAAACACACAAAGATTTCCTCTAATGAAGTTTAAGTAAACCTTCCTTGTAAAATGTCAAAGTGCATGATTGGGAAAACATGAAAACCATGCCTACTATGACAACACTCAAGGTCAAAGGGATAGGAAATACTACAGCTTCAAGAATTAGCTACTTGCTTATCAAGGGAAGTAGCATGTGCTGACTCCCTAGTGATAAAGCTCAAGTCATTAAAAAGTCTTCATGGAAGTTTCATTAACAAAGGAACAAACACTAAATCCCGAGAATTATGACTGCACTCTAAATGAGAAATCTGGACATTAAGTGTTGGTATAAAATCTAGCCTGAATTTAAAAAGTCATTAAAATACCATTTTAAAGAAATTAAAAAACTGTGGAGGCACGTTAGCTAGCTAATTATCTGAACAGGTTAAGACAAAGAAACTGTCTTAATCTCGAAGCAAAAACTTAAGCACTGCAAGTTACTAAAAACAAGTTTACATAGATGCCTGGCTGGCAGTCAGCAGAGAACACAACTCTTGATCTTGAGGTTGTTAAGTTCGAGCCCTATGTTGGGTGTAGAAGTTACTTAAAAATAAAATCAAAGTTTACAAAGGCAAGTTTCTTAGATGATTAGACAGAACAGCGACCTTTGGGTCTCAAAAACCCTGATTCAGACTTAGACTTCATCCTACCAAAGTAGAAACAACTAGAATGTATAGTGAAAATCTGTATTCTCCTGAATATATTTACTATACCATACCTACTTCCTGTCTTAAAAATTTAGAAGGATTAGGGGCGCCTGGGTGGCTCAGTGGGTTAAGCCTCTGCCTTTGGCTCAAGTCATGATCTCAGGGTCCTGGGATCGAGCCCCGCATCAGGCTCTCTGCTTAGCAGGGAGCCTGCTTCCTCCTCTCTCTCTGCCTGCCTCTCTGTCTACTTGTGATCTCTGCCAAATAAATAAATAAAATCTTTAAAAAAATTTTTTAGAAGGATTAAAAATAATTTTAGGTATATTAATTACCAAATAGGAAACAGTAGTTCTGGAAACCCAACTGTCAGATATTCTAGGCCCATGAAAATCTTAAAAAAGAAAAAAAATGGCTCAGTAAGTTAAACATCTGACTTTCAGCACAGAACTCCATCTCAGGGTCATGACACCCTCTAGGCTCAACAGGGAGTCTGCTTTTCTCTCTCCCTCTGCTCCTCCCCCCACACTTGTGTACTCTTAAATAAAATCATAGAAGAATAAAAGCTACAACGTAGGGAAGAGCAATCTAATAAGAATTATTAGAATTCTTAATTATAAGAATTAGCAATCTAATAAGCAATCTAATAAAAATACTCCCTCCTCCCTGTATAATACGAATTTATCAAATTCAGTTTAAATATGCAATCCCATTATAACTCCATTCAAGTGTCAGAAAGTATTTTCTTCTGCTTCGTTTTTTTTTTTAATCTACAATGAAATTTCAAGATGATGTTTCTCCCTGCTTATGATTGATTTTCCTAGAAGGACTGATTTTACAGGCTACCACCACGTTGTTTGGCTTTAGAATGTGTGAAGATCTCTGAAACTGCTAAAATTACATGAATTTATCTATTCCCTATCAAGTTAAAAATCACTGATGCAGGAAAAAAGACCAATCTGAGTCATTTCTCAGAAACGAGATTAAAACAAAAACAAAAAAACCCAAAAAACCCACAATTGATTTTAAGTACATTCTAAGCCACACATGAGGCTTGAGTTCACCACCCTAAGAGTCACATACTCTACTGACTGAACCAGCCAGGCATCCTAAAATGTGCTTTAATTTAAAGAAGTACAGAGAAAAATATGTACAAATCCATGAGATTCAAAAAGAGTGATTTTAGGAAAGTGAGATTAACAGAATCTATCCATAGAGTGTATTCTGTGGGATACATCTAGAGAAAACCATGTTGATACAGTAACAAAAATTACGTACAGAGTTTAAGAGCCAATGAACAGCATCCTAGTTCCAATAATTACTAGTTAAATAAACTCCTAGTTGATGAGATACTCACCTCAAACTCAAGCCACCAGTGTACTGACAATTCATTTAAAGAGTTGGAACTAAAGCCCTGAGTGAAGGAAGCTCTTCTGCTACTATAACTGTTTTAAGTTTGGTTCTTGACAGTGTGCTCACTCTGTGACAATCTACAACTTCAACTACAGGTATCCCACCATTCCATCGAGGGTAAACCTTCAGAACACTCTTTAGAGAACTATTCAATAATCAAGGCCTTTAGTAACCGGTCTTTGAACATTAAAAAATATTGTTTCTGGATAGTTCTTTCCCATTCTTTATAAAAGCTTTTATGAAACCATATTTGAATGATTAGGTAAATATTTTCCATTATCTTGTAAAACTACCAGAACCTTTTTCACTAGACTATACATAGTACAACCCCTCAGACTTTTATTTTTTTTTATTTTAAAGATTTTATTTATTTATTTGACAGATCACAAGCAGGCAGAGAGGCAGGCAGAGAGAGAGGAGGAAGCAAGCTCCCCTAGAGAGCAGAGAGCCCGATGCGGGGCTCGATCCCAGGACTCTGAGATCATGACCCGAGCCGAAGGCAGCGGCTTAACCCACTGAGCCACCCAGGCGCCCCCGCCTCAGACTTTTAAAATCATGTCATTTGTTTTTAACTCACTGAGCCACCCAGGTGCCCCATTTCATTTGCTTTTTAATGTAAAATAACACAATGAAATTACCTTAAATGCATGATTAAAGATTATGGTATAAAGTTCATTTTAACATGCAAATACTTAACTAAAAAGTTATAGAATTTTAAAGTTCATCCTAATGATTTAAGTCTCTATTTCTTTATTTATATAATAAAGGGGGGGGGTTTAAATGTCTGTGTAATGTTTGATTCAGGTTTGCATCAAAATGTAAATAAATATGAGGGGCGCCTGGGTGGCTCAGTGGGTTAAGGCTCTGCTTTGGCTCAGGTGATCTCAGGGTCCTGGGATGGAGCCCTGCATCCGGCTCTCTGCCTACTTGTGATCTCTATCAAATAAATAAATAAAATCTTTTTAAAAAAAATGTAAATATGGGGGCGCCTGGGTGGCTCAGTGGGTTAAGCCTCTGCCTTCGGCTCAGGTCATGGTCTCAGGGTCCTGGGATCGAGTCCCACATTGGGCTCTCTGCTCGGCAGGGAGCCTGCTTCCCTTCCTCTCTCTCTCTGCCTGCCTCTCTGCCTACTTGTGATCTCTGTCAAATAAAATCTTAAAAAATGGGGCGCCTGGGTGGCTCAGTGGGTTAAAGCCTCTGCCTTCGGCTCAGGTCATGGTCTCAGGGTCCTGGGATCAAGTCCCACATCGGGCTCTCTGATCAGCGGAGAGCGTGCTCCCCACTCCCCGCCCCATGCCTGCCTCTCTGCCTACTTGCAATCTCTCTGTGAAAGACAGAAAGAAAGAAAGAAAGAAAGAAATACAGAAAGACAGAAAGAAATAAAGAATATAAATGATCTATGTACGACTGAAAAACAGCAAGCCCCGCTCACCTTAATGATAAAGGGACTAAAGGACAAGTCAGTATGCTGCAAAAGATCATTCAATGTATAGTGGCACTGAAGCTATTAAATTTTAAAGAAAAAACAATTTGAATAAATGGTTCTACAATCTTTAATAAAGAATCATGGGTTTAGTATTTAGGGGTATTTTTGAAAACTCAGTAACATCTGTAATTTCAATATGTACAAATGAAAATTGCCTCACTGATTTATTTGCAACTCTGAGAGGCAGGGAAAAATAAACCACACCCACTCATTTTAAGATGCACCCAATTATATATATTCAAAAAAAAAAAAAAAAAGCTACAATTTAACAAGAGTCCAAGATTCTTAAGAAAATACACTAATTTGTCTTGACAGACTCATCTGGCAAGCTATGTTAACACAAAATCAGGTGTTTCCAGGAAAGACAACTTGAAAATTCACCTGAAAATTTTCTAAACAAAAATAATGGAGCAATAAGATGGGAATGCTTTGATCAATCCATTCGGGAACAGTACTAGATTCAAGACTATGTACAAAAAAAAATAATAATCTTTGCTTCTGCTTTTATCAAGCCTTATATTAAGGTGACAATCTTTTTAACAGACACAATTTCCAAAGAATTATAACCTTATTCATTTGTTATAATATTAACATATATACTCCCCAAATGTCACTTTGGGTCTTTTCCAAAGGTAGTGTCTTAAAAACTGTCAGTGTGGTGCAATTTTTTTTTATAAAGCCAACATTAAAAGAGTATTTATTGAGAATATTGTTTATGGACCACATGTTAAGAACATGTAAGCCCATCCCAGGCCAGAAGAGTACACTTCTTTAGCTGAGAAATTTCTTTTAAGTAGTTGTTTGAGAACACAGATTTGTGGTTGCCAGGGGCTACAGCAAGTTGATAGAAAAGTGCTTCATGGTAAATTTTTGCAAGTATGGAAGGTTCTCTACCTTGATTACACTGTTGATACTGTACACCTTGTTTATACTATGTTAAAACTGTAGAGAGTAAATTCTGCTGTTATGTAAAAAGGTATCCTATTTTTTTTATCTTTCCATTCTTGAAATCATCTTGTAGTGTTTCTGTCCCAACCAGCATCATCAAAACCTAGCCCTGTCAAAGTCACCAATGAACCCCATACATTTTCTTAAAAAAGATTTTATTTAGGGGTGCCTGTGTGGCTCAGTGAGTTAAAGCCTCTGTCTTAGTCTCAGGTCAAGATCCCAGGGTCCTGGGATTGAGCCCCGCATGGGGTTCTCTGCTCAGCGAAGAGCCTGCTTCCCCTACCCCCCGCCTGCCTCTCCACCTGCTTGTGATCTCTGACAAATAAATAAATAAAATACTTTTAAAAGAAAGATTTATTCATTTGAGAGAGGGACGGACAGAGAGCACAAGCAGGGGAGCAGGACATGGGGCTCAATCCCAGGACCTGGAGCTGAAGGCAGATGCTTAACCATCTGAGCCACCCAGGCGACACCCCCGCCCCTGCCCGTAATACATTTCTAAATCTTGGATAACCCATCAATATTCCTTATCAACTTTGTTCTGAAACTGCAGGCTGAGTTCTCCAACTTCCTGCCTGAAAAGAAGTCTCCAGTCACTTCAATTCTCATACTCAACACTACTAAAAATTCATGTGACCCAGGCTTATTAACTTTGCCAATTTCTAGATCTGCAATGTCAAACTGAGTAATCATTAGCCACATGTGGCTATTCAAATTAAAATCTCAGTTCCTGGGATGCCTGGGTGGCTCAGTGGTTAAGTGGCTGCCTTAGGCTCAGGTCATGATCACAGCGTCCTGAGATCCAGTCCCACATCTGGCTCCTTGCTCCACAGGGAGCCTGCTTCTCCCTCTGCCTGCCTGTACTCTATTTCTCTGAAAAATAAAATCTTAAAAAAAAAAAAATAAATAAAATCTCAGTTCCTCACTCTCATTAGCCACATTTTAAAAATAAAGATTTTATTTATTTATTTATTTGACAGAGAGAGAGAGAGAGAGAGAGAGAGATCACAAGTTTGTGTGTGTGTGTGCACGCACACGCGGGCTCCCTGCTGAGCAGAGAGCAGGATGAAGCTGGCCTCTATTAGAGGAACCTGAGATGGTGACCTGAGCCAAAGGCAGAGGCTTAACCCACTGAGCCACCCAGGCGCCCACGTTAGCCACATTTTAATCAGAACAGCCGTATGTGACTAATGTCTCCCATACATTAACCACGTAAATACAGAATATTTCTTATTTCTATCACCACAGAAAGTTCTACTGGACAAATGTTCTATTTTGTTATTTCCACAGATACCTACTGCCTATATGTAATTTCCAAAAACAATTTAGAATTCTGTAATTCTTCAATCTATAATAAAACCATAATCTTTATGAACTAGTAAATGGTCCTTAGTATAAAGCGACAGTTAACATTATCTCCCATGACAAGGCAGAACTATAAGACACTGAAAACAGTAATAAACCTCAAAAATGTCAGTATCAGATATTATATCCAAAGACTTGTATTTATAACATACAAAGACTTACATTCAACAAGAAAGCCCAATACAAAAATGAGCAAAGGATCTGAATACATTTCTCCAAAAATAAACAAGTATCTAATAAACACACAAATACACAAAGTGATTTTTAAAAATTTTTTAGTAATCTCTACATCCAATGCGGAGCTTGAACTCACAACTGAGATCAAGACTTCCATGTTTTTTCGACTGAGTTAGCCAGGTGCTGCTCAAAATCACTACTTTTTAAGAAAATGCCAATCAAAACCACAAGGAGTTAACACTGTTCACTCTCAAGTTAAATAATAAGAACAAATAGTAACACAACAAATGTTGGCAAAGATGTGGAGAAGTAGAATCCTCATACATGGCTGATGGGAATATAAAATAGTACAACTGCTCTGAAAGACAGTATGGCAGTACCTCAGGTTAAACATGGAAATACCATTAAGGCCCAACAATTCCACTCATATTAGTATACGCAAGAGGAATGAAAACATGTCTATGCAAAAATGTGTATACAAATGTCTATATAGTAACATCATTCAAAATGTGAAAACACCTCCAATGTCCACCAACTGATGAATGGATAAACCAAATTTATCCATGGTATCATCCATACGATGGAATATAATCCAGCAATTATACTGCTGGATGGTTCAGTCAGTTAAGCCTCTGCCTCCAGCTGAGGTCATGATCCTGCATTCCTGGGATCTGCACTGGACTCCCTGCCCTCTCCCTGCTCATGCGCTTTCTCAAATAAATAAAATCTTTTTAAAAAAGGGGGGGGGAGGAAATGAAGTATAAACAAATGGTACAACATGGATGAACCATTAAGTATTAAATGAAAGGGCGCCTGAATGGCTCAGTCAGTTAAGCATCTGGCTTGAGTCCCATTATCGGGCTCCCTGCTCTGCCTGCTTCTCCCTGTCTCTCTTATGAATAAATAAAAACCAAAAAAATTTTTAAAAAGTATTAAGTGGAAGAAATCAGTCATAAAAGACAAATACTGTGTGAATCCACTGATATGAAATGTCCAAAATAGGCAAAACTATAAACAGAATGTGGTTAGTAGTTGCTAGGTCTGGAGATAATAGAATAGAAAATGATTGTTAACAAGTAAAGTGTTTATTTGGGGGGATGTTCTAAAATTAGAACACGGTGGTCATGACCACACAACTCTAAATGTACTAATTGAATTGTATACTTTAAAATGAATTTTAGGGGCACCTGGGTGGCCCAGTTGGTTAGGTGTCTGCTTTCTGCTTGAGTTGTGATCTCAGGGTTCTGGGATCAAGCCTGGGTCAGGATCCCCACTCAGTGGGGAGTCTGCTTCTCCCTCTCCCCTCCTCACCCGCCACTGGCTTGTGCTCTCTAATAAATAAAATCCTTAAACACACACACACACACACACACACACACACACACACAGAATTTTACAGGGGTGCCTGGCTGGCTCAGTCATTTAAACATCTTTGGCTCAGCCCCAGATACGGCTCCACACTCAGCAGGGAGTCTGTTTCTCCCTCTTCCTCTCCCCATGCCATGCTCTCTCAAATAAAATCTTTTAAAAATACATATATATAATACATATCTCTCTCAATGAAATTAATTTTTTAAAATTTACTTGAGAGAGTGAGAGAGAGCATGAAAGGGAAACTTAGAGGGGAGAAGCAGACTCCCTGGGGAGCTGGGAGCCCGATGTGGGACTCAATCCTAGGACTCCAGGATCACAACTTGAGCCAAAGACAGTGGCCCAACCAACTGAGCCGCCCAGGTGCCCCTGATAAAGTTGATTAATAAAAAAAAAAAAAAAAAAAAAAAAAAGGGACGCCTGGGTGGCTTAGTTGGTTAAGCAGCTGCCTTTGGCTCAGGTCATGATCCCAGCGTCCTGGGATCAAGTCCCACATTGGGCTCCTTGCTTGGCAGGGAGCCTGCTTCTCCCTCTGCCTCTGTCTGCCAGTGCGTGCTCTCTCTCTGACAAATAATTAAATAAAATCTTAAAACAAACAAACAAACAAAACCAAACACACCAAGACACATTAATGTCAAGGGGAATGACAAAACTTATTTGAATTAAGAGTATCCTGAAATAGGATTTTAAAAAGCAGAGGCTATCTTTGTATTAGGTTATAACCAGAACAGCATTTAATTCAGAATCATACAGCAGATTCTCAAGAGTCTTTTTAGATCATCATTTGCTTATCAGGTATTTATCCTGTCTCAGCTTTCATACTATAGCCTACTGTCAAACCTAGTAATTAGACTCTTAATGTCTCTTGCACTCCCAAGTCCTTGACAGAAGAATGATTATTACTTGGCTGTGAATAACTGAGGGTCAAATGCTTCCCCAGGAAAGAAATATCTCCTACCTCCTTAAGAAGAGTACAGGGACACGGACACACACACACACTAAACACCCCAAAATGAATGTTTAAGTGAAATAAAGAATGTGGTGTCAAAATTTTAAGTCCATAATAACCAGGTTTATATTGAAAGTATATTTGTACTAAACCATGCCCTCAATTAAATCCTCCTAGCAATGATCAGATTTCAATGCAAAAAATAAAGAGGGGCTCAGAGCAAATGCAAAATTTCACCTTATGCTTAAAATGACACCTACAAAGGCAAGTAGCGAAGAACCCTGCAGATCTGAATCACATGCCTTTCCAAGCAGATGGGTCTCACCCAATTCTTCAAAACCTAAATAGTTCAAGTGTTTTTCCTTCAGGTCCACTGCTACTCAGGAGTATCAGAAAAATGCAAAGAGGATGAGGACAAGAGGATAGGCCCACTAAGTCCAGTAACATGAAGGGGGGAAGAGCTTCAATCTATACTCACTGTTTATGTAATTAATCCAAAACCTAAAACTTTGTGTGCCTAGAACAAAGTAAGTGCTTAAGTATTAGTTTAGTACAATGGCTAGCCTCTTTCACTTGTCTTGCATTTCAATGGAGATCTAGCTCTCCACCACTGTACTCAACTACTTTTCTCCACTGTCTACCAGGATACCTTCCTAGAAAAGAGATATAAGAGAAGCATCAACATTTTCCCCCAAACTTCAAACAACTCAAACCCTCTAAACCTCCCTTTCATGTAACCTTTACTAGTATGATCTTAGTCATGAAAGATTAAAAAAAAAAATCGAAGTTATACCACATAATTTTCTCCCTACAAAACACTCTCTTAATAACTCAGTAATTTACACCAAGACCAGTCTACTTCAGAAATTCCTGTACCTACTCTCCATTCCAACATTTACAATGTTAACTACTTAATACATCTTTTTCCCCTCTAATTTCTCTTTTCTAGCCATGAAGCGGTTTCTAAGTTATATCTGCCTATGGGACATATGTTTAACATGCCATACACAAAGCCCTCTACAACCAACAATCTTTCCTCTTTTTTAAAAATTTTATTTATTCATTTGACAGAGAGAGAGCACGCACAAGCAGGGGGAGGGGCAGAGGGAGAGGGAGAAGCAGGCTCCCCACTGAGTAGGGAGTCTGATATGGGGCTTGATCCCGGGACCCTAGGATCACAACCTGAGCTGAAGGCAGATGCTTAACCAACTGAGCCACCCAGGTACCCAACCAATACTCTTTCCAATTACAGCTGGATGCTTCCCCAAATAGAACCAGATATATTAACAATTCTGTACCTCTAACCCATCTGTGGCAAAACCTCCTCCTTAGTATCAAAAGCAAGTTGAAATATAGCACTTTGTGAAACTACCTAGGCCCTCTTCAAATCTTACAAGAGCTCCACAAAAGAAAACATGACTCACTCTCCTAAGACACAATCCTGTACAATAAAGGGAACATAACAGCCGACAGGATATTAATTCCACATCAAGTTCTTCACTGTTATCATATAGTGCTTGATACAACAGTTTCTTCATTAGATAACATATAGCTTGTCATACACATACTATGGTCGGTTATGTGAGTTGATGTATTCCATTCTTTATATTCATGGTGCGCTGGCATATTTACTTAGATATGGAGTAGCACTCTGAAAAAGCTCTAAAGGAAGAATTTTTACAGTTCAGTCACTTACACGGTTTACATTATTATTCATGTACCATACGCAATGCATGATATTTATTATAGTCCTCAAAGACCCTCAACTAAATCAGGATCTTTTTTTTTTAAGATTTTTTTTTTTTTTATATATTTGGGGCACCTGAGTGGCTCAGTGGGTTAAAGCCTCTGCCTTTGGCTCAGGTCATGATCCCAGGGTCCTGGGATTGAGCCCCACATTGGGCTCTCTTGCTCAGCGGGGAGCCTGCTTCCTCCTCTCTCTCTCTCTCTCTGCCTGCCTCTCTGCCTACTTGTGATTTCTGTCAAATAAATAAATAAAATCTTTAAAAAAAGAGATTTTTATTTGTCAGAGAGAGAGAGCGCGCACAGGCAGGCAGAGTGGCAGGCAGAGGGAGAAGCGGGTTCCCTGCCGAGCAAGGAGCCCGATGTGGGACTCGACCCCAGGAAGCTGGGATCATGACCAAAGCCGAAGGCTCCACTTAATCGACTGAGCCACCCAGTCGTCCCAAAATCAGGATCTTTTTGAACCATCATCTGTTTATCAGGTGTTTATCGTGTCTCAGCTTTCATACTATGCCTACTGTCAAATCTAGTAACTAGACACATTGTTTCCTGTGCTCCCAAGTTCTCAATAGAAGAATGACTGAGAATTACTTGCCTGTCCATAGCTGAGCATTTTTTTTTTAATTTAAACTGACATATGATTCACATACCATACAATAAACCCTTTGAATGTGTACACAAATTTATGCAACCATTATCATTATGTAATTTCAGAACAACTTCACAGGTTACCTCGTAAGGGAAAGAAAAGTGGGATCACAACTGATTAAAACCCACAGCATTGGGACGCCTGGGTGGCTCAGTGGGTTAAGCCTCTCTGCCTTCAGCTCAGGTCATGATCTCAGGGGTTCTGGGATAGAGCCCAGAATCAGGCTCTCTGCTCAGCGGGAAGCCTGCGTCCCATCCCACCCCCCTCTGCCTGCCTCTCTGCCTACTTGTGATCTATCAAATAAATAAATAAAATCTTAAAAAAAAAAAAACCCGTAACATTTCATTATTTCTCTAAAAATGGATGGTTTTATACTTAAGGAGACCCTAAATGTTTATAGAAATATTGCCACAAATACTAAACACTTATATACCATGCATAAGTCAACATACTTAAGAACTTTCAATTTTGCTTTAAAGGTTAAGATCCCTCAAAACAAACAAACAAACAAAAAACAAACAAACAAACAAAAAAGAGCTTTAATGCCCCTGTCTCTCCAGCAATGTGCTAAATATTTTTATTACAATACTTCCGGCACAAGAGCACATACAACAGCTTTCTAATGATCCATCATTTCAAAAGTGAATGACTAAAACTCAATGCGCAAAGAGACTGTAAATAAATTAGAAATAAATTTTAAGGATTTGGAAAAAGAAATCACTTTAAGTATTTCAAGGCAACTGCTCACACAAGAAGTCTTTTAGCAACAATGTTCCTAGAAGCAACAAGATTCAATAGGACAACTGAAATTGGATCTGTCAGAAGCTTTCAAGTTTTCACTTTCAACATCAACAAACAGTAATGTTGTCACACACAGACATGACTTATGCAAATCCCCTGGTTTTATACATAGATGTCCATGAATAGTCATCACTAAACAAAAAACTACTTTGGGGGCTATATCCTATCAGAATAAAATGTTTTGATTAATGAATCTTAGTTTACAGTATATGTGAAACAGAGGGACAGTATGTCTCTCAGATATTAATAGATCTAAAATGGTAGTTCCACATATATCAGCAATTATTAAAATTCATCCCCAAAACCTCTAACAACTCTAAAATTAGGAATGGCCTTAAAAACAAAAACAAAAGGCCTAAATTCAGGTAATCAGTGAAAAAAGTAACTTATGGAAAAAACCTAGTAATAATCATTTGGACTTTTCCACCATTATAATGCAAAATCTGATCCTTATAATAATGCTAAGATATTAACAAATACATTTATTTAATTTTGGAAGAACGGCACCATTCCTGGTACAACATGTACTGAGAATCCTTTCAAACTATGGTAATTTTGGCACCTGGGTGGCTCAAGTTTGTTAAGTGACTGCCTTTGACTCAGGTCATGCATGATCCTGGAGTCCGAGGATCAGAGTCCCATACTGGGCTCCTTACTCGGCAGGGAAGTCTGCTTCTCCCTCTCTCTCATGCTCTCTTTTTCTCTCAAATAAATAAATGAAATCTTTAAAAAAACAGACCCACAAACTATGGTAATCTTAAATGATCACAGGTAACAGTTTTAAATTTTCCACCCACACCCTGAATTAAAATCAGTGCAGGATGTAGCATAAAACTACAGAATCTGATTCCATTGTCTTCTCAGCAGACAACATATAAAATATAAGTGACTTGGTTAAGTCTTAACATTAGGTTACCCTTCAGTGTTTTGTTTTGTTTTTTAAAGATTTTACTTATTTGTCAGACAGAAATCACAAGCAGGCAGAGAGAGGGGAAGGGAAGCAGGCTCCCTGCTGAGCAGAGAGCCTGATGCTGGGCTGATCCCAGGACCCTGGGATCATGACCTGAGCCCAAGGCAGAGGCTTTAACCCACTGAGCCACTCAGGTGCCCCAATTATCCTCTAGTTTTAAAGGTAAAGTATTTACAATCCTTGGGACTTGTCAGAAATGCCCACTCATCCCCGAACAAAAATACGAGTCATTCTAATTCTAAGAAAACACTGTTAATTACCTACTTCCTGATATCTAAAGTGTTTCTCCTTATAAAATACTCAATGCTTCCTGCATCCTTAAAATTTCTGTCAAAAATCAGACTAATGATGACTAAAATGCATAATGCCTTTATGAAGTATTCTGCTCTTGTTTCCCTTAAGCCCTGTTCCCTGATCCCTAATGGAAAGGGAAAAAAAAGAAAACAGATCCTGAAATCTCATCAAGCCTGCAAATCTATCAAGCAGATCAGAGAAAATAAAGGTGGCAGAGAAACATGCTAAAATACACAAAAATGTAACCCACAGAATCAAATCTGTGGAAAACAGATGAGATTACGAAATATTATTTTAAGTATAAATGGTACTGGGATTATGTTTATAAAAGCAATCTTTTTATCTTTTACTCTGCACTATTCTTTTTTTTTTTTTTTTTTTTTTTTTTTTGCAAAGGGGTGTGGGGGGCGCAATTGAGAGAATCTTAGGCAGGCTTCACACCCAGTGTGAAGCCCAAGCAGGGACTCAATCCCAGAACACTGAGATCAGTATCGGAGCCAAAATGAAGAGTCAGATGCTTAACTGACTGAGTCACCCAGGTGCCCTTACACTGTTCTCTTTTATATATATTTAAATTGAGATGTTTTAGAAGACAGTAAAAAAATTAATTAAGCTGGGGCACCTGGGTGGCTCAATGGGTTAAAGCCTCTGCCTTCCGCTCAGGTCATGATCCCAGGGTCCTGGGACTGAGGCCCCACATCGGGCTCTCTGCTCCGCAGGAAGCCTGCTCCCCCGCCACCAACCTGCCCCTCTGCCTACTTGCAATCTCTGTCAAATAAGCATATAAAATATTAAAAAAAAAAAAATTAATTAAGGTGTAAGAAAACAAATACTAATCATTGTTCATTTCACTACACATTAGCTGGTAAGACTGCTGTCACACATAAAGAACTTGAATTATGCTACAGATGTTAGTTTTCTGGAAAGAGAACTGGTAGGGTATCCACAAGTCCCTTCATTTTGGTACGTGTCAACAAAATAATATACAGCAGTATTAACAGGATTAATAAAATCAGAAGTACAACTTCCAGCAAATTTAACATGTAAGAAATCTGAAGATCTTGATAATAAATAGGAATGAATCCTCATGGTCTTCACTGGTTGTAGTTGTATTTGTTGTAGTTATATTTAACCACTGGTTGTGGGTATATTTATAATGCAATTTTTAAAAAATTTTTTTTAAAGATTCTATTTATTTGAGAAGCAGACAGCACAAGTAGGGGGTAAGGGGCAGAAACCGAACATGAAGCTTGATCCCAGCACCTCAGATCATGACCTGAGGTGAAGGCAGATGCTTAACCCACTGAGCCACCAGACGCCCTTATAATGCAATTTATCTTTCATGTTTCCTTTAGTCTTCACAGCCACTATATTAGTAGGCATTATTTCCATTTTAGAGGTAAGAAATCCGTGATTACATGACTTTGGTCATAAGCTTCTTTGCTAACTTTGAAGTCTTCAGATTCAATTGTTCTTTCCTACATTCCGTATCAGCTGCCTCTCTACCATTAAGAGTAAGTAGAAGAAAGCTAGATGGTAACGAAATGATCTAGGGGTTCTTGGTGGCTCAGTCAGTCAAGTGTCTCACTTTGGCTCAGGTAATGACCTGGGTCCTGGGATGGAGCCAGTCATCATGCTGCATCAGGCTCCATGCTCAGCAGGAGTCCTCTTTTCCTCCTTCTCCCCCAGCTCATGTAGGCTCTCTAATAAAATCTAAAACAAACAAAAATAAAAACAAACCCAACAACAAAACCCTAGAGAAATGCCAAATTTATGTCTTGAAACATTTATGTGAATTCGGTGTTCGTAAGGGTATGACTAAAGGGATTAGGCAGACACTGATTTAACCCCATTTACACAGGAAGACCCAGAGCTTTCAGTTCATCTTAGAGCCAATGTTCCATTCTGTTTTAATAAGGAATCCAACACAGATGATTTAGGATCACTATGTTAGCAACTAAGATAGTAGAAGTCTTAACCTTGCCAATAAAGTATGTTAAGAATGACTTCTAAGCAGAAACTAATGCAATTTTCCTGATTTAGTTTTATTTTTAACTAAGTATGTTCATTTTCCTACTACAGACCTCAGTGATACACTTGAATTGGCTCTTTACCCACTACTGCCAGGTTGCTTGGTTATCGAAAGTGTCTTTCTAGAGGCGCCTGGGGGGGCTCAATGGGTTAAGTCTCTGCCTTCGGCTCAGGTCATGATCTCAGGGTCCTAGGATTGAGTCCTGCATCTAGCTCTCTGCTCAGCAGGGAGCCTGCTTCCCCCCTTCTCTTTGCCTACTTGTCAAATAAAAAGTAAAAATCTTAAAAAAATCAAGTAATACCATCAGACTAACTAAAGGTATTCTCTTTCCTCTTGAAAAACTGAAGAGTAAGGCCAGTGGTGGCATTGCCACCAACTTTTAGGATCAAAGAGCAGTGGTAAGAAATTTGAAGGTATTTCTGCAAATCTCTAAAATTTCTTCACTATTTCTTCCTGTTTACATCTCTTTTCAATTAACCCTTTGGTAAGTCCTCACTCAAAAACAATCTTTTCTGAACTAATAGTGGGACGGATGATGGTAGGGATGGTCTAAGTTTTACTGCCTCAACAGGACAACTAAAACTTTAGATAGCTACTCTCATGAAAAAGGTAGGATTGTACATGTTAAAAATCTCTATACACTCAATTTAAAACAGGAGGTTTCTTGCATTCCAGTTCGAGGTACACCCCCAAATTATTTAGAATGTATACACATATATATAAATGTACTAGAATTTTTCTAAAGGGAGCCATGGACAAAGAAATAGGGTAAGAATTACAGAAATAAAAACTACTTCCTCATCCCTTATAAATGATTCTTGACTCTGACATCAAACTTCAGAAGCTTTAAAAAAGTGTATATATATATATATATATATATATATATATATATATATATATATGTACCAACACTCAAGAATCTACCTAGACCATGTGTACAAGGATCCTTAAAGCTATAGCTGGGCACTGAGTATTTTCTTAAGCAGAGAGTTGAGTGTAAAGAGCAGTTGCCTCGGGCGCCTGGGTGGCTCAGTGGGTTAAGCCGCTGCCTTCGGCTCAGGTCATGATCTTAGGGTCCTGGGATCGAGTCCCGCATCGGGCTCTCTGCTCAGCGGGGAGCCTGCTTCCCTCTCTCTGCCTGCCTCTCCATCTACTTGTGAGCTCTCTCTCTGTCAAATAAATAAATAAATCTTTGGGGGGGGGGGAGCAGTTGCCTCAGATAAACTTAAGTCTCAGGGGCTTCAAGTCACTCACCCAATGATCACATTTTCATTAGCAAAGAGATGCCCAGATCCGTTCTGTTTTTAAATACCTTAATATTTTCAAAATATGAGAATCAGCATAGTTTTTAAGATATGTATTCAGACTAATAGACACAAAAATGTGAAGAAATCTCTAAGGACAAATGAAATAACCATTCTGATGATGCATGAAGAATACTCAAATCACACAACCTTAATATGGCATTCAAAGACCTTAACAATGTAGGCCCAAACTATTTTTCTAGCCTTATTTTTTTGGCCTATTAATGACTAGCCTGCTGCAGTCCATATCTGTCTCAAACACAAAAAGGATACAAAAAGTATTTATGTTCAGGTCTTTACTCATAGTGTTTACTGACTGACTTGATTTCATTACCCAAATCCCTTGGCATGACTAATCTACTCAGTTCAAAAATTTTTCTTTTGGGAAAACATTCCCTAATCAAGAAAGCTATTACTTTTATTTCCAAAGCAGAAATTGATCTAACTGAAATTCTTATATATATTAACACCATACTAATGACTGGAATACTGAAAACCTAAGATGAAAAATAGCAAAGGAAAATTCATACTAGGTCAAGTCCAGTGTAGGAGTACACTCCATATACTTCCATATAACAATGCATTATTTAAAAAGCAGGAAACCAAATAAACTTAGTATCTCCTTAATGTTCATTAAGACTAATGTTATCCGAATGCTAGTTAATACTAGTATCTTCTGTGTACTGTCATTCCCCAGTTATCTAGTTCCTATTATCATGTGTAAATCTTTAATTCATAACCATCCATAACATATCCCTATCTACACACCTTCCTGATTTTATTTCTCAACGAATACTAATGCTCTTCTGAAGACGCGTGCACGCACACACACATATCAACCGCTGTTCCAACCACCCTGCCTTCTAGAATGGTGTCAACCACCACCCCCAATCTGCAAGTCTTCAACACTTTATAACCCCTAGAGCAATTTATATTGTTAATTCATTTATGTATGCTTACTGTATCCTATTTTGTATTAGTTGGTTTGCTCAATAGAGACTTAGGATCTTTAAGTAGTTTTGCTATAATACTCTACAGTGCAAAGCCCAGTGGCAAGTATGCAATAAGGAAATAAAAAGGGAACATGGAAATGCTACGTAAGTCCTATTTTATCATTTGACAAGTCAGTCCTTACTTTTAGTTGGCATACGAATGCAAACAAAATACTAGACGTGTTCCCGTATGCCCTGACAATATATAAACTGACTCTTTGAAATCAACAGAAATGTCACCCACCCTAGTCTACCCCTGACCATTTGCAGGATGGATTTTCCATTATATTTACAAAGGGGGTAGCTCGAAAACATCTTTGTTATTCATTACAAGATAATGTTCATTACATATTAGAAAAAAATAAATGGTTAGACAAGACAAAACACCTTTAACATACCTGTCATAATAATCTCGTTGAAAGTCATAGTCCAAGTCAAAAGAGGAGCTGAAAAATAAATACCAAAGAGGATTAATTTGGAGCTGTTGATGTAAATTCACAACAGCAGATGGGAAAAACAAAAACAAAAAACCATGCAAAACCAACCATAACAAATAGATCAAGAGATTAGCATGGAATAATTCCCAATCATTTAAGCAACAAATCACTAAAATTCCAATCATCTTAGAAGCCAGTGGACATGCAGCAGCTAATTTGCAAATTTAGGCACAAATCTGCTACAATTCCAGCATAAAACATAACACTAATATAAGAACACTGAAAAGTACAACAGTAAACCAAATATTCTTATGCTATTCTCCTTCCCTTTCGTATTTCCCAGCTTCTTACAAACTAAACAACTCCTCTCCAAAGATTTCACTGTATGTTAAAAATACCAAACTGCTCTTTAGTAAATAAAAAAATCTCAGGGAATTCTAACAATTCTCTGGGAAATGGGCGAAAAGGAGGTATACTAATTAAAAATTAATAAAGCATCATTTTTACACAGATAAAACATACTATAGTTAACCCTCCCCACATCCAGAAAACAGATAGAGAAGATGCCCACTGATGGACACAATGCAGTTATAAATAATAAAGTTCCGGACCTGAGTAGAGGGGACGGAGAAGGGTGTTCTGGTACTGACCCGTACATCTCCGCTGCAGATCGTTTCACACCTGCTTTTCCTCGGTTCACTTTTGGCTCTGCAGCCAGATTAATATCTGAAAAAAACAAAAACAAAAAACAAAAATAAAGACAAAAACTTTAACGACAACCCTGTAGGGGTAGTGTAGCATCTTAAACTACAGTTTTAAGATGTGTAAGTAGTATATAAATCAAGAAACACTGAACATGATGTCCCATCTTTTCTTATGTAAAAAGGGCTCATGAATTTTTACAAGGCTAGGACTTAATTTTTCAATCCTTTATCCTCTGTTCTGTAACAAAAAGGTATTCATTATGTATAAGACATATATACACTTATTATATATAAGACATGACCATTTGTCTTTGGCACCTTCTACCCTCAGTTCCCAATAAAATGAAACTCTCACTACTAAGAGCATATATTAGGAATGAATGACTGACCTCAGAGATATAAAATACATAGCAATTCACGAATTATTATGAGTAGGATACCCTTAAAGTATCCCCAAAGGTGAATTTTCATTCTCCTTATAAATAGGATCAGCTGTAAAAGTTGAAAGATAGGGGGCGCCTGGGTGGCTCAGTGGGTTTAAAGCCTCTGCCTTTGGTTCAGGTCATCCCGGGGTCCTGGGATTGAGCCCCACGTCGGGCTCTCTGTTCATCAGGGAGCCTGCTTGCTTCCCTTCCTCTCTCTCTGCCTGCTTGTGATCTCTATCAAATAAATAAATAAAAATTTTTTAAAAAGTTGAGTAATAGTTTAGATGACTACTATTCAGCCAATTGCTCAACTTTTCCATACACATTTGTGCGTGCGCATGTGTCTCTGTGTGCGCACGCACACACACATACACACACAAACCAAGAAAAGGGAATTAAGGGAACAAAGGAAAAAGTCCTAGGTTCCATAAACGTAATTTTAAAAACACCTATTCCAACATGGCCAGCTATATAGTCCTACGACTCACTGCCTACCAAACAAAAGAATTCATGATCTCTTCCTTATTCTAACAAGAGTCCATTTGTCAAAAACCACCTCTCCAAAACTTAGTTCATCAAATGACCAACTGAAAAAGACTTTTAGTACACTATTTGCTGAACTTCATTACATTAATGAAGAATCTGAAGAGTTTCTGGTTCACTAAATTCATTTCCAATTTCTAGCACCTACTGTTAAGAACAACCTTGCCTTTACAGTTGACTTGTTTTTATCTGAGTAGGTTCCAGGCACAGTTTTCCCCACCTCTACACCTCCATCTCTTAAAAAAACAAAAAACAAAAACAAAAAAAAACAACGCAATTCTAAAATAAAAACAGAACGAGATTATATATCAAGTTGATTACACAACCTCCCCCAACTTTTCCTGAAGATAGTTTATTTATCCATTCAAGAGACAGAGAATGAGCAGGGAGTAGGGAGAGGGAAAAGCAGACTCCTGCTAAGCAGAAAGCCAGATGCCTGACTGGACCCCAGGACCCTGGGCCAAAGGCAGATGCTTAACCAACTGAGCCATCTAAGTGCCCGGATTACACAATCTTATAGAATTATTCCATGTGTCCTAAACTGTAGTAGTGAGTCAATATCCAGAATAGGATATATACTAATAAAAAATCTCAAATCTAAAAAAGTACTTAGTAATCTTAATTTTTGTAAAAAAACAAACAGGCATGGTTATTTTGAAACTGTGGAACTAAGCACATGTAAAATTGTTTTGTTTTCTTTAAAAAAGTGCTTCCTAGTCTACTTACTAAAACTAGACAAAAACTATTAAAAATCAGTAATGAACACTCCCTGGTGTACAGACTGTGGCTTCTAGGTAATTCCCATTATTTTATTAAGTGGCAAACAGATTTAGGTCAAGAAATACATCAGAAGACCTGGAATATCTTGTGATGCCAGAAAGCAAGGATGCAATGAAATTATTATAAAACTAAGATCTCGGGGAGCGTGGGTGGCTCAGTGGGTTGGGTTTCTGCCTTCAGCTCTGGTCATTATCTCAGGGTCCTGGGATCGAGCCCTCCATTGGGCTCTCTACTTGGTTGGGAGCCTGCTCTCTCCCCGCACCTGCCTCTTTGCCTACTTGTGATGTCTGTCAAATAAATAAAATCTTAAAAAAACAAAAACAAAAAACTAAGGTCTCAAGGACACAGGATACACTGGCTACAGATGAAATATTCTGAGCTCTAAAGAAGGATATGTAATGTATTAATACACACCAATTTAAATTATTAGAAATATTAACATTATAGGGGCACCTGTCTGGCTCAGTCTGTAAAGCATGTGACTCTCCATCTAGGGGTTTTGAGTTCAAGACCAATGTTGGGTATAGAGCTTGTAGAACTTCAAAAAAACCCACACTCGGGCAACCTCTTCAGGGTCCCTTCCCTGCTTGGGAGCTTTGTACTAACACTTCGCTGTCGCTCAATAAACCATGCTTTGCTGCCCACCCTTCAAGCTAAAATATTGAAGTTTTTTTTTGTTTTTTTTTTTTTTTTTTAAAGATTTTATTTATTTTGACAGACAGAGATCACAGGTAGGCAGAGAGGCAGGCAGAGAGGAAAGGAAGCAGGCTCCCTGCTGAGCAGAGAGCCCGACGCGGGGCTCGATCCCAAGACCCCAGGATTATGACCTGAGCCGAAGGCAGAGGCTTTAACCCACTGAGCCACCCAGATGCTCCTATTGAACAGTTTTTGAAAAAAATTTATCTGGTCCTTCCAACATGAATGGTATTTCAGAAAAAGCAAATATTAATGAGTTGTTCATTTCAGAAAAGTTAAGCAGAGGGAAATTAGAAATCTACTCTTTTGCAACCCCTTATGAAATACCTCATCAATGATCATCAATGGATGATCACCAGTAAGGTGGAAAATTGATGGCAAACTTTATCACAGATGGATCAAGATGTAAAACCTGAACCTACAAATTATCCTATTCTAGATCTGCACGTCCAATATAGTGAGCTGCTAGCCACAAGCCTGAATTCAGATGTGTCTGAAGTATACACATTTACATTTCTATTGGACAGTGCTGCTCTAGATCTGGCAGTATTACACAAAACAGAGGTAGAGAACAAATTAAATGATACCACAAATAACCAAATCAGTAACAAATTAAAGGTCACAAATTTTTCAAACAGGAAAGGAAGGTATGGGGGAAACTCAAGACTTCAAGACATCTAAGGGGCAATTAATCGGGGGCGCCTGGGTGGCTCAGTGCGTTAAAGCCTCTGCCTTTGGCTCGGGTCATGATCCCAGGGTCCTGAGATGGAGCCCCACACTGGGGGAGGGGGGGTCTCTGCTCAGCAGGGAGCCTGCTTCCTCCTCTTTCTCTCTCTCTCTCTTCCTGCCTCTCTGCCTACTTGTGATCTCTGTCAAAAAAAAAAGGGGGGGGGAGGGTAATTAATCAAATGCCTATGTGGACATGGACTGGATCTTGATCTGAATAAAGCAAGTTATTAAAAAAGTCTGAAATAATAAAGAAATCTAAACATGGATTGAATATTTGATGGTATTAAGGAATTATTGTTGAGTTTCTTTATGTGATAAGAGCAGTGTGGTTTACATTTTGTTAAAAGTTCTTATCTGCAGGATATATGAAGTCTTAGAATTATTCTAATGAAATTTAAAAGAAAACCAATAAAATAGATGAAAACATGACTAAATATTGGTATTTAACAAGATGAGATGTACTTACAAATTCATTAAATTTCTCTACTTTTGTGTTAGTAAATTTCCATGACAGTTAAAAAAAAATATATCATGAAAAACCCTGACTTCATTTTATGACACAGCCATTTTACAGATACCAAAGTTTTATACATGTGTTTTCTTGTACTTTGGATATAGGACAAATAGGTATGAAAATTTCTTATGTATTCTCCAATTACAACTGTTCCATGGATCTTCAATGTCAAGGATTACAAGGTTCTCTAACTTCCAGTATTTTTCCATCCCAATCCAGTATGGTTGGGATTTTTAAAAATAGTTAGCATTTAAGAAGTGTTTACAAGGGGCGCCTGGGTGGCTCAGCGGGTTAAAGCCTCTGCCTTCAGCTCAGGTCATGATCTCAGGGTCCTGGGATCGAGCCCCACATCGGGCTCTCTGCTCAGCAGAGAGCCTGCTTCCTCCTCTCTCTCTCTGCCTGCCTGTCTGCCTACTTGTGATCTCTGTCAAATAAATAAATAAAATCTTTAAAAAAAAAAAATTAAAAAAAAAAAAAAAAGAAGTGTTTACAAATTACACAATACTTTTATTCTAGAATGAGAGTTCTTTATGCAAAGAGCCACTGAGAAACAGTAACCAAACATTCAAAATAGTCTAAAAAGCTGTCGAGGGGCACCTGGGCAGCTCAGCCGGTTAAGCATCCAACTGCTGGTTTTGGCTCAGGTTATGATCTCAGGGTTGTGAGATGAAGCCCCAAAGGCCATCATGTTCTGTGCTCAGGGGAGGAGTCTACTTCAGATTTTTCCCCTTTTCTCTCCAGCCCCACCCCTCTCTAAAAGAAAGAAAGGTGCCTGGGTGACTCAGTTGAGCGTCTGCCTTCAACTCAGATCATGATACCAAGGTCCTGGAATGGAGCCCTACATCTGGCTCCCTGCTCAGCTAGAAGCCTACTTCTCCCTCTCCCTGCTGTTCCCCCTTCTCCTGCTGTGTCAAATAAAAAAATTAAAAACTAAAACTTTAAAAATAAAATAACATCTTTAAAAAAAGAGAGCTGCTCCTGATATTAAGAATAATGCTGTTTACTCCAAGAGTGGAGCTGTCACTTATTTAAAAACAAAACCAGCTGAAATTTTATAATAAATCATGTTATGTAAGAAGTATTTATTAAATGCTACAATCATCATGAAATGCTTAAGTTCTGTGTAGTTCTGTAAGTAAACACCAACATGGAAATACTTCAGGGGAAAAAAATTCACAGCATCCTGAAGAGAGAAAGCCAGGTAGAAAATAAAACATTTAAGGTGGATTTCAACTTGAACACTATGCATTTAAAAAAAAGAAAAAGGAAAAACAACAATGGGGCGCCTGGTGGCTCAGTGGGTTAAAGCCTCTGCCTCCGGCTCAGGTCATGATCGCAGGGTCCTAGGATCGAGCCCCGCATCGGGCTCTCTGGTCGGCAGGGAGCCTGCTTCCTCCTCTCTCTCTGCCTGCCTCTCTGCCTACTTGTGATTTCTGTCAAATAAATAAATAAAATCTTAAAAAAAAAATAAAAAAAAAAAAAAAAAAACCACCTGAATACAAACTCTTGATAATGTTGAAAACAATATGAAAATTTAAATAAGCCACCACAGGAATCTTCAGAAAACTGAAATCTTTTTATTTATTTGACAGAGAAACAGACACAGTGAGAGAGGGAACACAAGCAGGGCTTGATCATCTGAGCCACAGGCAAGGTAGACACTTAATGACTGAGCCATTCATGCGCCCCTAAAAAGTCTCACGTAATTATGAATTGCTGTAAGCTTTATAAATCTAAAGTAGATAATTTTAACCACTAAACAATACATTATCAACAATGGAACTAGCCATTCTGTGGCACTCAAGATGTCTGTGTGCTTGTTCCCTTTTATTCATAAAGGACAAAAAGAAATGGACTTTTGTCTTACAAACCCTTCAGCTTCCCTAATATTCACACACAGAAAAATATAAGCTATATAGGGGCGCCTGGGTGGCTCAGTGGGTTAAAGCCTCTGCCTTCGGCTCAGGTCATGATCCCAGAGTCCTGAGATCGAGCCCCACATCGGGCCCTCTGCTCAGCAGGGAGCCTGCTCCCCCTTCTCTGCCTGCTTCCTCTGCCTACTTGTGATCTCTGTCGAATAAATAAATAAAATCTTTAAAAAAAAATAAGCTATATAAAATTAACTATGATTCTGACAGCAAATCTTAGCAATGGATAAGCAGTCAAAATTATTCATGGAGATTAAATTCTACAATCATCAGAACATCTTATGTACTCTAAGCTCAGACCTCATTCTCAAATATCTGAACATGGTAGATCAGGAGACCCCCTACTGGTGTAACTAAGACCAAAAACAAAACCAGTTTGTACTGCTAATGCTAAAACATATGTAACATTAAGCATCTTTTATTGAGCATGACATGCTAGACTTACACCAGAAGCTTCTCATGAAACATCCTAATTAATCCAAATTCTTGGTAACACCAAAGTACTATTATCTCAGGTAAGAACAGATAACAGACTGGAGGTGCCTGGGTGGCTCAGTGGTTTAAGTGTCTGCCTTGGGCTCTGGTCATGATCCTAGGGTCCTGGGATGGAGCCCAGCATTGGGCTTCCTGTTCCACACGAAGCCTGCTTCTCCCTCTCCCACTCTCCCTGCATCTCTCTGCCAAATAAATAAAATCTTTGGCGGTGGGGGTGGAGAACAGGTAATAGAATGATATACTATACCTCCATTTTAACAGATGAGAAGGCTCAGCCAAGTTATGTAGACTGCCCAAAACACAGTTGTGCCAAGCAATCTGACTCCACAGCCCATGAGTGACTAAGCTATATTGCCTTTGACCATTCTACTGTGAGCAGGACAGCTATTTAGGAGAGCCACTGTACCTTATGTAATGTCATTCCTATTTTCCTGACCTTACTCAAGACCACCAACTGGTTTATCCAGTCTCTGCTACACAGAAAAGAGTAAAATCCTTATTTAGCCAATTACAACTATGAACTTAATAATTTTTCAACTTAGCTTAATGGAAAGTGAGAAAAACAGAAGCATGAACAGAAAAACTCATATCTGAATTAAACAGTCAACGAAGAAATACAACCCAGATCTTACCTAAAACCTGGCCAGCAATCATTCTGCCATCCTCTCCTGCCACAGCAGCACGGGCATTTCTCTCATTAACATACTGAACAAAGGCAAAGCCCTTATGAACAGAGCAACCCACAATTTTGCCGTATTTTGAGAAGATCGCCTCCACATCAGATTTCTTGACCACAAGAGTATTGAGATTCCCAATGAATACACGGGAGTTCATGGAGCGAGGATCTGTCTTGTTGGTAACATTGCTGGCCATTTTCTTTGATGTTAAGGTTCCTCACAAAGCTGAAAAACTGGATGGGAAAAAAAAAAAAAAAACGCGTTCAGGTTAAAAAAAGAGATTAGAACCAAAATACTCCTTGATAAAACTTTCTACTCTTTATTTTGAACACTGTGACTAGAGTATCACATCAGTCAACTTAATCGGCTCTCACAGAGGAAAGTATATTACTATTTTAGAGAGGACAGCTCCTGAATATATGCACCCTTATACAAATTCAGTCCCATCTTCCCTAGTCTATTCCAGCAGTGCCAGATTATCATTTCAAGGGACCGTGGGTTGCGGGGAGGGGGGGTGCTCTTCAAAGACAACTAGCAACACAATTAAGGGCATTATTCATTTCAAGTGAGCCCTCTCTGTTCTTAAGTCCTCAAGTAAATTAGAATACCTTGAACTCTCTATTATCAACTTCTCATATTTTAACCTCCTTTTCATACTAACCTAACCATTTCCTGCCATATATCAAGAACTCCACCTTCTTACACATTGCTATTATTAAAATGAGTCTCACCTATTCCAAAGATATACAAAACTCTGCCCAAACCATTTTTTAGCTAGATAAATGTGGGCAATAGACCCTCTCCCCTTCAAATATAATTAACTTTATTATACTAAGGCAATATATAGACCCAAATAATTCACTCTGGAAATATTTATTTCCAGGTACATCAAACGATTCAAAATATGCCAGAGATATCTTAAGTAACAATACATCATTTTATAGAATACAATGACTCAATCTACTTTTTATGTGATGATCTAGAAAACACAGCTGGGATATTTGTAATACTAGATGGTGATGATGATAAAACTAGCACATAGAACACTGCATGAATTGAGAGAGGACCAGGAGAACTAAGAAGAGTACCACTTTCCTCAAAACAAAAATTATCTTTTTTAAAAAAAATGTATATGAAGGTTCAGTCACATTGTAATTACAAGGAGATCATGTTCTATCACCTTAGGTTTTTTCAAGTAGAAACATTTTGACATTCTTTTAGGGTATGTATCTGCTGCCCCTTCCCACTCCAACTACCAAGCTTAAAACAGTTTAAGATGGTCCCACATTAGATTCAGAGTACCATTCTTAAGATTAATTTATTTTCCATTCATCCCTTTGAAACTCACATCAGATGAGTATTTAGTATGTTATTTTTCCAATCCCCAGAAGAATGACAAACTAGTTCATGAATTACGTAAAAATATCTTCTATATATGCATATATGTGTGTAACAAAACAGGTAGTGTAACATCATTTATATAGATCACTAATATTCTGATCCTTAAAATACTATTCATTTCACAAGTAGTACTGATTTCTAAAGCTGTAACAACCGCTTTTCCCTCCTAGCCTTTCTAAAATTAAGAAAGTCTTTACTTGATTTTGGTTTCTGAACTATAGCTTTATAAACAAGTTAATTTTTCTTAGACTAAGCAGTAAGAATTTACCAAACAATGGCACAGTTACCAACACTCTTTCAACTCTGAGTCCCAGAAAGCCTCCTCAGAACACCAAAAACAGAAACCTACTGAAAGGACTAATTGGTTTCAAATATTACTGCCGGTTATTAAGGTTTGCTATTAATATAAGAGGGGAGAAAACTCAAGCCAGTTTTCTACAATTATTTTCACAAAAAATAAACATATTCTACATATTATAGTAAATAATAGTAACTAAAACGAAAAATCTTCCTAGATTTAATTAGCAATTACCTGTTGGGGAAGAGAATGGTTCTTTCTACATGCCATCAGCATACTGAACAAGAGTGTAAAACAAACGGACAATAATGTCCCCTTCAAATACACTCCTTGGAACCACAGAAGTCGATTTAAATGGTTATTTTTTCACTTTTTACAAAGACGGTACATAGCTAGAACCAATCTAGAAGTAGACAATTTATTACATATAAAGAATGCCTTAGGATATTAAGGATTAAAACCCATGGAACTCCATCTGGAAAGGCTGATAAAGAAACATCCAGATACACAAGTAAAAAGGTGCTAACGATGATTGCCATCTCTGAATTTAAGTATATAATTTTAGGGCGCCTGGGTGGCTCAGTGGGTTAAAGCCTCTGCCTTCGGCTCGGGTCAAGATCCTAGGGTCCGGGGATCGAGCCCCACATTGGGCTCTCTGCTCCGTGGGGAGCCTGCTTCCTCCCGTCTCTCTCTGCCTGCCTCTCTGCCTACCTGTGATCTCTGTTAAATAAATAAAATCTTTAAAAAAAAAAAAAAAAGTATAAAATTTTATCCATTTTCTCCAATTTTATGTGGTTACTAAATTTGCTACAAGAATCCTGTTAATTTCTGTTAACAGTAATAATGACCTCAGCCTCAAAAGCTTGGCTAAAGGATTTAATGCACATACTAAGGATTTAACCAAGGTATGAGCAACAGTAAAGACAGTAAAGACAAGTGAACCCACAAAGGTCCATTAATCCTGTTCCAAGGAACACATCTTCTAAAGAATAAATTACTACAAATTAATACATTTTTTTCACTGGACATTTACTGAATATCTGGTAAGTACTAGGTACCAAAGCTACTTCAAAGGAAAAACATGAAGAGCAGGATTCCTCAGTTTACACTCTAATGATACCACTTCAAAAACTACTGAAGAGGGACCGTATTTACCAAAATTTTACAAATACCAAATGAACTCAGGTCACATTTCACCCTACCTCTGAAATCTGTTGGGGGGGGTGGATATAAAATGGTCAGTATCCTAAATGCAAAGAAACTAAGGCAGGGGGGAACCCCTAGATTTCCCAGAACAAAACATCATCATAGTTTTTGAACCTTTCTGAATCCCCATATAAAAGCAACTAGATAAACTTGGGTGCCCAGGTACCCCAATCAAAATGCCATAATGCAAGCTGGTAAAGGGAAGCCAATAGCCCACATGTGCATGGTTATCTACCACTGCAGGAGAACCAGAAAGACCTAGAAATGGAAGAATCCCCAAATACCCATTTAGTGGAAAGTCAAGGGAGCCAATTTTAAGAAAAGCAGTTGAAACAGGAAGGGTTTTTTCCCTGCTCCAAGAATGCATGAGTACAAGGTACTGTAACAAAAATGTCTCAAGATGCCAGAGTGGCTTAGTCTCCACAATCTCAAGACTAACTCAGAGCCCCATGTGCAGCATTCCATTCTTTAAACCCTACCAACCCCCCAAAGTAACTACTATTCTTTGTAGTCACCACTTTAAAAATTTTTATTATTTGTGTGAGAGCGCGAGTGGGTGCGAAGGGCAAAGGGAGACTCCCTGCTGAGCAGGGAGTCAGATGTGGGGCTCCATCCAAGAACCGGGAGATCATCACCTGAGCCAAAGGCAGACACTTAACCAACTGAGCCACCTAGGCACCCCCTTAAATTCAAATTTATTGCTTGAAGAATAGAGGGTATTTAACCTGAAGTTTCCCAGTCTGGATTTTCCACAAGTTCATACTCTTAGTACAATTCCATACACTTTATTTTTTGCTTTTTACCTTACATAGATAGCCCTGCAGCACATTACATTCTAAACTCATTTTTAATTTTTAACAATTTGGTATTCTTATTACCAACAACGGCAGTCTTTATTCACAAATCACTTCAGGGGCACCCCAGCTGCCTCAGTAAGAAGAACATAGGACTCTTGATCTCAGGTCTTGAGTCTGAGCTCCAGGTTATGAGTAAAGATTACTATATATAAAAAAAAAATACCTGCAAATCACTTTCAATAATGTGGGAATTATGATCAAATGTTTTAAGTCAATGGGTGCCTGGGTGGCTCAGCTGGTTGAGTGTCTAACTCTTGGTGTCAGCTCTGGTCATGACCTTGTGGATCTTGTGGGATCAACTCCCCTGACTCGACGCTTAGGGGGAGTGTGCTTGGGATTCTCTCTCTTCCCCCTCTCCCTGTGCATGCATAAGCAAGCTGTCTCTAAAATAGACAAATTCTTTTTTTTTTTTTTTTTTTTTTTTTAATTTAGTTATTTGACAGACAGAGATCACAAGTAGGCAGAGAGGCAGGGAAGCAGGCTCTCCGCTGAGCAGAGAGCCCGATGTGGGGCTCGATCCCAGGACCCTGAGACCATGACCTGAGCCGAAGGCAGAGGCTTAACCCACTGAGCCACCCAGGCGCCCCTAAAATAGACAAATTCTTAAAAAAAATGTTTGCAGTTTAAAATTTGGTTAATCCTGGGGCGCCTGGGTGGCTCAGTGGGTTAAGCCTCTGCCTTCGGCTCGGGTCATGATCTCAGGGTCCTGGGATCGAGCCCCGCATCGGGCTCTCTGCCTGCCTCTCTGCCTACTTGTGATCTCTCTCTCTCTCTCTCTGTCAAACAAATAAATAAAATCTTTAAAAAATAAATAAATAAAAATAAAATTTGGTTAATCCTTATCAATCAGTTTATAAATTCCACAACCGGAAGTTTCTGGCACTCTAAATACTCCAAATTTCCTCACAGATGAAATTAGTCCAGTCACATCCTTTTTAAAGTTTTCTCAGAAAAAATGTTTTTTAAAGTTTTTGTTAATTCCAGTTAATATATAGTGTTATATTAGTTTCAGGTGTTAATAGAAAAACCCTTTTCTAAAGGTTTACGTAGTTATGTGTGTACGTAATCTCTATACCCAATGTGGGACCTCAACTCAGCCCAGAGATCAAGTTGCCTTTTCTACCAACTGAGCCAGCCAGATGCCCTAAGGGGGAAAAAAATTGTCAAATTCATTCTTTTTAACATCCAAGTAAAGAAAAGTACACAGAATAAAAAAAAATTCTTTCCTAAAATTGGTTTCAAAGAGTAATATCAAGAGAGTAAACTTCTGGGGCACATGGGGTAGCTCAGTCAGTTAGGCTTCCGACTCTTTGATTTCAGCTGAGGTCATGTTCTCAGGATTGTGGAATCCAGCCCCATGTCTGGCTCCATACTGGGTGTTCAGTCTACTAGAAATTCTGTGTCTCCCTCTCCCACTGGCCCTCCCCAACTCATTCTCTCTCTCTCTCAACAATAAAACAAAAACAAAAAACCCACTATAAATCTTAAAAAAAAAAAAAAAGAGGGTAGATTTCTGAAATATTATGTTCCATGGAAACTGTGCTTCCCATTTAATTCACTACCAATGATCAAGTGGATCTGGTTTCCAGAAAAGCATAATTTGAACACAATAAAATAAAATGGAATGATATCAACATTTTCCTTAAGGTTATTTGAGTGGTAGCACTCAACTGTAGTCCCTGGGTACATACGGACACAGGTGTTATACTATGTATTTTATATTTATGTATACATATATTTTCATCCCACCTTTTTTAAAAACATGGGGCATGAACTCATGACCCTGACATCAAGATGTGAACTGAACTAAATAGCTGGACGCTTAACTAAGCCACCCATGCGCCCCTCATCCCGTCATTTTTACCATCAAAGGATCGGTAAGGCATGTCTTACCTGGTTAACAAATCAAAACTAAGAATACTCAGTTACCTTTATTGCCTTATTAGACCAAAGGATCTATGCATCTAATCAAAGACTTTATGTTAAAGCAATAAAACCAAGAGATTTTCGGGGTGCCTGGGTGGCTGAGGTGGTTAAGTGCCTTCAGATCGGGTCATCTGGAATTAAATCCCACAAGTGGGCTCCTTGCTCAGCAGGAAGCCTACTTCTCCCTCTGCTTGTTCATTCTGACAGGTTTTTTTTTTTAATAGAAATGTTTCTATTTCCATTTCTGCCATTCTATTTATATCCTAAAACCAACAAATAAATAAAAAAATCTACATCTGCTCAGAATGCAAGCAAGCCTCTCAAAATTTTATTTTTAACTGTCCATTTTGAAGATCATGCTATCCTGATTCTTTGCCCTCTTGAGACAAACCTATCTTGGATTTTCAATCTAGCTAAAAAGTTGGGAATTGTTTGTAACAAGTACTCCGTTTCTCTTAAGTTAGCATTAAATCTCACAAATTCTGCTGGGAAAAGGTGCAGTAAGGTGGGAGAGGCAAATTGCACTATTTGATAATTACGAGTGGTACACAACTCAAATAGTCCAAAACTATGGATTTTGATGGGGCCAAAATCAATTTATAACTAGAATTAAGCCTTTAGCTTCCTTGCCTTTATTTGCAGGGCAGTGTAACTCCACCTTTAGTGGAAATGGATTGAAAAGATAAATATTTGACAACACAGTGCCACTATTCAGACTGTGTTCATTATATTTAGGCAAATTTACTACAAAGAAAAAACCCATCAGAGAAATTAGGTAATACACCCAAGATGTTTCTACTGAAATTTCAGCCAATGCTCTACCTGCTCACCCTATTCACCTAGGCTACTCACAGTTATACTTACTCACATTATCTAGTAGCCCAGAAAGAAAAACATCAAACACAACATCTGAATGGCTTATGAAATGTCAAATCATACTAACAGAAAACAAAGGAAATAACCTGCCTCAGACAAGAAAATGCAGAAATCTACCTCAGAATTTTTATTTCTACCCCTTAACTAGCCTATACATTCAATTTGAATCAAATGCAACTACCAAATGGCTGTTACTTCCCAACTTTCTGTGAATACAGAAAGCAAAATATCACTAGATGGCAGCAACGAGTTGGCAATTTTTTTTTTTTTTAAAGATAACTAATCTAGAGTCCAAGTTTTTCTATTTCATACTGCCTTTCACAATCTGTCAACGTTTCTCAGTACCTTTTGGATACTATAAAATTCCCCTTCTACTTAAAGCATCATCATCTGAACTAAGTTATCTGTCTTTAACAAACTTAAGTTCCTATTTTGCCCATTTCTATCTGGCCCTCATTTGTTCTCTACCTATGTTATCTTTAGTGCATTCCATCAATTATTTCCCTCTGGCTAACAATGAACTATCCATGTGTCTGCAAAAACAGTGTACTTTAATCTGCTCCACCCCCAAAACTTTTTTTTTGTTTTTGTTTCTTCAAAACAGGTATAACCTCAAGGTCAAGAATACTAACACTGATTAAACAGCATTATGTTGGTACTTTTAAGGACCTTTTCAGGACACAAAAACCTAAGTGGGCCATTTTTATTTTTACTCATTTATTCTTCTAGGTAGGTTCCACACCCAGCGTGGAGCCCAACACAGGCCTTGAATTAATGATCCCAAGATCAAGACCTGAGGTGAGATCAAGAGTCAGACACTTAGCCAACTGAACCAGGTTCCCCCAAAGCTGGTCATTTTTTGGATAAGCTATTCCAACTGTTATGCCTAAGAATTAAAACTAAGAGAATATTCAAGATATTACAAATTACAGAGAAAAATAAGTAATTCAATAAATGGTAGCCCATGACTATTAAAAACCAAAGAAACTCTCAAAAAATGTAATTCAGTAACCAAAATAAATTATAGATGGATCAAAACTTAAGTAAAAAATTTTACACACAGTCGCCAAAACCTGAACAACAGAAAACATGCAACAGCCCCAACAAATATGAACAGGAAAAAAAAGGTCAGGAAATGCAAAACAAATAGATCATAAACATGAAAAATTTTAATTTAAGGAATAATTTAGACAGGGCCCCTGGGTGGCTCAGTCGTTCAGTGTCTGTCTTCAGCTCAGGTTGTGATCCTAGGGTCCTTGGATGGAGCCCCACATTTGACTCCCTGTTCAGTGGGAAGCCTGCTTCTCCCTCCCCCACTCCCCCTGCTTGTGTTCCCGCTCTTGCTGGGTCTGTCAAATAATAAAATCTTTAAAAATAAAAAAAATAATTAAAAAAATAAAAGAAAAATAGTAATTCAGGTAACTGTCGATGTATGCTAAAATCACTGGGGAAAAAGTATCAAGCTTTTCTGCCCAAAAAGGGCAGAAAACAAGATTTATATGATCTCAAAATATTACCCAAAATACTGATCATAAAGGGAAAAAAATGTACTTTTGAAACGGAAAATAAATGCCACCACTTAAACTGATCTGACATTACACGCCTCCTGATGTGACAAAAATAAGAAAAACACATCACCTGTGCAATATCCTCGGTACAATATCTGAACCTGCACACAGGGAAATACATACAAAGTAGAAACCTTTTCTAGATTAAGAAAGCAATGTGTGAACCTTTGAAACTTGACTGAACTGATTGCAAACATTTTTTTTGGTGACAGGGAATTTTATTATGGACTGTATACAAGAGACTATTGAATCAGTGTTACTAATTTTCACTGGCTTGGTAATTTCGTTTATATAGATTATATTTATTCTTAGAGGAGATGCAGGCATCTTCAAGTTCTTAAGTGAACTATCATGCCTAAAACTATTCAAGGGCAAAACAAAACACCACACATATGGAGAGCAAACACAGCAATCTACACAGCAGCTACCAGAACAAGAAGGCTGGAACATGGATGGTTTATTTTACATATGTAGTATTACCTGTTCCAAAGTTTTTTAAAGCTCCTATTAACAACAAAGAGAAAAAAGATATACACCAGGTCTCACATTTTAGCGAATTCCCAGAAAGTAGTATTTTCTATCAGATTTGCTAACTGAAGAATGATCGTCCGATGGGGTGAAAAGGTATGGCACTCCCACTGCTATAACTAAGTAAACAAACGAGACGTAAACCAGTACATATTTCTCTAGGTTCCTTTGAAAATTCTTAAAAAGTGCCAAACAACGGCTGGGCCTACATACTTGCATTAATTAAGCAACTGGCAATGTTAAATTTCAGCTTATCCTATGTTTGGAATTGAAACAGAAAACTCTTGAGCATCTGTAAGCTCTGTGAATCCCTTTTAATAAAAAACACTACATAACCACTTAAAACATATTGTAGAAAACTAAGTGAAGAATGTTTATAATACACCCTAAAACTACATATGGTAATGACTCCATACTGCTAAAAATTCATAAAAAATATAGGTGTACAGGTATAAGATAGAAATGAACCAAAACACCAAAATATTAAATAGTGCTCCAGAAAAATATTGTTTTATATATGTATTTCCTTCAAGGATCCCTTAATAAGCATTTTTATAGAAGACTGTTCCTACCCAAGTATAAATGGGTAATATAATGACAAAAAAAAAATTTTTTTTTAAGATTTTATTTATCTGACACAGAGAGAGGGATCACAGTAGGCAGAGAGGCAGAGAGAGAGAGGAGGAAGCAGGCTCCCCACTGAGCAGAAAGTCCGATGCGGGGCTCAATCCCAGACCCGAGCCAAAGGCAAAGGCTTTAACCCACTGAGCCACCCAGGCGCCCCGACAAAAATTTTAAAGTGAAGGTCTTTAAGAAAATATTCGCAGAGGGGTGCCTGGATGGCTATTAAGCATCTGCCTTTGGCTCAGGTCATGATCCCAGGGTTGTGGGATCGAGCCCCACACTGGGCTCCCTGCTCAGTGAGCCTGCTTTTCCCCCTTCTGTGTGATGTCAAATAGATAAATAAATAAAATCTTTAAAAAAAAAAAAAAATTCCCACAATCTTGAAGAGGGAAAAATCAAATCATATAGTTCAACCACCCTGCAGTTCTTCAAATGATGTTAAAATCCCCTTACAACATCCTTGCTCACTAATAATCTAGCCTCTTGGGGCTCACTGTTGGCACAGGTCATGATCCTAGGGTCCTGGTATGCTCCATCATCAGGATCCCCGCTCCGCAGGAAGCCTGCTTCTCCCTCTCCCACTGTTTGTGTTCCTTCTATCACTGTTTATCTCTGTCAAATAAATAGTATCTTTTTAAAAAAATGATAATTTAGCCTCTTGAGAAATGCCACCAAAATGAAGGAATTCATGTTATTCAATTCTAAAACTTAACTGCCTTTTAATGAGTTTCTTCCTTTAGTACCCTCCTTCAATGCCCATTCATTACCATTAAAATTAATTTTTTTCTGTAACCTAAAATTATCTTATTCAAACTACTCCCTATCCTCACCACCTTCCATGAAAATAAAACTGGTGCCTTGTAACAAATACAATTTAATCTGTCAATGTCCCTTTGAACACAGTACCAGTCCAAATTTGGTTGCTCTTTCAAGAATGGAACACACTCTGATGCTATTCAGATGCTACGGTTTCTGGTAACTTTTGCACTGTCAACACATGCAGAATTCACTAAGTAAACCCCCTAATTCTTAAACATTTATTTTTTTTTTTAAAGATTTTTTTTTTTTTTAATTTGTCAGAGAGAGAGAGCAAGCACAGGCAGACAGAATGGTAGGCAGAGACAGAGGGAGAAGCAGGCTCCTTGCTTGGCGGGGAGCCTGATGTGGGACTCGATCCCAGGACGCTGGGATCATGACCTGAGCCGAAGGCAGCTGCTTAACCAACTGAGCCACCCAGGCGTCCCTCTTAAACATTTATTAATATAATGCTAACTTCCCATATTGGGACAACTTTGTTAGTTTTCTTTACATTTAGTACAGAGCTTTACATTTCAAATACCATTTCATCCTCTATCTAGTTCCAGCCTGAAGTTTCAAATTTTGTTTGTTAAGTATTTTATTAACAACCTTGCAATTATGTATTCTTCACTGATTTGTTCACCATACTGAGACTTGCCCTCATCATTTTAAAAAGTTTAATGCAATTTTCCTTCAAAATTTTTTTCATGTTATGTACTAGTCTCAAAACAGTGACAACCAACAAAGTCAGTCCCAAGTGTTAAGTCCTTTTGCATATTTCCTCTATACTGAAAAGCCCTACTCTGGTTTAGTTTTGAGCAGGACCTGAGTTATTAACTAAAAAACCTGCAAAACAAAATTTAGGTAAAGCCTTTTTCAAAAAAATAATTTTAAACCGCAAAGGAAAATACCTACTCCCACAAATTCAAGCCATACCCACCATGACCAAACTTTGCTTAAAATAGTGACTAATGCGACTTCCTAAATAGAACATAAAAATTCAGGGCGCCTGGGTGGCTCAGTGGGTTAAAGCCTCTGCCTTCGGCTCAGGTCATGATCCCAGGGTCCTGGGATCGAGCCCCACATCGGGCTCTCTGCTCAGCAAGGAGCCTGCTTCCCCCCCCCACCGCCTGCCTGCCTCTCTGCCTACTTGTGATCTCTGCCAAACAAGTAAAAAAAAAAAAAAAAAAATCTAAAAAAAAAAAAAAAAAACAAAACTCAACACATCACCACACTAAAGTACAAAAACAAAAAAGGCATAAAAATGAAGACAAAAAAAAACCCTTGATGTCTGCAATACACATATTCACAATTCAAGTTCTTAATAATGTATACAAAAATGCATGAAAATAATAATACAACCTAATGATTTAAGAGCTGAGACTTTGGGGTCAAGCAGACTTGTTTCAATTTTAAGCTCAACCCCTCTGAACAGTGTACACTACCCTCTGGGAAGCCAATCCCTTCAAAAACCAGACTCTCCAACTGTAAAAGGAGTATCATTGACAGTACTTGTCTCACAGGCATAAATGAAGTACAGAAAACACTGACATGGTGCCTGGCACATATCAAGTATTGCTGCTGCAGCTGCAGCTATTACTACATTATTTACTATTACTGGTAAATACCAACAAAAAAAATGGGCCAAGGATGCATACAGATTATTCGCAAATAATACTAAGATCCAGAGATTTTTTAAAAAATTCAACATCACTGTTAACAGGAATACAAATTAAACCAATTATCATACTTCACTTACCGAACAAGGATAAACATTTTAAGTTGAAATAGTAATTTTTACATATTATTTCTATGAATTGGTACCATACTTTCACAGGTAATTGGGACTTTTATATGGGACTGGCTAAATCAACTTCAGTGCATCAATCCAACTGAATACAAGTAGCAACAATTATTTTAAAATGACAGTGTATTGACACTGAGAGATGTTCAAGATGTTAAGCAGCATACATAGTATACAGCTGACCCCTGAACAACATAAGGAGCTATGGGCATTAACCTCCCCACTGTGCCGCAAAAATAAACCCACATGTAACTTGACTCCCCAGAAACTTTACCAGTAAGTTAATACATATTTTGTAGATTATATACTGCATTCTTACAACAAAAATAAAAATTGTTAAAATCGTAAGGAAAATACACTTCTAGTACTGTACTGTATTTGTATCTTTAAAAACCCACCTAAGTGGACTCATACAGTTCAAACCTGTGTTGTTTAACTGTCAACTGTTATCTAAATTATGTCTAAGCTATCTCAGGATGCAGTAGTATTCTTATGTTTTTAAGTATTTTTTCTCAATTTTTCTTCAAGAACCATACTGCTTTCATAATTTTATTTTGCCAAGATAGCTTAATGCTACCTTGAGATTTAATGATTGTGATACACCGCTTGGCCTAGAATCAGCAAAGATTTCTATAACTCCCTAAACAGAAGTTGGAAAGGTTGAGTGCTTCCCTTCTATCAGACCATTTCAAAACTGTAAAATCAAGAAAATGGGCATCTCTAAGACCAATTTTCCACTGGATATTTTGTTTCATAAATTTGGGGTCTCTCATTGTTAGTTCTGACAAATACAAGACAATTCTCTAGTCTCAACCTTCATAATCAACTGTCATTATTAAAAAATGTTATTTGTTGGGGTGCTTGGGTGGTTCGGAGGGTTAAGCCTTTGCCTTCAGCTCAGGTCATGATCTCAGGGTGCTGTGACCAAGCCCCGCATTGGGCTCTCTGCTCAGCAGGGAGCCTGCTTCCCCCTCTCTCCACCTGCCTCTCTGCCTACTGTGATCTGTCAAATAAATAAATATTTTTTTTTAAAAGAAAAATGTTATTTGTGTGCTTCAGAGTGTTCTATCAGACTTAAGGGGCGGGCCGCTGGCTGCCTCGGTTGGTAGAGCACGTGACTCTTGATCTTGGGGATTGTTGGGCAGAGCCCAACTGCACGCAAAGATTACATAAAAATTAAAAAGGGGGAGTGGTGCCTGGGTGGTTAAGTGCCTATCTTTGGCTCAGACTATGACCCCAGAGTTCTGGGATCCAGCCCTGCATCGCACTGGACTCCCTCTCTCCCTCTGCTTGTGCTCTCTCACAATCTGTCAAAGAAAAAGAAAATCTAAAAAAGAATCCAGCATTTTAGAAGCCTATCATATTTTTAAATTTATATTATTTTTATTAACATGCTATTATTTGCCCCAGGGGTACAGGTCTGTGAATCATCAGGCTTACACACTTCACAGCACTCACCTTATCACATATCCTCCCCAATGTCCATAACCCAACCACCCTCTCCATACCCTCCTCCATTTGTTTTGTGAGACTAAGTCTCTTTCAGTTTGTCTCCCTCCCCATCCCATCTTATTCCATTTTTTCCTTCCCTACCCCCAAACCTCCCACTCAGTCTCAAATTTCTCCTATCAGGGAGATCATATGATAATTGTCTTTCTCTGACTGATTTCACTCTGCGTAATACCCTCTAGTTCCATCCATGTTGTTGAAAATAAGCCTATCATATTCTTAACCAGAGCAGCCTCTATATAGAACTCCCCTTGACAAACATCTATTTACTTTGGGAACACTTTAAGCCATTTAAAAACAAGAGGTCCCCCAAATCTTCAAGTATCAAATAAGCATTAGAAATATTTATGGGGCACCTGGGGTGGCTCAGTCATTTAAGGGTCTGCCTTAGGCTCAGATCTTGACCCTAGGAGAGACACTCCCTACTCAGCAGGGAGTATGCCACTCTCTCTCCCTCAGCCCCTCCTCCCACTTGTGTTCTCGCTTGCTCATGCTCTCTCAAATAAAATCTTAAAAAAATTCTTTCCCCTTTTTACAGGGAAAGAACTAAGATCAACATTTCAAAATTACTACAGTAAGGTCAATAAATCTCAACTGGGATATAAAACATCAAAAACATACGCACTAGATAGAAATAGTAAGTAAAAAGAAGGGCGCCTGCATGGCTCAGTGGGTTAAGCCTCTGCCTTTGGCTCAGGTCATGATCTCAGGGTCCTGGGATTGAGCCCCACACTGGGCTCTCTGCTTGCTGGGGAGACTGCTTCCCCCCGTCTCTCTGCCTGTTGCTCTGCCTACTTGTGACCTCTGTCAATTAAAAATAAAATCTTTAAAAAATAGTAAGTTAAAAGATATAAGAAGGACTTACTATTTCTAGTATTAACTAAAATTCTTTTGTGAATGAGAATCTAGTTTAATTTGTATAAACCCCTGGTAAGAACACTATCCTTATACTTGAGATTCATGCTTTTAAGTTTTAGGGGTCTGTCTTAAAATCAGAATTTCCTTCAAATGGTTTAGCAAGTAACAATGAAAGAAAATGAAACTATGGCAATCTAGGTGGAAGATATACAGAAATTCATCTACACGGACCTGCAAAATTTTGTTTTTAAACTATTACTCTCAAAAAAATAAATAAATAAAATAAAATAAAAATAAAATATTACTCTCTTCAGCTATCATTTACTACCAAAAATAGAGTGGTCATATTATACGAGATATATCATTTCCCTAAGAGCTGTGATAATTCAAAATACATTTATTTCAGATGTATTTATTTCAATTACTAGCTTAAGTGGTATAACCATTTACCCATCCTGCCTGTTTGAAATTAGTTGATTCTTACCCTTATTTGTAATTTGGGGAGATCATTAGTTCAAATCTTATGCAAAAATAGTTACTTTTTACATTGTATTATTTCAAATTTACACAAAATGGAGCCACACCATGATCCTCAACTTCCCCCCCAAACACCAAAAACTCTTGCCACAAAGCCCACCAAAATTTCTAAGTCACGAGCAAGCGATAAAAAAGGAATGCAAATAGTCTAGACCTCTTTATCTTTACTGTACCCAGCACAGTTCTAGAAGAGAGCACTGAAATTCTGTATTTCTATGAAGCTTCCAGATGATGATGATGATGATGATGATGACGACAACGATGATGTTGTTGTTGCTGCTGGAGCACAGACCATATTCTGAATAGCAAAGGTCAACAATACTTACTGACAGAAGATTTAATTATCTTTGAGTTCCAACAAAATATGCTTTTTAAAGTGTATCATGGATACATGTGTTTGGAAAATCAGGATTTTTCACACAATTTACCAAGATAATACTATGCCTTTTTTGTTGTGTTACACCCCAGTGGGATCTGGGGAAGCACACAGCTGTCAAATAAAACATATTAGCATTTCTCCAATCATATGCATAATCACAGTCATTTAATGTAACAGACTATAAATAATCTCACATCAACTGACATCAGGCTTGTCACCAAACTGTCAAACTAATGAAAAAAATTTTCCATACATTTTTACCTTTCTGAATTGTAAATAAAAGATCTTGGACCAGTAGAGGAAATTATTTTGTGTAAGGAAATTATTTTAATAAGGAAATCCAACTTAAATTTACAACATTCTCCATCACTCAGATCTAAGCAGCTAGAACATAGGATTATACCTAAATCTGAGTATTAACAGTAAAATATACAGAGAGGAATCCCATCTTTTGCTACCCTGACCTCAATTTTATCACCAATGAGAATAAACATGCCAAGAGTCTTTCAAATTAAAAAAACTAAATTTCTAATAAAGGAACTTCTCAAAATCCAGAAAGGACCAAGCAAAAAACATGTAAGCAAAAGTCAATCATCTTTGTTAATACTCCCACAAAAATGAAACACAATTGGGGAATGCCTTTTTCAGCCCCCACAGCAGTATTTTAGGGTCTTAAATATTTTTGACAATGATTTTATTTCCAAGTCCTTATCTTTCAAAAATACATATTGAAAGATCTACAGATGAAATATATAAAGGATTTGCTTCAATAACAAAGCTGAGAGGACAGATGCAGGTACAGATGGAACAAGATTACCAAAGGACTATTAAAGCTGGACAATTTCATGGAAATTATACTCCTCTGGGAATTTTTCACAATAAAATGAAAACAGCACCAAATATATGCATACACAGATCTAAAAATAAAATAATTAAGGGAATCTACAAAATTTTGTCAGACTGTTCAATTATGTATGAAAGGGGAAAATGGGAAGAACATAAGGGCCCAAAATAGTTCTAGTTAAGTAAAATACTGTACAAGAATGTAATATATGAAGCTATTTAAATGTTCAGATTTCTACTAATTTTATGTTATGTTCACATGAAGTAAAAAAATTTTTCCACTTGAATGTATGTGCTATACGTATGAATGACTTTTTGGAAAGCCTATATATACATGCATACTCAAGAGAGTATTTTTTTTTTAAAGATAAAGTTCTTCCAAATTTTGTCTACAGCCCCATCATAAGAAGCACAATAGCCTATGCTCTCAAATGAAAACCTGATTCCTTCCACCACAGCCAAACCTATCTTAAAGCGTTTTTCAACACACACACAGCAAGTTTCCCTCCAACCCTAACAATACTGTTTTACCTGTATCTTTCAAAGTATTTCCCTATACCTTTACACAGATGATAAACTTCTATGTGTGCCGGAGAAAAGACCACAGTACCCAGTGGGGATGGGGAAGCTTGAAGGTCTAAGTGAGTTTGGAAAACATCAGTGAGGCCATGACCTTTGAGTTAAGAACCTAAAAATGAAATGAGAAACCTAAACTTAGGAATGTCTTGGGGAAGAAAATTCCAAGGAAGGCTCTGAGACAGGACCATCTAGCATTCAAGACTCAGTAAGGAGGCAATGTGATAGAGAATATACTGTATGTATACAACTAGTAAGGGAGGAGAAGCACAACAGACCATGTAGGATATTTTTTAAAATCACAATGAATTTTTTTTAAAGATTTTATTTATGTATTTGACAGATCACAAGTAGGGAGAGAGGCAGGCAGAGAGAGAGAAGAGAAAGCAGGCTCCCCGCTGAGCAGAGAGCCCAATGCAGGGCTCCATCTCAGGACCCTGGGGGATCATGACCCGAGCCGGAAGGCAGAGGCTTTAACCCACTGAGCCACCCAGGTGCCCCATCACAGTGAATTTTAACACTGAAAATAGGGAGCTACTGAGTTTCAAGCGGCAAATCCTTTAAGCAGTATGTTTTTCCAACATTACATTTGAGCAGGACCAATCTAGCTACCACACACCAGTGGGAAGGGGTAAAAGAAACCTAAACCTATCCCAATAATGCACAAGAGACAACTGCAGCTTGAAACTGGACCAAGCCATGGCAGTGTGATCAATACTTGTATTTTAAAGGAAGCCCTGACAGGATACTCCATCAAGCCCGAAGGTGAGGTCTAGGAGAAGAAAAAAAAAAAAAACAGGATGGCTAACTGAAGTCTGACTCTATGACATAAAAACTGGAGTTTCATTAACTGCAACTGGCAACACTGGTTTGAGAGAACAGCAGGAGCCCCATCTTTTAATTGATATAGTTTTAAATTGATATAGTTCATATTCAGGGGTGCAGTCAGCTAGGTAACTAGACAGACTGGCATGTCATTCAAAGTTAAGTCTGGTGATGCAAGCATGAGAATCATTAGCTTGGATGGTATAGAAAATCATCTGACCGAATGAAGTAACACAGGGAGTTTGAGTAAAAAGAGAAATGGGAAGACTGGACACAAGAGTACTCCAACAGAGTGGAAGAATAAGCCAGAAACAGAACAAAAACCTAAAAACTATATAAAAAATGCTTCAAGGAGCAAACTGGGATGTGTTTTTTTTTAAACTACAAATAGTTATTTCTTCAACTAAAACTCACTTTTGAAATGTGTTTACTTCCCTGAAATATGATCACATCCAAACATTTTATTTATAAAATTATACCACAAAGCTGCATCTATCTAAATTGACTACTTTGGACTCTCCATCATTTTCATTTAAAGTGATTAAGAACTAAATTATTTAATATTTTAATGATAGTATTTAGTTGCATACTCTAAAAATAGAAGTCCAGGGCACCTGGGTGGCTCAGTGGGTTAAGTCGCTGCCTTCAGCTCAGGTCATGATCTCAGGGTCCTGGGATCGAGTCCCAAATCGGGCTCTCTGCTCAGTAGGGAGCCTGCTTCCTTCTCGCTCTCTGCCTACTTGTGATCTCTGTCAAATAAATAAATAAAATCTTAAAAAAAAAAAAAAAATTTTCTAGAAGCAGTTGGGCCGCAGCCTTTGGCTGAGGTCATGATCCCAGGGTCCTGAGATGGAACCCCTCATTGGGCTCCTTGCTCAGCAGGGAGCACGAGTCTCTCTCTGCCTCTGCCTGCTTGCGCACTCTCTCTCTCTGACCAATAAATAAAATCTTCCCAAAAAAAAAAAAAAAAAAAAAAA